>NW_027328225.1:627918-941877 GCF_047675955.1 Chlorocebus sabaeus
TGAAAAAGGAAATATCTTCCGTTCAAAACTGAAAAGAAGCTTTCTGAGAAACTGCTCTGTGTTCTGTTAATTCATCTCACAGAGTTACATCTTTCCCTTCAAGAAGCCTTTCGCTAAGGCTGTTCTTGTGGAATTGGCAAAGGGATATTTGGAAGCCCATAGAGGGCTAGGGTGAAAAAGGAAATATCTTCCGTTCAAAACTGGAAAGAAGCTTTCTGAGAAACTGCTCTGTGTTCTGTTAATTCATCTCACAGAGTTACATCTTTCCCTTCAAGAAGCCTTTCGCTAAGGCTGTTCTTGTGGAATTGGCAAAGGGATATTTGGAAGCCCATAGAGGGCTATGGTGAAAAAGGAAATATCTTCCGTTCAAAACTGGAAAGAGGCTTTCTGAGAAACTGCTCTGTGTTCTGTTAATTCATCTCACAGAGTTACATCTTTCCCTTCAAGAAGCCTTTCGCTAAGGCTGTTCTTGTGGAATTGGCAAAGGGATATTTGGAAGCCCTTAGAGGGCTATGGTGAAAAAGGAAATATCTTCCGTTCAAAACTGGAAAGAAGCTTTCTGAGAAACTGCTCTGTGTTCTGTTAATACATCTCACAGAGTTACATCTTTCCCTTCAAGAAGCCTTTCGCTAAGGCTGTTCTTGTGGAATTGGCAAAGGGATATTTGGAAGCCCATAGAGGGCTATGGAGAAAAAGGAAATATCTTCCGTTCAAAACTGGAAAGAAGGTTTCTGAGAAACTGCTCTGTGTTCTGTTAATTCATCTCACCGAGTTACCTCTTTCCCTTCAAGAAGCCTTTCGCTAAGGCTGTTCTTGTGGAATTGGCAAAGGGATATTTGGAAGCCCATAGAGGGCTACGGTGAAAAAGGAAATCTCTTCCGTTCAAAACTTGAAAGAAGCTTTCTGAGAAACTGCTCTGTGTTCTGTTAATTCATCTCACAGAGTTACATCTTTCCCTTCAAGAAGCCTTTCGCTAAGGCTGTACTTGTGGAATTGGCAAAGGGATATTTGGAAGCCCATAGAGGGCTATGGTGAAAAAGGAAATATCTTCCGTTCAAAAATGGAAAGAAGCTTTCTGAGAAACTGCTCTGTGTTCTGTTAATTCATCTCACAGAGTTACATCTTTCCCTTCAAGAAGCCTTTCGCTAAGGCTGTTCTTGTGGAATTGGCAAAGGGATATTTGGAAGCCCATAGAAGGCTATGGTAAAAAGGAAATATCTTCCGTTCAAAACTGGAAAGAAGCTTTCTGAGAAACTGCTCTGTGTTCTGTTAATTCATCTCACAGAGTTACATCTTTCCCTTCAAGAAGCCTTTCGCTAAGGCTGTTCTTGGGGAATTGGCAAAGGGATATTTGGAAGCCCATAGAGGGCTATGGTGAAAAAGGAAATACCTTCCGTTCAAAACTGGAAAGAAGCTCTCTGAGAAACTGCTCTGTGTTCTGTTAATTCATCTCACAGAGTTACATCTTTCCCTTCAAGAAGCCTTTCGCTAAGGCTGTTCTTGTGTAATTGGCAAAGGGATATTTTGAAGGCCATAGAGGGCTATGGTGAAAAAGGAAATACCTTCCGTTCAAAACTGGAAAGAAGCTTTCTGAGAAACTGCTCTGTGTTCTGTTAATTAATCTCACAGAGTTACACCTTTCCCTTCAAGAAGCCTTTCGCTAAGGCTGTTCTTGTGGAATTGGCAAAGGGATATTTGGAAACCCATAGAGGCCTATGGTGAAAAAGGAAATATCTTCCGTTCAAAACTGGAAAGAAGGTTTCTGAGAAACAGCTCTGTGTTCTGTTAATTCATCTCACAGAGTTACATCTTTCCCGTGAAGAAACCTTTCGCTAAGGCTGTTCTTCTGGAATTGGCAAAGGGATATTTGGAAGCCCATAGAGGCCTATGGTGAAAAAGGAAATATCTTCCGTTCAAAACTGGAAAGAAGCTTTCTGAGAAACTGCTCTGTGTTCTGTTAATTCATCTCACAGAGTTACATCTTTCCCTTCAAGAAGCCTTTCGCTAAGGCTGTTCTTGTGGAATTGGCAAAGGGATATTTGGAAGCCCATAGAGGCCTATGGTGAAAAAGGAAATATCTTCCGTTCAAAACTGGAAAGAGGCTTTCTGAGAAACTGCTCTGTGTTCTGTTAATTCATCTCACAGAGTTACATCTTTCCCTTCAAGAAGCCTTTCGCTAAGGCTGTTCTTGTGGAATTGGCAAAGGGATATTTGGAAGCCCTTAGAGGGCTATGGTGAAAAAGGAAATATCTTCCGTTCAAAACTGGAAAGAAGCTTTCTGAGAAACTGCTCTGTGTTCTGTTAATTCATCTCACAGAGTTACATCTTTCCCTTCAAGAAGCCTTTCGCTAAGGCTGTTCTTGTGGAATTGGCAAAGGGATATTTGGAAGCCCATAGAGGCCTATGGTGAAAAAGGAAATATCTTCCGTTCAAAACTGGAAAGAAGGTTTCTGAGAAACTGCTCTGTGTTCTGTTAATTCATCTCACAGAGTTATATCTTTCCCTTCAAGAAGCCTTTCGCTAAGGCTGTTCTTGTGGAATTGGCAAAGGGATATTTGGAAGCCCATAGAGGCCTACGGTGAAAAAGGAAATATCTTCCGTTCAAAACTGTAAAGAAGCTTTCTGAGAAACTGCTCTGTGTTCTGTTAATTCATCTCACAGAGTTACATCTTTCCCTTCAAGAAGCCTTTCGCTAAGGCTGTTCTTGTGGAATTGGCAAAGGGATATTTGGAAGCCCATAGGGGCCTATGTTGAAAAACGAAATATCTTCCGTTCAAAACTGGAAAGAAGCTTTCTGAGAAACTGCTCTGTGTTCTGTTAATTCATCTCACAGAGTTAAATCTTTCCCTTCAAGAAGCCTTTCGCTAAGGCTGTTCTTGTGGAATTGGCAAAGGGATATTTTGAATCCCATAGAGGGCTACGGTGAAAAAGGAAATATCTTCCGTTCAAAACTGGAAAGAAGCTTTCTGAGAAACTGCTCTGTGTTCTGTTAATTCATCTCACAGAGTTACATCTTTCCCATCAAGAAGCCTTTCGCTAAGGCTGTTCTTGTGGAATTGGCAAAGCGATATTTGGAAGCCCATAGAGGGCTATGGTGAAAAAGGAAATATCTTCCGTTCAAAACTGGAAAGAAGCTTTCTGAGAAACTGCTCTGTGTTCTGTTAATTCATCTCACAGAGTTACATCTTTCCCTTCAAGAAGCCTTTCGCTAAGGCTGTTCTTGTGGAATTGGCAAAGGGATATTTGGAAGCCCATAGAGGCCTATGGTGAAAAAGGAAATATCTTCTGTTCAAAACTGGAAAGAAGCTTTCTGAGAAACTGCTCTGTGTTCTGTTAATTCATCTCACAGAGTTACATCTTTCCCTTCAAGAAGCCTTTCACTAAGGCTGTTCTTGTGTAATTGGCAAAGGGATATTTGGAAGGCCATAGAGGGCTATGGTGAAAAAGGAAATACCTTCCGTTCAAAACTGGAAAGAAGCTTTCTGAGAAACTGCTCTGTGTTCTGTTAATTAATCTCACATAGTTACATCTTTCCCTTCAAGAAGCCTTTCGCTAAGGCTGTTCTTGTGGAATTGGCAAAGGGATATTTGGAAACCCATAGAGGCCTTTGGTGAAAAAGGAAATATCTTCCGTTCAAAACTGGAAAGAAGGTTTCTGAGAAACTGCTCTGTGTTCTGTTAATTCATCTCACAGAGTTACATCTTTCCCTTCAAGAAGCCTTTCGCTAAGGCTGTTCTTGTGGAATTGGCAAAGGCATATTTGGAAGCCCATAGAGGCCTATGGTGAAAAAGGAAATATCTTCCGTTCAAAACTGGAAAGAAGCTTTCTGAGAAACTGCTCTGTGTTCTGTTAATTCATCTCACAGAGTTATATCTTTCCCTTCAAGAAGCCTTTCGCTAAGGCTGTTCTTGTGGAATTGGCAAAGGGATATTTGGAAGCCCTTAGAGGGCTATGGTGAAAAAGGAAATATCTTCCGTTCAAATCTGGAAAGAAGCTTTCTGAGAAACTGCTCTGTGTTCTGTTAATTCATCTCACAGAGTTACATCTTTCCCTTCAAGAAGCCTTTCGCTAAGGCTGTTCTTGTGGAATTGGCAAAGGGATATTTGGAAGCCCAAAGAGGGCTATGGTGAAAAAGGAAATATCTTCCGTTCAAAACTGGAAAGAAGCTTTCTGAGAAACTGCTCTGTGTTCTGTTAATTCATCTCACAGAGTTACATCTTTCCCTTCAAGAAGCCTTTCGCTAAGGCTGTTCTTGTGGAATTGGCAAAGGGATATTTGGAAGCCCATAGAGGGCTATGGTGAAAAAGGAAATATCTTCCGTTCAAAACTGGAAAGAAGCTTTCTGAGAAACTGCTCTGTGTTCTGTTAATTCATCTCACAGAGTTACATCTTTCCCTTCAAGAAGCCTTTCGCTAAGGCTGTTCTTGTGGAATTGGCAAAGGGATATTTGGAAGCCCATAGAGGCCTATGGTGAAAAGGAAATATCTTCCATTCAAAACTGGAAAGAAGCTTTTTGAGAAACTGCTCTGTGTTCTGTTAATTCATCTCACAGAGTTACATCTTTCCCTTCAAGAAGCCTTTCGCTAAGGCTGTTCTTGTGGAATTGGCAAAGGGATATTTGGAAGCCCATAGAAGGCTATGGTAAAAAGGAAATATCTTCCGTTCAAAACTGGAAAGAAGCTTTCTGAGAAACTGCTCTGTGTTCTGTTAATTCATCTCACAGAGTTACATCTTTCCCTTCAAGAAGCCTTTCGCTAAGGCTGTTCTTGGGGAATTGGCAAAGGGATATTTGGAAGCCCATAGAGGGCTATGGTGAAAAAGGAAATACCTTCCTTTCAAAACTGGAAAGAAACTCTCTGAGAAACTGCTCTGTGTTCTGTTAATTCATCTCACAGAGTTACATCTTTCCCTTCAAGAAGCCTTTCGCTAAGGCTGTTCTTGTGTAATTGGCAAAGGGATATTTTGAAGGCCATAGAGGGCTAAGGTGAAAAAGGAAATACCTTCCGTTCAAAACTGGAAAGAAGCTTTCTGAGAAACTGCTCTGTGTTCTGTTAATTAATCTCACAGAGTTACACCTTTCCCTTCAAGAAGCCTTTCGCTAAGGCTGTTCTTGTGGAATTGGCAAAGGGATATTTGGAAACCCATAGAGGCCTATGGTGAAAAAGGAAATATCTTCCGTTCAAAACTGGAAAGAAGGTTTCTGAGAAACAGCTCTGTGTTCTGTTAATTCATCTCACAGAGTTACATCTTTCCCGTCAAGAAACCTTTCGCTAAGGCTGTTCTTCTGGAATTGGCAAAGGGATATTTGGAAGCCCATAGAGGCCTATGGTGAAAAAGGAAATATCTTCCGTTCAAAACTGGAAAGAAGCTTTCTGAGAAACTGCTCTGTGTTCTGTTAATTCATCTCACAGAGTTACATCTTTCCCTTCAAGAAGCCTTTCGCTAAGGCTGTTCTTGTGGAATTGGCAAAGGGATATTTGGAAGCCCATAGAGGCCTATGGTGAAAAAGGAAATATCTTCCGTTCAAAACTGGAAAGAGGCTTTCTGAGAAACTGCTCTGTGTTCTGTTAATTCATCTCACAGAGTTACATCTTTCCCTTCAAGAAGCCTTTCGCTAAGGCTGTTCTTGTGGAATTGGCAAAGGGATATTTGGAAGCCCTTAGAGGGCTACGGTGAAAAAGGAAATATCTTCCGTTCAAAACTGGAAAGAAGCTTTCTGAGAAACTGCTCTGTGTTCTGTTAATTCATCTCACAGAGTTACATCTTTCCCTTCAAGAAGCCTTTCGCTAAGGCTGTTCTTGTGGAATTGGCAAAGGGATATTTGGAAGCCCATAGAGGCCTATGGTGAAAAAGGAAATATCTTCCGTTCAAAACTGGAAAGAAGGTTTCTGAGAAACTGCTCTGTGTTCTGTTAATTCATCTCACAGAGTTATATCTTTCCCTTCAAGAAGCCTTTCGCTAAGGCTGTTCTTGTGGAATTGGCAAAGGGATATTTGGAAGCCCATAGAGGCCTACGGTGAAAAAGGAAATATCTTCCGTTCAAAACTGTAAAGAAGCTTTCTGAGAAACTGCTCTGTGTTCTGTTAATTCATCTCACAGAGTTACATCTTTCCCTTCAAGAAGCCTTTCGCTAAGGCTGTTCTTGTGGAATTGGCAAAGGGATATTTGGAAGCCCATAGGGGCCTATGTTGAAAAACGAAATATCTTCCGTTCAAAACTGGAAAGAAGCTTTCTGAGAAACTGCTCTGTGTTCTGTTAATTCATCTCACAGAGTTACATCTTTCCCTTCAAGAAGCCTTTCGCTAAGGCTGTTCTTGTGGAATTGGCAAAGGGATATTTTGAATCCCATAGAGGGCTACGGTGAAAAAGGAAATATCTTCCGTTCAAAACTGGAAAGAAGCTTTCTGAGAAACTGCTCTGTGTTCTGTTAATTCATCTCACAGAGTTACATCTTTCCCTTCAAGAAGCCTTTCGCTAAGGCTGTTCTTGTGGAATTGGCAAAGCGATATTTGGAAGCCCATAGAGGGCTATGGTGAAAAAGGAAATATCTTCCGTTCAAAAGTGGAAAGAAGCTTTCTGAGAAACTGCTCTGTGTTCTGTTAATTCATCTCACAGAGTTACATCTTTCCCTTCAAGAAGCCTTTCGCTAAGGCTGTTCTTGTGGAATTGGCAAAGGGATATTTGGAAGCCCATAGAGGCCTATGGTGAAAAAGGAAATATCTTCTGTTCAAAACTGGAAAGAAGCTTTCTGAGAAACTGCTCTGTGTTCTGTTAATTCATCTCACAGAGTTACATCTTTCCCTTCAAGAAGCCTTTCACTAAGGCTGTTCTTGTGTAATTGGCAAAGGGATATTTGGAAGGCCATAGAGGGCTATGGTGAAAAAGGAAATACCTTCCGTTCAAAACTGGAAAGAAGCTTTCTGAGAAACTGCTCTGTGTTCTGTTAATTAATCTCACATAGTTACATCTTTCCCTTCAAGAAGCCTTTCGCTAAGGCTGTTCTTGTGGAATTGGCAAAGGGATATTTGGAAACCCATAGAGGCCTATGGTGAAAAAGGAAATATCTTCCGTTCAAAACTGGAAAGAAGCTTTCTGAGAAACTGCTCTGTGTTCTGTTAATTCATCTCACAGAGTTACATCTTTCCCTTCAAGAAGCCTTTCGCTAAGGCTGTTCTTGTGGAATTGGCAAAGGGATATTTGGAAGCCCATAGAGGCCTATGGTGAAAAAGGAAATATCTTCCGTTCAAAACTGGAAAGAAGCTTTCTGAGAAACTGCTCTGTGTTCTGTTAATTCATCTCACAGAGTTATATCTTTCCCTTCAAGAAGCCTTTCGCTAAGGCTGTTCTTGTGGAATTGGCAAAGGGATATTTGGAAGCCCTTAGAGGGCTATGGTGAAAAAGGAAATATCTTCCGTTCAAATCTGGAAAGAAGCTTTCTGAGAAACTGCTCTGTGTTCTGTTAATTCATCTCACAGAGTTACATCTTTCCCTTCAAGAAGCCTTTCGCTAAGGCTGTTCTTGTGGAATTGGCAAAGGGATATTTGGAAGCCAAAGAGGGCTATGGTGAAAAAGGAAATATCTTCCGTTCAAAACTGGAAAGAAGCTTTCTGAGAAACTGCTCTGTGTTCTGTTAATTCATCACACAGAGTTACATCTTTCCCTTCAAGAAGCCTTTCGCTAAGGCTGTTCTTGTGGAATTGGCAAAGGGATATTTGGAAGCCCATAGAGGGCTATGGAGAAAAAGGAAATATCTTCCGTTCAAAACTGGAAAGAAGCTTTCTGAGAAACTGCTCTGTGTTCTGTTAATTCATCTCACCGAGTTACCTCTTTCCCTTCAAGAAGCCTTTCGCTAAGGCTGTTCTTGTGGAATTGGCAAAGGGAGATTTGGAAGCCCATAGAGGGCTACGGTGAAAAAGGAAATATCTTCCGTTCAAAACTGGAAAGAAGCTTTCTGAGAAACGGCTCTGTGTTCTGTTAATTCATCTCACAGAGTTACATCTTTCCCTTCAAGAAGCCTTTCGCTAAGGCTGTTCTTGTGGAATTGGCAAAGGGATATTTGGAAGCCCATAGAGGGCTATGGTGAAAAAGGAAATATCTTCCGTTCAAAACTGGAAAGAAGCTTTCTGAGAAACTGCTCTGTGTTCTGTTAATTCATCTCACAGAGTTACATCTTTCCCTTCAAGAAGCCTTTCGCTAAGGCTGTTCTTGTGGAATTGGCAAAGGGATATTTGGAAGCCCATAGAGGGCTACGGTGAAAAAGGAAATATCTTCCGTTCAAAACTGGAAAGAAGCTTTCTGAGAAACTGCTCTGTGTTCTGTTAATTCATCTCACAGAGTTACATCTTTCCCTTCAAGAAGCCTTTCGCTAAGGCTGTTCTTGTGGAATTGGCAAAGGGATATTTGGAAGCCCATAGAGGCCTATGGTGAAAAAGGAAATATCTTCCGTTCAAAACTGGAAAGAAGCTTTCTGAGAAACTGCTCTGTGTTCTGTTAATTCATCTCACAGAGTTACATCTTTCCCTTCAAGAAGCCTTTCGCTAAGGCTGTTCTTATGTAATTGGCAAAGGGATATTTTGAAGGCCATAGAGGGCTATGGTGAAAAAGGAAATACCTTCCGTTCAAAACTGGAAAGAAGCTTTCTGAGAAACTGCTCTGTGTTCTGTTAATTAATCTCACAGAGTTACACCTTTCCCTTCAAGAAGCCTTTCGCTAAGGCTGTTCTTGTGGAATTGGCAAAGGGATATTTGGAAACCCATAGAGGCCTATGGTGAAAAAGGAAATATCTTCCGTTCAAAACTGGAAAGAAGGTTTCTGAGAAACAGCTCTGTGTTCTGTTAATTCATCTCACAGAGTTACATCTTTCCCTTCAAGAAACCTTTCGCTAAGGCTGTTTTCTGGAATTGGCAAAGGGATATTTGGAAGCCCATAGAGGCCTATGGTGAAAAAGGAAATATCTTCCGTTCAAAACTGGAAAGAAGCTTTCTGAGAAACTGCTCTGTGTTCTGTTAATTCATCTCACAGAGTTACATCTTTCCCTTCAAGAAGCCTTTCGCTAAGGCTGTTCTTGTGGAATTGGCAAAGGGATATTTGGAAGCCCATAGAGGCCTATGGTGAAAAAGGAAATATCTTCCGTTCAAAACTGGAAAGAGGCTTTCTGAGAAACTGCTCTGTGTTCTGTTAATTCATCTCACAGAGTTACATCTTTCCCTTCAAGAAGCCTTTCGCTAAGGCTGTTCTTGTGGAATTGGCAAAGGGATATTTGGAAGCCCTTAGAGGGCTATGGTGAAAAAGGAAATATCTTCCGTTCAAAACTGGAAAGAAGCTTTCTGAGAAACTGCTCTGTGTTCTGTTAATTCATCTCACAGAGTTACATCTTTCCCTTCAAGAAGCCTTTCGCTAAGGCTGTTCTTGTGGAATTGGCAAAGGGATATTTGGAAGCCCATAGAGGCCTATGGTGAAAAAGGAAATATCTTCCGTTCAAAACTGGAAAGAAGGTTTCTGAGAAACTGCTCTGTGTTCTGTTAATTCATCTCACAGAGTTATATCTTTCCCTTCAAGAAGCCTTTCGCTAAGGCTGTTCTTCTGGAATTGGCAAAGGGATATTTGGAAGCCCATAGAGGCCTACGGTGAAAAAGGAAATATCTTCCGTTCAAAACTGTAAAGAAGCTTTCTGAGAAACTGCTCTGTGTTCTGTTAATTCATCTCACAGAGTTACATCTTTCCCTTCAAGAAGCCTTTCGCTAAGGCTGTTCTTGTGGAATTGGCAAAGGGATATTTGGAAGCCCATAGGGGCCTATGTTGAAAAAGGAAATATCTTCCGTTCAAAACTGGAAAGAAGCTTTCTGAGAAACTGCTCTGTGTTCTGATAATTCATCTCACAGAGTTACATCTTTCCCTTCAAGAAGCCTTTCGCTAAGGCTTTTCTTGTGGAATTGGCAAAGGGATATTTTGAATCCCATAGAGGGCTACGGTGAAAAAGGAAATATCTTCCGTTCAAAACTGGAAAGAAGCTTTCTGAGAAACTGCTCTGTGTTCTGTTAATTCATCTCACAGAGTTACATCTTTCCCTTCAAGAAGCCTTTCGCTAAGGCTGTTCTTGTGGAATTGGCAAAGCGATATTTGGAAGCCCATAGAGGGCTATGGTGAAAAAGGAAATATCTTCCGTTCAAAACTGGAAAGAAGCTTTCTGAGAAACTGCTCTGTGTTCTGTTAATTCATCTCACCGAGTTAGCTCTTTCCCTTCAAGAAGCCTTTCGCTAAGGCTGTTCTTGTGGAATTGGCAAAGGGATATTTGGAAGCCCATAGAGGGCTACGGTGAAAAAGGAAATATCTTCCGTTCAAAACTGAAAAGAAGCTTTCTGAGAAACTGCTCTGTGTTCTGTTAATTCATCTCACAGAGTTACATCTTTCCCTTCAAGAAGCCTTTCGCTAAGGCTGTTCTTGTGGAATTGGCAAAGGGATATTTGGAAGCCCATAGAGGGCTAGGGTGAAAAAGGAAATATCTTCCGTTCAAAACTGGAAAGAAGCTTTCTGAGAAACTGCTCTGTGTTCTGTTAATTCATCTCACAGAGTTACATCTTTCCCTTCAAGAAGCCTTTCGCTAAGGCTGTTCTTGTGGAATTGGCAAAGGGATATTTGGAAGCCCATAGAGGGCTATGGTGAAAAAGGAAATATCTTCCGTTCAAAACTGGAAAGAGGCTTTCTGAGAAACTGCTCTGTGATCTGTTAATTCATCTCACAGAGTTACATCTTTCCCTTCAAGAAGCCTTTCGCTAAGGCTGTTCTTGTGGAATTGGCAAAGGGATATTTGGAAGCCCTTAGAGGGCTATGGTGAAAAAGGAAATATCTTCCGTTCAAAACTGGAAAGAAGCTTTCTGAGAAACTGCTCTGTGTTCTGTTAATACATCTCACAGAGTTACATCTTTCCCTTCAAGAAGCCTTTCGCTAAGGCTGTTCTTGTGGAATTGGCAAAGGGATATTTGGAAGCCCATAGAGGGCTATGGAGAAAAAGGAAATATCTTCCGTTCAAAACTGGAAAGAAGCTTTCTGAGAAACTGCTCTGTGTTCTGTTAATTCATCTCACCGAGTTACCTCTTTCCCTTCAAGAAGCCTTTCGCTAAGGCTGTTCTTGTGGAATTGGCAAAGGGATATTTGGAAGCCCATAGAGGGCTACGGTGAAAAAGGAAATATCTTCCGTTCAAAACTTGAAAGAAGCTTTCTGAGAAACTGCTCTGTGTTCTGTTAATTCATCTCACAGAGTTACATCTTTCCCTTCAAGAAGCCTTTCGCTAAGGCTGTACTTGTGGAATTGGCAAAGGGATATTTGGAAGCCCATAGAGGGCTATGGTGAAAAAGGAAATATCTTCCGTTCAATACTGGAAAGAAGCTTTCTGAGAAACTGCTCTGTGTTCTGTTAATTCATCTCACAGAGTTACATCTTTCCCTTCAAGAAGCCTTTCGCTAAGGCTGTTCTTGTGGAATTGGCAAAGGGATATTTGGAAGCCCATAGAAGGCTATGGTAAAAAGGAAATATCTTCCGTTCAAAACTGGAAAGAAGCTTTCTGAGAAACTGCTCTGTGTTCTGTTAATTCATCTCACAGAGTTACATCTTTCCCTTCAAGAAGCCTTTCGCTAAGCCTGTTCTTGGGGAATTGGCAAAGGGATATTTGGAAGCCCATAGAGGGCTATGGTGAAAAAGGAAATACCTTCCGTTCAAAACTGGAAAGAAGCTCTCTGAGAAACTGCTCTGTGTTCTGTTAATTCATCTCACAGAGTTACATCTTTCCCTTCAAGAAGCCTTTCGCTAAGGCTGTTCTTGTGTAATTGGCAAAGGGATATTTTGAAGGCCATAGAGGGCTATGGTGAAAAAGGAAATACCTTCCGTTCTAAACTGGAAAGAAGCTTTCTGAGAAACTGCTCTGTGTTCTGTTAATTAATCTCACAGAGTTACACCTTTCCCTTCAAGAAGCCTTTCGCTAAGGCTGTTCTTGTGGAATTGGCAAAGGGATATTTGGAAACCCATAGAGGCCTATGGTGAAAAAGGAAATATCTTCCGTTCAAAACTGGAAAGAAGGTTTCTGAGAAACAGCTCTGTGTTCTGTTAATTCATCTCACAGAGTTACATCTTTCCCGTCAAGAAACCTTTCGCTAAGGCTGTTCTTCTGGAATTGGCAAAGGGATATTTGGAAGCCCATAGAGGCCTATGGTGAAAAAGGAAATATCTTCCGTTCAAAACTGGAAAGAAGCTTTCTGAGAAACTGCTCTGTGTTCTGTTAATTCATCTCACAGAGTTACATCTTTCCCTTCAAGAAGCCTTTCGCTAAGGCTGTTCTTGTGGAATTGGCAAAGGGATATTTGGAAACCCATAGAGGCCTATGGTGAAAAAGGAAATATCTTCCGTTCAAAACTGGAAAGAAGGTTTCTGAGAAACTGCTCTGTGTTCTGTTAATTCATCTCACAGAGTTACATCTTTCCCTTCAAGAAGCCTTTCGCTAAGGCTGTTCTTGTGGAATTGGCAAAGGCATATTTGGAAGCCCATAGAGGCCTATGGTGAAAAAGGAAATATCTTCCGTTCAAAACTGGAAAGAAGCTTTCTGAGAAACTGCTCTGTGTTCTGTTAATTCATCTCACAGAGTTATATCTTTCCCTTCAAGAAGCCTTTCGCTAAGGCTGTTCTTGTGGAATTGGCAAAGGGATATTTGGAAGCCCTTAGAGGGCTATGGTGAAAAAGGAAATATCTTCCGTTCACATCTGGAAAGAAGCTTTCTGAGAAACTGCTCTGTGTTCTGTTAATTCATCTCACAGAGTTACATCTTTCCCTTCAAGAAGCCTTTCGCTAAGGCTGTTCTTGTGGAATTGGCAAAGGGATATTTGGAAGCCCAAAGAGGGCTATGGTGAAAAAGGAAATATCTTCCGTTCAAAACTGGAAAGAAGCTTTCTGAGAAACTGCTCTGTGTTCTGTTAATTCATCTCACAGAGTTACATCTTTCCCTTCAAGAAGCCTTTCGCTAAGGCTGTTCTTGTGGAATTGGCAAAGGGATATTTGGAAGCCCATAGAGGGCTATGGTGAAAAAGGAAATATCTTCCGTTCAAAACTGGAAAGAAGCTTTCTGAGAAACTGCTCTGTGTTCTGTTAATTCATCTCACAGAGTTACATCTTTCCCTTCAAGAAGCCTTTCGCTAAGGCTGTTCTTGTGGAATTGGCAAAGGGATATTTGGAAGCCCATAGAGGCCTATGGTGAAAAGGAAATATCTTCCATTCAAAACTGGAAAGAAGCTTTTTGAGAAACTGCTCTGTGTTCTGTTAATTCATCACACAGAGTTACATCTTTCCCTTCAAGAAGCCTTTCGCTAAGGCTGTTCTTGTGTAATTGGCAAAGGGATATTTGGAAGCCCATAGAGGGCTATGGTGAAAAAGCAAATATCTTCCGTTCAAAAGTGGAAAGAAGCTTTCTGAGAAACTGCTCTGTGTTCTGTTAATTCATCTCACAGAGTTACATCTTTCCCTTCAAGAAGCCTTTCGCTAAGGCTGTTCTTGTGGAATTGGCAAAGGGATATTTGGAAGCCCATAGAGGGCTATGGAGGAAAAGGAAATATCTTCCGTTCAAAACTGGAAAGAAGCTTTCTGAGAAACTGCTCTGTGTTCTGTTAATTCATCTCACCGAGTTACCTCTTTCCCTTCAAGAAGCCTTTCGCTAAAGCTGTTCTTGTGGAATTGGCAAAGGGAGATTTGGAAGCCCATAGAGGGCTACGGTGAAAAAGGAAATATCTTCCGTTCAAAACTGGAAAGAAGCTTTCTGAGAAACGGCTCTGTGTTCTGTTAATTCATCTCACAGAGTTACATCTTTCCCTTCAAGAAGCCTTTCGCTAAGGCTGTTCTTGTGGAATTGGCAAAGGGATATTTGGAAGCCCATAGAGGGCTATGGTGAAAAAGGAAATATCTTCCGTTCAAAACTGGAAAGAAGCTTTCTGAGAAACTGCTCTGTGTTCTGTTAATTCATCTCACAGAGTTACATCTTTCCCTTCAAGAAGCCTTTCGCTAAGGCTGTTCTTGTGGAATTGGCAAAGGGATATTTGGAAGCCCATAGAGGGCTACGGTGAAAAAGGAAATATCTTCCGTTCAAAACTGGAAAGAAGCTTTCTGAGAAACTGCTCTGTGTTCTGTTAATTCATCTCACAGAGTTACATCTTTCCCTTCAAGAAGCCTTTCGCTAAGGCTGTTCTTGTGGAATTGGCAAAGGGATATTTGGAAGCCCATAGAGGCCTATGGTGAAAAAGGAAATATCTTCCGTTCAAAACTGGAAAGAAGCTTTCTGAGAAACTGCTCTGTGTTCTGTTAATTCATCTCACAGAGTTACATCTTTCCCTTCAAGAAGCCTTTCGCTAAGGCTGTTCTTGTGTAATTGGCAAAGGGATATTTTGAAGGCCATAGAGGGCTATGGTGAAAAAGGAAATACCTTCCGTTCAAAACTGGAAAGAAGCTTTCTGAGAAACTGCTCTGTGTTCTGTTAATTAATCTCACAGAGTTACACCTTTCCCTTCAAGAAGCCTTTCGCTAAGGCTGTTCTTGTGGAATTGGCAAAGGGATATTTGGAAACCCATAGAGGCCTATGGTGAAAAAGGAAATATCTTCCGTTCAAAACTGGAAAGAAGGTTTCTGAGAAACAGCTCTGTGTTCTGTTAATTCATCTCACAGAGTTACATCTTTCCCTTCAAGAAACCTTTCGCTAAGGCTGTTTTCTGGAATTGGCAAAGGGATATTTGGAAGCCCATAGAGGCCTATGGTGAAAAAGGAAATATCTTCCGTTCAAAACTGGAAAGAAGCTTTCTGAGAAACTGCTCTGTGTTCTGTTAATTCATCTCACAGAGTTACATCTTTCCCTTCAAGAAGCCTTTCGCTAAGGCTGTTCTTGTGGAATTGGCAAAGGGATATTTGGAAGCCCATAGAGGCCTATGGTGAAAAAGGAAATATCTTCCGTTCAAAACTGGAAAGAGGCTTTCTGAGAAACTGCTCTGTGTTCTGTTAATTCATCTCACAGAGTTACATCTTTCCCTTCAAGAAGCCTTTCGCTAAGGCTGTTCTTGTGGAATTGGCAAAGGGATATTTGGAAGCCCTTAGAGGGCTATGGTGAAAAAGGAAATATCTTCCGTTCAAAACTGGAAAGAAGCTTTCTGAGAAACTGCTCTGTGTTCTGTTAATTCATCTCACAGAGTTACATCTTTCCCTTCAAGAAGCCTTTCGCTAAGGCTGTTCTTGTGGAATTGGCAAAGGGATATTTGGAAGCCCATAGAGGCCTATGGTGAAAAAGGAAATATCTTCCGTTCAAAACTGGAAAGAAGGTTTCTGAGAAACTGCTCTGTGTTCTGTTAATTCATCTCACAGAGTTATATCTTTCCCTTCAAGAAGCCTTTCGCTAAGGCTGTTCTTCTGGAATTGGCAAAGGGATATTTGGAAGCCCATAGAGGCCTACGGTGAAAAAGGAAATATCTTCCGTTCAAAACTGTAAAGAAGCTTTCTGAGAAACTGCTCTGTGTTCTGTTAATTCATCTCACAGAGTTACATCTTTCCCTTCAAGAAGCCTTTCGCTAAGGCTGTTCTTGTGGAATTGGCAAAGGGATATTTGGAAGCCCATAGGGGCCTATGTTGAAAAACGAAATATCTTCCGTTCAAAACTGGAAAGAAGCTTTCTGAGAAACTGCTCTGTGTTCTGTTAATTCATCTCACAGAGTTACATCTTTCCCTTCAAGAAGCCTTTCGCTAAGGCTGTTCTTGTGGAATTGGCAAAGGGATATTTTGAATCCCATAGAGGGCTACGGTGAAAAAGGAAATATCTTCCGTTCAAAACTGGAAAGAAGCTTTCTGAGAAACTGCTCTGTGTTCTGTTAATTCATCTCACAGAGTTACATCTTTCCCTTCAAGAAGCCTTTCGCTAAGGCTGTTCTTGTGGAATTGGCAAAGCGATATTTGGAAGCCCATAGAGGGCTATGGTGAAAAAGGAAATATCTTCCGTTCAAAACTGGAAAGAAGCTTTCTGAGAAATTGCTCTGTGTTCTGTTAATTCATCCCACAGAGTTACATCTTTCCCTTCAAGAAGCCTTTCGCTAAGGCTGTTCTTGTGGAATTGGCAAAGGGATATTTGGAAGCCCATAGAGGCCTATGGTGAAAAAGGAAATATCTTCCGTTCATAACTGGAAAGAAGGTTTCTGAGAAACTGCTCTGTGTTCTGTTATTTCATCTCACAGAGTTACATCTTTCCCTTCAAGAAGCCTTTCGCTAAGGCTGTTCTTGTGTAATTGGCAAAGGGATATTTGGAAGGCCATAGAGGGCTATGGTGAAAAAGGAAATACCTTCCGTTCAAAACTAGAAAGAAGCTTTCTGAGAAACTGCTCTGTGTTCTGTTAATTAATCTCACATAGTTATATCTTTCCCTTCAAGAAGCCTTTCGCTAAGGCTGTTCTTGTGGAATTGGCAAAGGGATATTTGGAAACCCATAGAGGCCTATGGTGAAAAAGGAAATATCTTCCGTTCAAAACTGGAAAGAAGGTTTCTGAGAAACTGCTCTGTGTTCTGTTAATTCATCTCACAGAGTTACATCTTTCCCTTCAAGAAGCCTTTCGCTAAGGCTGTTCTTGTGGAATTGGCAAAGGGATATTTGGAAGCCCATAGAGGCCTATGGTGAAAAAGGAAATATCTTCCGTTCAAAACTGGAAAGAAGCTTTCTGAGAAACTGCTCTGTGTTCTGTTAATTCATCTCACAGAGTTACATCTTTCCCTTCAAGAAGCCTTTCGGTAAGGCTGTTCTTGTGTAATTGGCAAAGGGATATTTTGAAGGCCATAGAGGGCTATGGTGAAAAAGGAAATACCTTCCGTTCAAAACTGGAAAGAAGCTTTCTGAGAAACTGCTCTGTGTTCTGTTAATTAATCTCACAGAGTTACACCTTTCCCTTCAAGAAGCCTTTCGCTAAGGCTGTTCTTGTGGAATTGGCAAAGGTATATTTGGAAACCCATAGAGGCCTATGGTGAAAAAGGAAATATCTTCCGTTCAAAACTGGAAAGAAGGTTTCTGAGAAACAGCTCTGTGTTCTGTTAATTCATCTCACAGAGTTACATCTTTCCCTTCAAGAAACCTTTCGCTAAGGCTGTTCTTCTGGAATTGGCAAAGGGATATTTGGAAGCCCATAGAGGCCTATGGTGAAAAAGGAAATATCTTCCGTTCAAAACTGGAAAGAAGCTTTCTGAGAAACTGCTCTGTGTTCTGTTAATTCATCTCACAGAGTTACATCTTTCCCTTCAAGAAGCCTTTCGCTAAGGCTGTTCTTGTGGAATTGGCAAAGGGATATTTGGAAGCCCATAGAGGCCTATGGTGAAAAAGGAAATATCTTCCGTTCAAAACTGGAAAGAAGCTTTCCGAGAAACTGCTCTGTGTTCTGTTAATTCATCTCACAGAGTTACATCTTTCCCTTCAAGAAGCCTTTCGCTAAGGCTGTTCTTGTGGAATTGGCAAAGGGATATTTGGAAGCCCATAGAGGCCTATGGTGAAAAAGGAAATATCTTCCGTTCAAAACTGGAAAGAAGCTTTCTGAGAAACTGCTCTGTGTTCTGTTAATTCATCTCACAGAGTTACATCTTTCCCTTCAAGAAGCCTTTCGCTAAGGCTGTTCTTGTGTAATTGGCAAAGGGATATTTGGAAGCCCTTAGAGGGCTATGGTGAAAAAGGAAATATCTTCCGTTCAAAACTGGAAAGAAGCTTTCTGAGAAACTGCTCTGTGTTCTGTTAATTCATCTCACAGAGTTACATCTTTCCCTTCAAGAAGCCTTTCGCTAAGGCTGTTCTTTTGGAATTGGCAAAGGGATATTTGGAAGCCCATAGAGGCCTATGGTGAAAAAGGAAATATCTTCCGTTCAAAACTGGAAAGAAGCTTTCTGAGAAACTGCTCTGTGTTCTGTTAATTCATCTCACAGAGTTACATCTTTCCCTTCAAGAAGCCTTTCGCTAAGGCTGTTCTTGTGTAATTGGCAAAGGGATATTTGGAAGCCCATAGAGGGCTATGGTGAAAAAGGAAATATCTTCCGTTCAAAACTGGAAAGAAGCTTTCTGAGAAACTGCTCTGTGTTCTGTTAATTCATCTCACAGAGTTACATCTTTCCCTTCAAGAAGCCTTTCGCTAAGGCTGTTCTTGTGGAATTGGCAAAGGGATATTTGGAAGCCCATAGAGGGCTATGGTGAAAAAGGAAATATCTTTCGTTCAAAACTGGAAAGAAGCTTTCTGAGAAACTGCTCTGTGTTCTGTTAATTCATCACACAGAGTTACATCTTTCCCTTCAAGAAGCCTTTCGCTAAGGCTGTTCTTGTGTAATTGGCAAAGGGATATTCGGAAGCCCATAGAGGGCTATGGTGAAAAACCAAATATCTTCCGTTCAAAACTGGAAAGAAGCTTTCTGAGAAACTGCTCTGTGTTCTGTTAATTCATCTCACAGAGTTACATCTTTCCCTTCAAGAAGCCTTTCGCTAAGGCTGTTCTTGTGGAATTGGCAAAGGGATATTTGGAAGCCCATAGAGGGCTATGGAGAAAAAGGAAATATCTTCCGTTCAAAACTGGAAAGAAGCTTTCTGAGAAACTGCTCTGTGTTCTGTTAATTCATCTCACCGAGTTACCTCTTTCCCTTCAAGAAGCCTTTCGCTAAGGCTGTTCTTGTGGAATTGGCAAAGGGAGATTTGGAAGCCCATAGAGGCCTATGGTGAAAAAGGAAATATCTTCCGTTCAAAACTGGAAACAAGCTTTCCGAGAAACTGCTCTGTGTTCTGTTAATTCATCTCACAGAGTTACATCTTTCCCTTCAAGAAGCCTTTCGCTAAGGCTGTTCTTGTGGAATTGGCAAAGGGATATTTGGAAGCCCATAGAGGCCTATGGTGAAAAAGGAAATATCTTCCGTTCAAAACTGGAAAGAAGCTTTCTGAGAAACTGCTCTGTGTTCTGTTAATTCATCTCACAGAGTTACATCTTTCCCTTCAAGAAGCCTTTCGCTAAGGCTGTTCTTGTGTAATTGGCAAAGGGATATTTGGAAGACCTTAGAGGGCTATGGTGAAAAAGGAAATATCTTCCGTTCAAAACTGGAAAGAAGCTTTCTGAGAAACTGCTCTGTGTTCTGTTAATTCATCTCACAGAGTTACATCTTTTCCTTCAAGAAGCCTTTCGCTAAGGCTGTTCTTGTGGAATTGGCAAAGGGATATTTGGAAGCCCATAGAGGCCTATGGTGAAAAAGGAAATATCTTCCGTTCAAAACTGGAAAGAAGCTTTCTGAGAAACTGCTCTGTGTTCTGTTAATTCATCTCACAGAGTTACATCTTTCCCTTCAAGAAGCCTTTCGCTAAGGCTGTTCTTGTGTAATTGGCAAAGGGATATTTGGAAGCCCATAGAGGGCTATGGTGAAAAAGGAAATATCTTCCGTTCAAAACTGGAAAGAAGCTTTCTGAGAAACTGCTCTGTGTTCTGTTAATTCATCTCACAGAGTTACATCTTTCCCTTCAAGAAGCCTTTCGCTAAGGCTGTTCTTGTGTAATTGGCAAAGGGATATTTGGAAGCCCATACAGGGCTATGGTGAAAAAGCAAATATCTTCCGTTCAAAACTGGAAAGAAGCTTTCTGAGAAACTGCTCTGTGTTCTGTTAATTCATCTCACAGAGTTACATCTTTCCCTTCAAGAAGCCTTTCGCTAAGGCTGTTCTTGTGGAATTGGCAAAGGGATATTTGGAAGCCCATAGAGGGCTATGGAGAAAAAGGAAATATCTTCCGTTCAAAACTGGAAAGAAGCTTTCTGAGAAACTGCTCTGTGTTCTGTTAATTCATCTCACCGAGTTACCTCTTTCCCTTCAAGAAGCCTTTCGCTAAGGCTGTTCTTGTGGAATTGGCAAAGGGAGATTTGGAAGCCCATAGAGGGCTACGGTGAAAAAGGAAATATCTTCCGTTCAAAACTGGAAAGAAGCTTTCTGAGAAACTGCTCTGTGTTCTGTTAATTCATCTCACAGAGTTACATCTTTCCCTTCAAGAAGCCTTTCGCTAAGGCTGTTCTTGTGGAATTGGCAAAGGGATATTTGGAAGCCCATAGAGGCCTATGGTGAAAAAGGAAATATCTTCCGTTCAAAACTGGAAAGAAGCTTTCTGAGAAACTGCTCTGTGTTCTGTTAATTCATCTCACAGAGTTACATCTTTCCCTTCAAGAAGCCTTTCGCTAAGGCTGTTCTTGTGGAATTGGCAAAGGGATATTTGGAAGCCCATAGAGGGCTACGGTGAAAAAGGAAATATCTTCCGTTCAAAACTGGAAAGAAGCTTTCTGAGAAACTGCTCTGTGTTCTGTTAATTCATCTCACAGAGTTACATCTTTCCCTTCAAGAAGCCTTTCGCTAAGGCTGTTCTTGTGGAAGTGGCAAAGGGATATTTGGAAGCCCATAGAGGGCTATGGTGAAAAAGGAAATATCTTCCGTTCAAAACTGGAAAGAAGCTTTCTGAGAAACTGCTCTGTGTTCTGTTAAGTCATCTCACAGAGTTACATCTTTCCCTACAAGAAGCCTTTCGCTAAGGCTGTTCTTGTGGAATTGGCAAAGGGATATTTGGAAGCACATAGCTGGCTATGGTGAAAAAGGAAATATCTTCCGTTCAAAACTGGAAAGAAGCTTTCTGAGAAACTGCTCTGTGTTCTGTTAATTCATCTCACAGAGTTACATCTTTCCCTTCAAGAAGCCTTTCGCTAAGGCTGTTCTTGTGGAATTGGCAAAGGGATATTTGGAAGCCCAAAGAGGGCTATGGTGAAAAAGGAAATATCTTCCGTTCAAAACTGGAAAGAAGCTTTCTGAGAAACTGCTCTGTGTTCTGTTAATTCATCTCACAGAGTTACATCTTTCCCTTCAAGAAGCCTTTCGCTAAGGCTGTTCTTGTGGAATTGGCAAAGGGATATTTGGAAGCCCATAGAGGGCTATGGTGAAAAAGGAAATATCTTCCGTTCAAAACTGGAAAGAAGCTTTCTGAGAAACTGCTCTGTGTTCTGTTAATTCATCTCACAGAGTTACATCTTTCCCTTCAAGAAGCCTTTCGCTAAGGCTGTTCTTGTGGAATTGGCAAAGGGATATTTGGAAGCTCATAGAGGGCTACGGTGAAAAAGGAAATATCTTCCGTTCAAAACTGGAAAGAAGCTTTCTGAGAAACTGCTCTGTGTTCTGTTAATTCATCTCACAGAGTTACATCTTTCCCTGCAAGAAGCCTTTCGCTAAGTGTGTTCTTGTGGAATTGGCAAAGGGATATTTGGAAGCCCATAGAGGGCTATGGTGAAAAAGGAAATATCTTCCCTTCAAAACTGGAAAGAAGCTTTCTGAGAAACTGCTCTGTGTTCTGTTAATTCATCTCACAGAGTTACATCTTTCCCTTCAAGAAGCCTTTCGCTAAGGCTGTTCTTGTGGAATTGGCAAAGGGATATTTGGAAGCCCATAGAGGGCTATGGTGAAAAAGGAAATATCTTCCGTTCAAAACTGGAAAGAGGCTTTCTGAGAAACTGCTCTGTGTTCTGTTAATTCATCTCACAGAGTTACATCTTTCCCTTCAAGAAGCCTTTCGCTAAGGCTGTTCTTGTGGAATTGGCAAAGGGATATTTGGAAGCCCTTAGAGGGCTATGGTGAAAAAGGAAATATCTTCCGTTCAAAACTGGAAAGAAGCTTTCTGAGAAACTGCTCTGTGTTCTGTTAATTCATCTCACAGAGTTACATCTTTCCCTTCAAGAAGCCTTTCGCTAAGGCTGTTCTTGTGGAATTGGCAAAGGGATATTTGGAAGCCCAAAGAGGGCTATGGTGAAAAAGGAAATATCTTCCGTTCAAAACTGGAAAGAAGCTTTCTGAGAAACTGCTCTGTGTTCTGTTAATTCATCTCACAGAGTTACATCTTTCCCTTCAAGAAGCCTTTCGCTAAGGCTGTTCTTGTGGAATTGGCAAAGGGATATTTGGAAGCCCATAGAGGGCTATGGTGAAAAAGGAAATATCTTCCGTTCAAAACTGGAAAGAAGCTTTCTGAGAAACTGCTCTGTGTTCTGTTAATTCATCTCACAGTTACATCTTTCCCTTCAAGAAGCCTTTCGTTAAGGCTGTTCTTGTGGAATTGGCAAAGGGATATTTGGAAGCCCATAGAGGCCTATGGTGAAAAGGAAATGTCTTCCGTTCAAAACTGGAAAGAAGCTTTTTGAGAAACTGCTCTGTGTTCTGTTAATTCATCACACAGAGTTACATCTTTCCCTTCAAGAAGCCTTTCGCTAAGGCTGTTCTTGTGTAATTGGCAAAGGGATATTTGGAAGCCCATAGAGGGCTATGGTGAAAAAGGAAATATCTTCCGTTCAAAACTGGAAAGAAGCTTTCTGAGAAACTGCTCTGTGTTCTGTTAATTCATCTCACAGAGTTACATCTTTCCCTTCAAGAAGCCTTTCGCTAAGGCTGTTCTTGTGGAATTGGCAAAGGGATATTTGGAAGCCCATAGAGGGCTATGGAATAAAAGGAAATATCTTCCGTTCAAAACTGGAAAGAAGCTTTCTGAGAAACTGCTCTGTGTTCTGTTAATTCATCTCACAGAGTTACATCTTTCCCTGCAAGAAGCCTTTCGCTAAGTGTGTTCTTGTGGAATTGGCAAAGGGATATTTGGAAGCCCATAGAGGGCTATGGTGAAAAAGGAAATATCTTCCGTTCAAAACTGGAAAGAAGCTTTCTGAGAAACTGCTCTGTGTTCTGTTAATTCATCTCACAGAGTTACATCTTTCCCTTCAAGAAGCCTTTCGCTAAGGCTGTTCTTGTGGAATTGGCAAAGGGATATTTGGAAGCCCATAGAGGGCTATGGTGAAAAAGGAAATATCTTCCGTTCAAAACTGGAAAGAGGCTTTCTGAGAAACTGCTCTGTGTTCTGTTAATTCATCTCACAGAGTTACATCTTTCCCTTCAAGAAGCCTTTCGCTAAGGCTGTTCTTGTGGAATTGGCAAAGGGATATTTGGAAGCCCTTAGAGGGCTATGGTGAAAAAGGAAATATCTTCCGTTCAAAACTGGAAAGAAGCTTTCTGAGAAACTGCTCTGTGTTCTGTTAATTCATCTCACAGAGTTACATCTTTCCCTTCAAGAAGCCTTTCGCTAAGGCTGTTCTTGTGGAATTGGCAAAGGGATATTTGGAAGCCCAAAGAGGGCTATGGTGAAAAAGGAAATATCTTCCGTTCAAAACTGGAAAGAAGCTTTCTGAGAAACTGCTCTGTGTTCTGTTAATTCATCTCACAGAGTTACATCTTTCCCTTCAAGAAGCCTTTCGCTAAGGCTGTTCTTGTGGAATTGGCAAAGGGATATTTGGAAGCCCATAGAGGGCTATGGTGAAAAAGGAAATATCTTCCGTTCAAAACTGGAAAGAAGCTTTCTGAGAAACTGCTCTGTGTTCTGTTAATTCATCTCACAGTTACATCTTTCCCTTCAAGAAGCCTTTCGTTAAGGCTGTTCTTGTGGAATTGGCAAAGGGATATTTGGAAGCCCATAGAGGCCTATGGTGAAAAGGAAATGTCTTCCGTTCAAAACTGGAAAGAAGCTTTTTGAGAAACTGCTCTGTGTTCTGTTAATTCATCACACAGAGTTACATCTTTCCCTTCAAGAAGCCTTTCGCTAAGGCTGTTCTTGTGGAATTGGCAAAGGGATATTTGGAAGCACATAGCTGGCTATGGTGAAAAAGGAAATATCTTCCGTTCAAAACTGGAAAGAAGCTTTCTGAGAAACTGCTCTGTGTTCTGTTAATTCATCTCACAGAGTTACATCTTTCCCTTCAAGAAGCCTTTCGCTAAGGCTGTTCTTGTGGAATTGGCAAAGGGATATTTGGAAGCCCAAAGAGGGCTATGGTGAAAAAGGAAATATCTTCCGTTCAAAACTGGAAAGAAGCTTTCTGAGAAACTGCTCTGTGTTCTGTTAATTCATCTCACAGAGTTACATCTTTCCCTTCAAGAAGCCTTTCGCTAAGGCTGTTCTTGTGGAATTGGCAAAGGGATATTTGGAAGCCCATAGAGGGCTATGGTGAAAAAGGAAATATCTTCCGTTCAAAACTGGAAAGAAGCTTTCTGAGAAACTGCTCTGTGTTCTGTTAATTCATCTCACAGAGTTACATCTTTCCCTTCAAGAAGCCTTTCGCTAAGGCTGTTCTTGTGGAATTGGCAAAGGGATATTTGGAAGCTCATAGAGGGCTACGGTGAAAAAGGAAATATCTTCCGTTCAAAACTGGAAAGAAGCTTTCTGAGAAACTGCTCTGTGTTCTGTTAATTCATCTCACAGAGTTACATCTTTCCCTGCAAGAAGCCTTTCGCTAAGTGTGTTCTTGTGGAATTGGCAAAGGGATATTTGGAAGCCCATAGAGGGCTATGGTGAAAAAGGAAATATCTTCCCTTCAAAACTGGAAAGAAGCTTTCTGAGAAACTGCTCTGTGTTCTGTTAATTCATCTCACAGAGTTACATCTTTCCCTTCAAGAAGCCTTTCGCTAAGGCTGTTCTTGTGGAATTGGCAAAGGGATATTTGGAAGCCCATAGAGGGCTATGGTGAAAAAGGAAATATCTTCCGTTCAAAACTGGAAAGAGGCTTTCTGAGAAACTGCTCTGTGTTCTGTTAATTCATCTCACAGAGTTACATCTTTCCCTTCAAGAAGCCTTTCGCTAAGGCTGTTCTTGTGGAATTGGCAAAGGGATATTTGGAAGCCCTTAGAGGGCTATGGTGAAAAAGGAAATATCTTCCGTTCAAAACTGGAAAGAAGCTTTCTGAGAAACTGCTCTGTGTTCTGTTAATTCATCTCACAGAGTTACATCTTTCCCTTCAAGAAGCCTTTCGCTAAGGCTGTTCTTGTGGAATTGGCAAAGGGATATTTGGAAGCCCAAAGAGGGCTATGGTGAAAAAGGAAATATCTTCCGTTCAAAACTGGAAAGAAGCTTTCTGAGAAACTGCTCTGTGTTCTGTTAATTCATCTCACAGAGTTACATCTTTCCCTTCAAGAAGCCTTTCGCTAAGGCTGTTCTTGTGGAATTGGCAAAGGGATATTTGGAAGCCCATAGAGGGCTATGGTGAAAAAGGAAATATCTTCCGTTCAAAACTGGAAAGAAGCTTTCTGAGAAACTGCTCTGTGTTCTGTTAATTCATCTCACAGTTACATCTTTCCCTTCAAGAAGCCTTTCGTTAAGGCTGTTCTTGTGTAATTGGCAAAGGGATATTTGGAAGCCCATAGAGGCCTATGGTGAAAAGGAAATGTCTTCCGTTCAAAACTGGAAAGAAGCTTTTTGAGAAACTGCTCTGTGTTCTGTTAATTCATCACACAGAGTTACATCTTTCCCTTCAAGAAGCCTTTCGCTAAGGCTGTTCTTGTGTAATTGGCAAAGGGATATTTGGAAGCCCATAGAGGGCTATGGTGAAAAAGGAAATATCTTCCGTTCAAAACTGGAAAGAAGCTTTCTGAGAAACTGCTCTGTGTTCTGTTAATTCATCTCACAGAGTTACATCTTTCCCTTCAAGAAGCCTTTCGCTAAGGCTGTTCTTGTGGAATTGGCAAAGGGATATTTGGAAGCCCATAGAGGGCTATGGAATAAAAGGAAATATCTTCCGTTCAAAACTGGAAAGAAGCTTTCTGAGAAACTGCTCTGTGTTCTGTTAATTCATCTCACAGAGTTACATCTTTCCCTGCAAGAAGCCTTTCGCTAAGTGTGTTCTTGTGGAATTGGCAAAGGGATATTTGGAAGCCCATAGAGGGCTATGGTGAAAAAGGAAATATCTTCCGTTCAAAACTGGAAAGAAGCTTTCTGAGAAACTGCTCTGTGTTCTGTTAATTCATCTCACAGAGTTACATCTTTCCCTTCAAGAAGCCTTTCGCTAAGGCTGTTCTTGTGGAATTGGCAAAGGGATATTTGGAAGCCCATAGAGGGCTATGGTGAAAAAGGAAATATCTTCCGTTCAAAACTGGAAAGAGGCTTTCTGAGAAACTGCTCTGTGTTCTGTTAATTCATCTCACAGAGTTACATCTTTCCCTTCAAGAAGCCTTTCGCTAAGGCTGTTCTTGTGGAATTGGCAAAGGGATATTTGGAAGCCCTTAGAGGGCTATGGTGAAAAAGGAAATATCTTCCGTTCAAAACTGGAAAGAAGCTTTCTGAGAAACTGCTCTGTGTTCTGTTAATTCATCTCACAGAGTTACATCTTTCCCTTCAAGAAGCCTTTCGCTAAGGCTGTTCTTGTGGAATTGGCAAAGGGATATTTGGAAGCCCAAAGAGGGCTATGGTGAAAAAGGAAATATCTTCCGTTCAAAACTGGAAAGAAGCTTTCTGAGAAACTGCTCTGTGTTCTGTTAATTCATCTCACAGAGTTACATCTTTCCCTTCAAGAAGCCTTTCGCTAAGGCTGTTCTTGTGGAATTGGCAAAGGGATATTTGGAAGCCCATAGAGGGCTATGGTGAAAAAGGAAATATCTTCCGTTCAAAACTGGAAAGAAGCTTTCTGAGAAACTGCTCTGTGTTCTGTTAATTCATCTCACAGTTACATCTTTCCCTTCAAGAAGCCTTTCGTTAAGGCTGTTCTTGTGGAATTGGCAAAGGGATATTTGGAAGCCCATAGAGGCCTATGGTGAAAAGGAAATGTCTTCCGTTCAAAACTGGAAAGAAGCTTTTTGAGAAACTGCTCTGTGTTCTGTTAATTCATCACACAGAGTTACATCTTTCCCTTCAAGAAGCCTTTCGCTAAGGCTGTTCTTGTGTAATTGGCAAAGGGATATTTGGAAGCCCATAGAGGGCTATGGTGAAAAAGGAAATATCTTCCGTTCAAAACTGGAAAGAAGCTTTCTGAGAAACTGCTCTGTGTTCTGTTAATTCATCTCACAGAGTTACATCTTTCCCTTCAAGAAGCCTTTCGCTAAGGCTGTTCTTGTGGAATTGGCAAAGGGATATTTGGAAGCCCATAGAGGGCTATGGAATAAAAGGAAATATCTTCCGTTCAAAACTGGAAAGAAGCTTTCTGAGAAACTGCTCTGTGTTCTGTTAATTCATCTCACCGAGTTACCTCTTTCCCTTCAAGAAGCCTTTCGCTAAGGCTGTTCTTGTGGAATTGGCAAAGGGATATTTGGAAGCCCATAGAGGGCTACGGTGAAAAAGGAAATATCTTCCGTTCAAAACTGGAAAGAAGCTTTCTGAGAAACTGCTCTGTGTTCTGTTAATTCATCTCACAGAGTTACATCTTTCCCTTCAAGAAGCCTTTCGCTAAGGCTGTTCTTGTGGAATTGGCAAAGGGATATTTGGAAGCCCATAGAGGGCTATGGTGAAAAAGGAAATATCTTCCGTTCAAAACTGGAAAGAAGCTTTTTGAGAAACTGCTCTGTGTTCTGTTAATTCATCTCACAGAGTTACATCTTTCCCTTCAAGAAGCCTTTCGCTAAGGCTGTTCTTGTGGAATTGGCAAAGGGATATTTGGAAGCCCAAAGAGGGTTATGGTGAAAAAGGAAATATCTTCCGTTCAAAACTGGAAAGAAGCTTTCTGAGAAACTGCTCTGTGTTCTGTTAATTCATCTCACAGAGTTACATCTTTTCCTTCAAGAAGCCTTTCGCTAAGGCTGTTCTTGTGGAATTGGCAAAGGGATATTTGGAAGCCCATAGAGGGCTGTGGTGAAAAAGGAAATACCTTCCGTTCAAAACTGGAAAGAAGCTTTCTGAGAAACTGCTCTGTGTTCTGTTAATTCATCTCACAGAGTTACATCTTTCCCTTCAAGAAGCCTTTCGCTAAGGCTGTTCTTGAGGAATTGGCAAAGGGATATTTGGAAGCCCTTAGAGGGCTATGGTGAAAAAGGAAATATCTTCCGTTCAAAACTGGAAAGAAGCTTTCTGAGAAACTGCTCTGTGTTCTGTTAATTCATCTCAGAGGATTACATCTTTCCCTTCAAGAAGCCTTTCGCTAAGGCTGTTCTTGTGTAATTGGCAAAGGGATATTTGGAAGCCCATAGAGGGCTATGGTGAAAAAGGAAATATCTTCCGTTCAAAACTGGAAAGAAGCTTTCTGAGAAACTGCTCTGTGTTCTGTTTATTCATCTCACAGAGTTACATCTTTCCCTTCAAGAAGTCTTTCGCTAAGGCTGTTCTTGTGGAATTGGCAAAGGGATATTTGGAAGCCCATAGAGGGCTATGGTGAAAAAGGAAATATCTTCCGTTCAAAACTGGAAAGAAGCTTTCTGAGAATCTGCTCTGTGTTCTGTTAATTCATCTCACAGAGTTACATCTTTCCCTTCAAGAACCCTTTCGCTAAGGCTGTTCTTGTGGAATTGGCAAAGGGATATTTGGAAGCCCTTAGAAGGCTATGGTGAAATAGGAAATACCTTCCGTTCAAAACTGGAAAGAAGCTTTCTGAGAAACTGCTGTGTGTTCTGTTAATTCTTCTCACCGAGTTACATTTTCCCTTCAAGAAGTCTTTCGCTAAGGCTGTTCTTGTGGAATTGGCAAAGGGATGTGTGGAAGCCCATAGAGGGCTATAGTGAAAAAGGAAATATCTTCCGTTGAAAACTGGAAAGAAGCTTTCTGAGAAACTGCTCTGTGTTCTGTTCATTCATCTCACAGAGATACATCTTTCCCTTCAAGAAGCCTTTCGCTAAGGCTGTTCTTGTGGAATTGGCAAAGGGATATTTGGAAGCCCAAAGAGGGCTATGGTGAAAAAGGAAATATCTTCCGTTCAAAACTGGAAAGAAGCTTTCTGAGAAACTGCTCTGTGTTCTGTTAATTCATCTCACAGAGTTACATCTTTCCCTTCAAGAAGCCTTTCGCTAAGGCTGTTCTTGCGGAATTGGCAAAGGGATATTTGGAAGCCCATAGAGGTCTACGGTGAAAAAGGAAATATCTTCCGTTCAAAACTGGAAAGAAGCTTTCTGAGAAACTGCTCTGTGTTCTGTTAATTCATCTCACAGAGTAACATCTTTCCCTTCAAGAAGCCTTTCGCTAAGGCTGTTCTTGTGGAATTGGCAAAGGGATATTTGGAAGCCCATAGAGGCCTATGGTGAAAAGGAAATATCTTCCGTTCAAAACTGGAAAGAAGCTTTTTGAGAAACTGCTCTGTGTTCTGTTAATTCATCACACAGAGTTACATCTTTCCCTTCAAGAAGCCTTTCGCTAAGGCTGTTCTTGTGTAATTGGCAAAGGGATATTTGGAAGCCCATAGAGGGCTATGGTGAAAAAGGAAATATCTTCCGTTCAAAACTGGAAAGAAGCTTTCTGAGAAACTGCTCTGTGTTCTGTTAATTCATCTCACAGAGTTACATCTTTCCCTTCAAGAAGCCTTTCGCTAAGGCTGTTCTTGTGGAATTGGCAAAGGGATATTTGGAAGCCCATAGAGGGCTATGGAGAAAAAGGAAATATCTTCCGTTCAAAACTGGAAAGAAGCTTTCTGAGAAACTGCTCTGTGTTCTGTTAATTCATCTCACCGAGTTACCTCTTTCCCTTCAAGAAGCCTTTCGCTAAGGCTGTTCTTGTGGAATTGGCAAAGGGATATTTGGAAGCCCATAGAGGGCTATGGTGAAAAAGGAAATATCTTCCGTTCAAAACTGGAAAGAAGCTTTCTGAGAAACTGCTCTGTGTTCTGTTAATTCATCTCACAGAGTTACATCTTTCCCTTCAAGAAGCCTTTCGCTAAGGCTGTTCTTGTGGAATTGGCAAAGGGATATTTGGAAGCCCATAGAGGGCTATGGTGAAAAAGGAAATATCTTCCGTTCAAAACTGGAAAGAAGCTTTCTGAGAAACTGCTCTGTGTTCTGTTAATTCATCTCACAGAGTTACATCTTTCCCTTCAAGAAGCCTTTCGCTAAGGCTGTTCTTGTGGAATTGGCAAAGAGATATTTGGAAGCCCAAAGAGGGCTATGGTGAAAAAGGAAATATCTTCCGTTCAAAACTGGAAAGAAGCTTTCTGAGAAACTGCTCTGTGTTCTGTTAATTCATCTCACAGAGTTACATCTTTCCCTTCAAGAAGCCTTTCGCTAAGGCTGTTCTTGTGGAATTGGCAAACGGATATTTGGAAGCCCATAGAGGGCTATGGTGAAAAAGGAAATATCTTCCGTTCAAAACTGGAAAGAAGCTTTCTGAGAAACTGCTCTGTGTTCTGTTAATTCATCTCACAGAGTTACATCTTTCCCTTCAAGAAGCCTTTCGCTAAGGCTGTTCCTGTGGAATTGGGAAAGGGATATTTGGAAGCCCATAGAGGGCTATGGTGACAAAGGAAATATCTTCCGTTCAAACCTGGAAAGAAGCTTTCTGAGAAACTGCTCTGTGTTCTGTTAATTCATCTCACAGAGTTACATCTTTCCCTTCAAGAAGCCTTTCGCTAAGGCTGTTCTTGTGGAATTGGCAAAGGGATATTTGGAAGCCCATAGAGGGCTATGGTGAAAAAGGAAATATCTTCCGTTCAAAACTGGAAAGAAGCTTTCTGAGAAACTGCTCTGTGTTCTGTTAATTCATCTCACAGAGTTACATCTTTCCCTTCAAGAAGCCTATCGCTAAGGCTGTTCTTGTGTAATTGGCAGAGGGATATTTGGAAGCCCATAGAGGGCTTTGGTGAATAAGGAAATATCTTCCGTTCAAAACTGGAAAGAAGCTTTCTGAGAAACTGCTCTGTGTTCTGTTAATTCATCTCACAGAGTTACATCTTTCCCTTCAAGAAGCCTTTCGCTAAGGCTGTTCTTGTGTAATTGGCCAAGGGATATTTGGAAGCCCATAGAGGGCTATGGTGAAAAAGGAAATATCTTCCGTTCAAAACTGGAAAGAAGCTTTCTGAGAAACTGCTCTGTGTTCTGCTAATTCATCTTTCAGAGTTACATCTTTCCCTTCAAGAAGCCTTTCTATAAGGCTGTTCTTGTGGAATTGGCAAAGGGATATTTGGAAGCCCATAGAGGGCTGTGGTGAAAAAGGAAATATCTTCCGTTCAAAACTGGAAAGAAGCTTTCTGAGAAACTGCTCTGTGTTCTGTTAATTCATCTCACAGAGTTACATCTTTCCCTTCAAGAAGCCTTTCGCTAAGGCTGTTCTTGAGGAATTGGCAAAGGGATATTTGGAAGCCCATAGAGGGCTATGGTGAAAAAGGAAATATCTTCCGTTCAAAACTGGAAAGAAGCTTTCTGAGAAACTGCTCTGTGTTCTGTTAATTCATCTCACAGAGTTACATCTTTCCCTTCAAGAAGCCTTTCGCTAAGGCTGTTCTTGTGTAATTGGCAAAGGGATATTTGGAAGCCCATAGAGGGCTATGGTGAAAAAGGAAATATCTTCCGTTCAAAACTGGAAAGAAGCTTTCTGAGAAACTGCTCTGTGTTCTGTTAATTCATCTCACAGAGTTACATCTTTCCCTTCAAGAAGCCTTTCGCTAAGGCTGTTCTTGTGGAATTGGCAAAGGGATATTTGGAAGCCCATAGAGGGCTATGGTGAAAAAGGAAATATCTTCCGTTCAAAACTGGAAAGAAGCTTTCTGAAAAACTGCTCTGTGTTCTGTTAATTCATCTCACAGAGTTACATCTTTCCCTTCAAGAAGCCTTTCGCTAAGGCTGTTCTTGTGGAATTGGCAAACGGATATTTGGAAGCCCATAGAGGCCTATGGTGAAAAAGGAAATATCTTCCGTTCAAAACTGGAAAGAAGCTTTCTGAGAAACTGCTCTGTGTTCTGTTAATTCATCTCACAGAGTTACATCTTTCCCTGCAAGAAGCCTTTCGCTAAGGCTGTTCTTGTGTAATTGGCAAAGGGATATTTGGAAGCACTTAGAGGGCTATGGTGAAAAAGGAAATATCTTCCGTTCAAAACTGGAAAGAAGCTTTTTGAGAAACTGCTCTGTGTTCTGTTAATTCATCTCACAGAGTTACATCTTTCCCTTCAAGAAGCTTTTCGCTAAGGCTGTTCTTGTGGAATTGGCAAAGGGATATTTGGAAGCCCAAAGAGGGCTATGGTGAAAAAGGAAATATCTTCCGTTCAAAACTGGAAAGAAGCTTTCTGAGAAACTGCTCTGTGTTCTGTTAATTCATCTCACAGAGTTACATCTTTCCCTTCAAGAAGCCTTTCGCTAAGGCTGTTCTTGTGGAATTGGCAAAGGGATATTTGGAAGCCCATAGAGGGCTATGGTGAAAAAGGAAATATCTTCCGTTCAAAACTGGAAAGAAGCTTTCTGAGAAACTGCTCTGTGTTCTGTTAATTCATCTCACAGAGTTACATCTTTCCCTTCAAGAAGCCTTTCGCTAAGGCTGTTCTTGTGGAATTGGCAAAGGGATATTTGGAAGCCCATAGAGGGCTATGGTGACAAAGGAAATATCTTCCGTTCAAACCTGGAAAGAAGCTTTCTGAGAAAGTGCTCTGTGTTCTGTTAATTCATCTCACAGAGTTACATCTTTCCCTTCAAGAAGCCTTTCGCTAAGGCTGTTCTTGTGGAATTGGCAAAGGGATATTTGGAAGCCCATAGAGGGCTATGGTGAAAAAGGAAATATCTTCCGTTCAAAACTGGAAAGAAGCTTTCTGAGAAACTGCTCTGTGTTCTGTTAATTCATCTCACAGAGTTACATCTTTCCCTTCAAGAACCCTTTCGCTAAGGCTGTTCTTGTGTAATTGGCAAAGGGATATTTGGAAGCCCATAGAGGGCTATGGTGAAAAAGGAAATATCTTCCGTTCAAAACTGGAAAGAAGCTTTCTGAGAAACTGCTCTGTGTTCTGTTAATTCATCTTACAGAGTTACATCTTTTCCTTCAAGAAGCCTTTCGCTAAGGCTGTTCTTGTGGAATTGGCAAAGGGATATTTGGAAGCCCATAGAGGGCTGTGGTGAAAAAGGAAATACCTTCCGTTCAAAACTGGAAAGAAGCTTTCTGAGAAACTGCTCTGTGTTCTGTTAATTCATCTCACAGAGTTACATCTTTCCCTTCAAGAAGCCTTTCGCTAAGGCTGTTCTTGAGGAATTGGCAAAGGGATATTTGGAAGCCCTTAGAGGGCTATGGTGAAAAAGGAAATATCTTCCGTTCAAAACTGGAAAGAAGCTTTCTGAGAAACTGCTCTGTGTTCTGTTAATTCATCTCAGAGAGTTACATCTTTCCCTTCAAGAAGCCTTTCGCTAAGGCTGTTCTTGTGTAATTGGCAAAGGGATATTTGGAAGCCCATAGAGGGCTATGGTGAAAAAGGAAATATCTTCCGTTCAAAACTGGAAAGAAGCTTTCTGAGAAACTGCTCTGTGTTCTGTTAATTCATCTCACAGAGTTACATCTTTCCCTTCAAGAAGTCTTTCGCTAAGGCTGTTCTTGTGGAATTGGCAAAGGGATATTTGGAAGCCCATAGATGGCTATGGTGAAAAAGGAAATATCTTCCGTTCAAAACTGGAAAGAAGCTTTCTGAGAATCTGCTCTGTGTTCTGTTAATTCATCTCACAGAGTTACATCTTTCCCTTCAAGAACCCTTTCGCTGAGGCTGTTCTTGTGGAATTGGCAAAGGGATATTTGGAAGCCCATAGAAGGCTCTGGTGAAATAGGAAATACCTTCCGTTCAAAACTGGAAAGAAGCTTTCTGAGAAACTGCTGTGTGTTCTGTTAATTCATCTCACCGAGTTACATTTTCCCTTCAAGAAGTCTTTCGCTAAGGCTGTTCTTGTGGAATTGGCAAAGGGATGTGTGGAAGCCCATAGAGGTCTATAGTGAAAAAGGAAATATCTTCCGTTGAAAACTGGAAAGAAGCTTTCTGAGAAACTGCTCTGTGTTCTGTTCATTCATCTCACAGAGATACATCTTTCCCTTCAAGAAGCCTTTCGCTAAGGCTGTTCTTGTGGAATTGGCAAAGGGATATTTGGAAGCCCAAAGAGGGCTATGGTGAAAAAGGAAATATCTTCCGTTCAAAACTGGAAAGAAGCTTTCTGAGAAACTGCTCTGTGTTCTGTTAATTCATCTCACAGAGTTACATCTTTCCCTTCAAGAAGCCTTTCGCTAAGGCTGTTCTTGTGGAATTGGAAAAGGGATATTTGGAAGCCCATAGAGGGCTATGGTGAAAAAGGAAATATCTTCCGTTCAAAACTGGAAAGAAGCTTTCTGAGAAACTGCTCTGTGTTCTGTTAATTCATCTCACCGAGTTACCTCTTTCCCTTCAAGAAGCCTTTCGCTAAGGCTGTTCTTGTGGAATTGGCAAAGGGATATTTGGAAGCCCATAGAGGGCTACGGTGAAAAAGGAAATATCTTCCGTTCAAAACTGGAAAGAAGCTTTCTGAGAAACTGCTCTGTGTTCTGTTAATTCATCTCACAGAGTTACATCTTTCCCTTCAAGAAGCCTTTCGCTAAGGCTGTTCTTGTGGAATTGGCAAAGGGATATTTGGAAGCCCATAGAGGGCTATGGTGAAAAAGGAAATATCTTCCGTTCAAAACTGGAAAGAAGCTTTCTGAGAAACTGCTCTGTGTTCTGTTAATTCATCTCACAGAGTTACATCTTTCCCTTCAAGAAGCCTTTCGCTAAGGCTGTTCTTGTGGAATTGGCAAAGGGATATTTGGAAGCCCATAGAGGGCTATGGTGAAAAAGGAAATATCTTCCGTTCAAAACTGGAAAGAAGCTTTCTGAGAAACTGCTCTGTGTTCTGTTAATTCATCTCACAGAGTTACATCTTTCCCTTCAAGAAGCCTTTCGCTAAGGCTGTTCTTGTGGAATTGGCAAACGGATATTTGGAAGCCCATAGAGGGCTATGGTGAAAAAGGAAATATCTTCCGTTCAAAACTGGAAAGAAGCTTTCTGAGAAACTGCTCTGTGTTCTGTTAATTCATCTCACAGAGTTACATCTTTCCCTTCAAGAAGCCTTTCGCTAAGGCTGTTCTTGTGGAATTGGCAAAGGGATATTTGGAAGCCCATAGAGGGCTATGGTGACAAAGGAAATATCTTCCGTTCAAACCTGGAAAGAAGCTTTGTGAGAAACTGCTCTGTGTTCTGTTAATTCATCTCACAGAGTTACATCTTTCCCTTCAAGAAGCCTTTCGCTAAGGCTGTTCTTGTGGAATTGGCAAAGGGATATTTGGAAGCCCATAGAGGGCTATGGTGAAAAAGGAAATATCTTCCGTTCAAAACTGGAAAGAAGCTTTCTGAGAAACTGCTCTGTGTTCTGTTAATTAATCTCACAGAGTTACATCTTTCCCTTCAAGAAGCCTTTCGCTAAGGCTGTTCTTGTGTAATTGGCAAAGGGATATTTGGAAGCCCATAGAGGGCTATGGTGAAAAAGGAAATATCTTCCGTTCAAAACTGGAAAGAAGCTTTCTGAGAAACTGCTCTGTGTTCTGTTAATTCATCTCACAGAGTTACATCTTTCCCTTCAAGAAGCCTTTCGCTAAGGCTGTTCTTGTGTAAATGGCCAAGGGATATTTGGAAGCCCATAGAGGGCTATGGTGAAAAAGGAAATATCTTCCGTTCAAAACTGGAAAGAAGCTTTCTGAGAAACTGCTCTGTGTTCTGTTAATTCATCTTACAGAGTTACATCTTTCCCTTCAAGAAGCCTTTCGCTAAGGCTGTTCTTGTGGAATTGGCAAAGGGATATTTGGAAGCCCATAGAGGGCTGTGGTGAAAAAGGAAATATCTTCCGTTCAAAACTGGAAAGAAGCTTTCTGAGAAACTGCTCTGTGTTCTGTTAATTCATCTCACAGAGTTACATCTTTCCCTTCAAGAAGCCTTTCGCTAAGGCTGTTCTTGAGGAATTGGCAAAGGGATATTTGGAAGCCCATAGAGGGCTATGGTGAAAAAGGAAATATCTACCGTTCAAAACTGGAAAGAAGCTTTCTGAGAAACTGCTCTGTGTTCTGTTAATTCATCTCAGAGAGTTACATCTTTCCCTTCAAGAAGCCTTTCGCTAAGGCTGTTCTTGTGTAATTGGCAAAGGGATATTTGGAAGCCCATAGAGGGCTATGGTGAAAAAGGAAATATCTTCCGTTCAAAACTGGAAAGAAGCTTTCTGAGAAACTGCTCTGTGTTCTGTTAATTCATCTCACAGAGTTACATCTTTCCCTTCAAGAAGCCTTTCGCTAAGGCTGTTCTTGTGGAATTGGCAAAGGGATATTTGGAAGCCCATAGATGGCTATGGTGAAAAAGGAAATATCTTCCGTTCAAAACTGGAAAGAAGCTTTCTGAAAAACTGCTCTGTGTTCTGTTAATTCATCTCACAGAGTTACATCTTTCCCTTCAAGAAGCCTTTCGCTAAGGCTGTTCTTGTGGAATTGGCAAACGGATATTTGGAAGCCCATAGAGGCCTATGGTGAAAAAGGAAATATCTTCCGTTCAAAACTGGAAAGAAGCTTTCTGAGAAACTGCTCTGTGTTCTGTTAATTCATCTCACAGAGTTACATCTTTCCCTTCAAGAAGCCTTTCGCTAAGGCTGTTCTTGTGTAATTGGCAAAGGGATATTTGGAAGCCCATAGAGGGCTATGGTGAAAAAGGAAATACCTTCCGTTCAAAACTGGAAAGAAGCTTTCTGAGAAACTGCTCTGTGTTCTGTTAATTCATCTCACAGAGTTACATCTTTCCCTTCAAGAAGCCTTTCGCTAAGGCTGTTCTTGTGTAATTGGCAAAGGGATATTTGGAAGCCCATAGAGGCCTATGGTGAAAAAGGAAATATCCTCTGTTCAAAACTGGAAAGAAGCTTTCTGAGAAACTGCTCTGTGTTCTTTTAATTCATCTCACAGAGTTACATCTTTCCCTTCAAGAAGCCTTTCGCTAAGGCTGTTCTTGTGGAATTGGCAAAGGGATATTTGGAAGCCCATAGAGGGCTATGGTGAAAAAGGAAATATCTTCCGTTCAAAACTGGAAAGAAGGTTTCTGAGAAACTGCTCTGTGTTCTGTTAATTCATCTCACAGAGTTACATCTTTCCCTTCAAGAAGCCTTTCGCTAAGGCTGTTCTTGTGGAATTGGCAAAGGGATATTTGGAAGCCCATAGAGGGCTATGGAGAAAAAGGAAATATCTTCCCTTCAAAACTGGAAAGAAGCTTTCTGAGAAACTGCTCTGTGTTCTGTTAATTCATCTCACCGAGTTACCTCTTTCCCTTCAAGAAGCCTTTCGCTAAGGCTGTTCTTGTGGAATTGGCAAAGGGATATTTGGAAGCCCATAGAGGGCTACGGTGAAAAAGGAAATATCTTCCGTTCAAAACTGGAAAGAAGCTTTCTGAGAAACTGCTCTGTGTTCTGTTAATTCATCTCACAGAGTTACATCTTTCCCTTCAAGAAGCCTTTCGCTAAGGCTGTTCTTGTGGAATTGGCAAAGGGATATTTGGAAGCCCATAGAGGGCTATGGTGAAAAAGGAAATATCTTCCGTTCAAAACTGGAAAGAAGCTTTCTGAGAAACTGCTCTGTGTTCTGTTAATTCATCTCACAGAGTTACATCTTTCCCTTCAAGAAGCCTTTCGCTAAGGCTGTTCTTGTGGAATTGGCAAAGGGATATTTGGAAGCCCAAAGAGGGCTATGGTGAAAAAGGAAATATCTTCCGTTCAAAACTGAAAAGAAGCTTTCTGAGAAACTGCTCTGTGTTCTGTTAATTCATCTCACAGAGTTACATCTTTCCCTTCAAGAAGCCTTTCGCTAAAGCTGTTCTTGTGGAATTGGCAAACGGATATTTGGAAGCCCATAGAGGGCTATGGTGAAAAAGGAAATATCTTCCGTTCAAAACTGGAAAGAAGCTTTCTGAGAAACTGCTCTGTGTTCTGTTAATTCATCTCACAGAGTTACATCTTTCCCTTCAAGAAGCCTTTCGCTAAGGCTGTTCTTGTGGAATTGGCAAAGGGATATTTGGAAGCCCATAGAGGGCTATGGTGACAAAGGAAATATCTTCCGTTCAAACCTGGAAAGAAGCTTTCTGAGAAACTGCTCTGTGTTCTGTTAATTCATCTCACAGAGTTACATCTTTCCCTTCAAGAAGCCTTTCGCTAAGGCTGTTCTTGTGGAATTGGCAAAGGGATATTTGGAAGCCCATAGAGGGCTATGGTGAAAAAGGAAATATCTTCCGTTCAAAACTGGAAAGAAGCTTTCTGAGAAACTGCTCTGTGTTCTGTTAATTAATCTCACAGAGTTACATCTTTCCCTTCAAGAAGCCTTTCGCTAAGGCTGTTCTTGTGTAATTGGCAAAGGGATATTTGGAAGCCCATAGAGGGCTATGGTGAAAAAGGAAATATCTTCCGTTCAAAACTGGAAAGAAGCTTTCTGAGAAACTGCTCTGTGTTCTGTTAATTCATCTCACAGAGTTACATCTTTCCCTTCAAGAAGCCTTTCGCTAAGGCTGTTCTTGTGTAAATGGCCAAGGGATATTTGGAAGCCCATAGAGGGCTATGGTGAAAAAGGAAATATCTTCCGTTCAAAACTGGAAAGAAGCTTTCTGAGAAACTGCTCTGTGTTCTGTTAATTCATCTTACAGAGTTAGATCTTTCCCTTCAAGAAGCCTTTCGCTAAGGCTGTTCTTGTGGAATTGGCAAAGGGATATTTGGAAGCCCATAGAGGGCTGTGGTGAAAAAGGAAATATCTTCCGATCAAAACTGGAAAGAAGCTTTCTGAGAAACTGCTCTGTGTTCTGTTAATTCATCTCACAGAGTTACATCTTTCCCTTCAAGAAGCCTTTCGCTAAGGCTGTTCTTGAGGAATTGGCAAAGGGATATTTGGAAGCCCATAGAGGGCTATGGTGAAAAAGGAAATATCTTCCGTTCAAAACTGGAAAGAAGCTTTCTGAGAAACTGCTCTGTGTTCTGTTAATTCATCTCAGAGAGTTACATCTTTCCCTTCAAGAAGCCTTTCGCTAAGGCTGTTCTTGTGTAATTGGCAAAGGGATATTTGGAAGCCCATAGAGGGCTATGGTGAAAAAGGAAATATCTTCCGTTCAAAACTGGAAAGAAGCTTTCTGAGAAACTGCTCTGTGTTCTGTTAATTCATCTCACAGAGTTACACCTTTCCCTTCAAGAAGCCTTTCGCTAAGGCTGTTCTTGTGGAATTGGCAAAGGGATATTTGGAAGCCCATAGAGGGCTACGGTGAAAAAGGAAATATCTTCCGTTTAAAACTGGAAAGAAGCTTTCTGAAAAACTGCTCTGTGTTCTGTTAATTCATCTCACAGAGTTACATCTTTCCCTTCAAGAAGCCTTTCGCTAAGGCTGTTCTTGTGGAATTGGCAAACGGATATTTGGAAGCCCATAGAGGCCTATGGTGAAAAAGGAAATATCTTCCGTTCAAAACTGGAAAGAAGCTTTCTGAGAAACTGCTCTGTGTTCTGTTAATTCATCTCACAGAGTTACATCTTTCCCTTCAAGAAGCCTTTCGCTAAGGCTGTTCTTGTGTAATTGGCAAAAGGATATTTGGAAGCCCATAGAGGGCTATGGTGAAAAAGGAAATACCTTCCGTTCAAAACTGGAAAGAAGCTTTCTGAGAAACTGCTCTGTGTTCTGTTAATTCATCTCACAGAGTTACATCTTTCCCTTCAAGAAGCCTTTCGCTAAGGCTGTTCTTGTGGAATTGGCAAAGGGATATTTGGAAGCACATAGAGGCCTATGGTGAAAAAGGAAATATCCTCTGTTCAAAACTGGAAAGAAGCTTTCTGAGAAACTGCTCTGTGTTCTGTTAATTCATCTCACAGAGTTACATCTTTCCCTTCAAGAAGCCTTTCGCTAAGGCTGTTCTTGTGGAATTGGCAAAGGGATATTTGGAAGCCCATAGAGGGCTATGGTGAAAAAGGAAATATCTTCCGTTCAAAACTGGAAAGAAGCTTTCTGAGAAACTGCTCTGTGTTCTGTTAATTCATCTCACAGAGTTACATCTTTCCCTTCAAGAAGCCTTTCGCTAAGGCTGTTCTTGTGGAATTGGCAAAGGGATATTTGGAAGCCCATAGAGGCCTATGGTGAAAAAGGAAATATCTTCCGTGCAAAACTGGAAAGAAGCTTTCTGAGAAACTGCTCTGTGTTCTGTTAATTCATCTCACAGAGTTACATCTTTCCCTTCAAGAAGCCTTTCGCTAAGGCTGTTCTTGTGGAATTGGCAAAGGGATATTTGGAAGCCCATAGAGGGCTATGGTGAAAAAGGAAATATCTCCCGTTCAAAACTGGAAAGAAGCTTTCTGAGAAACTGCTCTGTGTTCTGTTAATTCATCTCACAGAGTTACATCTTTCCCTTCAAGAAGCCTTTCGCTAAGGCTGTTCTTGTGGAATTGGCAAGGGGATATTTGGACGCCCATAGAGGGCTATGGTGAAAAAGGAAATATCTTCTGTTCAAAACTGGAAAGAAGCTTTCGGAGAAACTGCTCTGTGTTCTGTTAATTCATCTCACCGAGTTACATCTTTCCCTTCAAGAAGCCTTTCGCTAAGGCTGTTCTTGGGGAATTGGCAAAGGGATACTTGGAAGCCCATAGAGGGCTATGGTGAAAAAGGAAATATCTTCCGTTCAAAACTGGAAAGAAGCTTTCTGAGAAACTGCTCTGTGTTCTGTTAATTCATCTCACAGTGTTACATCTTTCCCTTCAAGAAGCCTTTCGCTAAGGCTGTTCTTGTGGAATTGGCAAAGGGATATTTGGAAGCCCATAGAGGGCTACGGTGAAAAAGGAAATATCTTCCGTTCAAAACTGGAAAGAAGCTTTCTGAGAAACTGCTCTGTGTTCTGTTAATTCATCTCACAGAGTTACATCTTTCCCTTCAAGAAGCCTTTCGCTAAGGCTGTTCTTGTGGAATTGGCAAAGGGATATTTGGAAGCCCATAGAGGCCTATGGTGAAAAAGGAAATATCTTCCGTTCAAAACGGGAAAGAAGCTTTCTGCGAAACTGCTCTGTGTTCTGTTAATTCATCTCACAGAGTTACATCTTTCCCTTCAAGAAGCCTTTCGCTAAGGCTGTTCTTGTGGAATTGGCAAAGGGATATTTGGAAGCCCAAAGAGGGCTATGGTGAAAAAGGAAATATCTTCCGTTCAAAACTGGAAAGAAGCTTCCTGAGATACTGCTCTGAGTTCTGTTAATTCATCTCACAGAGTTACATCTTTCCCTTCAAGAAGCCGTTCGCTAAGGCTGTTCTTGTGGAATTGGCAAAGGGATATTTGGAAGCCCAATGAGGGCTATGGTGAAAAAGGAAATATCTTCCGTTCAAAACTGGAAATAAGCTTCCTGAGAAACTGCTCTGAGTTCTGTTAATTCATCTCACAGAGTTACATCTTTCCCTTCAAGAAGCCTTTCGCTAAGGCTGTTCTTGTGGAACTGGCAAAGGGATATTTGGAAGCCCATAGAGGGCTATGGTGAAAAAGGAAATATCTTCCGTTCAAAACTGGAAAGAAGCTTTCTGAGAAACTGCTCTGTGTTCTGTTAATTCATCTCACCGAGTTACATCTTTCCCTTCAAGAAGCCTTTCGCTAAGGCTGTTCTTGTGGAATTGGCAAAGGGATATTTGGAAGCCCATAGAGGGCTATGGTGAAAAAGGAAATATCTTCCGTTCAAAACTGGAAAGAAGCTTTCTGAGAAACTGCTCTGTGTTCTGTTAATTCATCTCACCGAGTTATATCTTTCCCTTCAAGAATGCTTTCGCTAAGGCTGTTCTTGTGGAATTGGCAAAGGGATATTTGGAAGCCCATAGAGGGCTCCGGTGAAAAAGGAAATATCTTCCGTTCAAAACTGGAAAGAAGCTTTCTGAGAAACTGCTCTGTGTTCTGTTAATTCATCTCACAGAGTTACATCTTTCCCTTCAAGAAGCCTTTCGCTAAGGCTGTTCTTGTGGAATTGGCAAAGGGATATTTGGAAGCCCATAGACGGCTATGGTGAAAAAGGAAATATCTTCCGTTCAAAACTGGAAAGAAGCTTTCTGAGAAACTGCTCTGTGTTCTGTTAATTCATCTCACAGAGTTACATCTTTCCCTTCAAGAAGCCTTTCGCTAAGGCTGTTCTTGTGGAATTGGCAAAGGGATATTTGGAAGCCCATAGAGGCCTATGGTGAAAAAGGAAATATCTTCCGTTCAAAACTGGAAAGAAGCTTTCTGAGAAACTGCTCTGTGATCTGTTATTTCATCTCACAGAGTTACATCTTTCCCTTCAAGAAGCCTTTCGCTAAGGCTGTTCTTGTGGAATTGGCAAAGGGATGTTTGGAAGCCCATAGAGGGCTATGGTGAAAAAGGAAATATCTTCCGTTCAAAACTGGAAAGAAGCTTTCTGAGAAACTGCTCTGTGTTCTGTTAATTCATCTCACAGAGTTACATCTTTCCCTTCAAGAAGCCTTTTGCTAAGGCTGTTCTTGTGGAATTGGCAAAGGGATATTTGGAAGCCCATAGAGGGCTATGGAGAAAAAGGAAATATCTTCCGTTCAAAACTGGAAAGAAGCTTTCTGAGAAACTGCTCTGTGTTCTGTTAATTCATCTCACCGAGTTACCTCTTTCCCTTCAAGAAGCCTTTCGCTAATGCTGTTCTTGTGGAATTGGCAAAGGGATATTTGGAAGCCCATAGAGGGCTACGGTGAAAAAGGAAATATCTTCCGTTCAAAACTGGAAAGAAGCTTTCTGAGAAACTGCTCTGTGTTCTGTTAATTCATCTCACAGAGTTACATCTTTCCCTTCAAGAAGCCTTTCGCTAAGGCTGTTCTTGTGGAATTGGCAACGGGATATTTGGAAGCCCATAGAGGGCTATGGTGAAAAAGGAAATATCTTCCGTTCAAAACTGGAAAGAAGCTTTCTGAGAAACTGCTCTGTGTTCTGTTAATTCATCTCACAGAGTTACATCTTTCCCTTCAAGAAGCCTTTCGCTAAGGCTGTTCTTGTGGAATTGGCAAAGGGATATTTGGAAGCCCATAGAGGCCTATGGTGAAAAAGGAAATATCTTCCGTTCAAAACTGGAAAGAAGCTTTCTGAGAAACTGCTCTGTGTTCTGTTAATTCATCTCACAGAGTTACATCTTTCCCTTCAAGAAGCCTTTCGCTAAGGCTGTTCTTGTGGAATTGGCAAAGGGATATTTGGAAGCCCAAAGAGGGCTATGGTGAAAAAGGAAATATCTTCCGTTCAAAACTGGAAAGAAGCTTTCTGAGAAACTGCTCTGTGTTCTCTTAATTCATCTCACAGAGTTACATCTTTCCCTTCAAGAAGCCTTTCGCTAAGGCTGTTCTTGTGGAATTGGCAAACGGATATTTGGAAGCCCATAGAGGGCTATGGTGAAAAAGGAAATATCTTCCGTTCAAAACTGGAAAGAAGCTTTCTGAGAAACTGCTCTGTGTTCTGTTAATTCATCTCACAGAGTTACATCTTTCCCTTCAAGAAGCCTTTCGCTAAGGCTGTTCTTGTGGAATTGGCAAAGGGATATTTGGAAGCCCATAGAGGGCTATGGTGAAAAAGGATATAACTTCCGTTAAAACCTGGAAAGAAGCTTTCTGAGAAACTGCTCTGTGTTCTGTTAATTCATCTCACAGAGTTACATCTTTCCCTTCAAGAAGCCTTTCGCTAAGGCTGTTCTTGTGGAATTGGCAAAGGGATATTTGGAAGCCCATAGAGGGCTATGGTGAAAAAGGAAATATCTTCCGTTCAAAACTGGAAAGAAGCTTTCTGAGAAACTGCTCTGTGTTCTGTTAATTCATCTCACAGAGTTACATCTTTCCCTTCAAGAAGCCTTTCGCTAAGGCTGTTCTTGTGTAATTGGCAAAGGGATATTTGGAAGCCCATAGAGGGCTATGGTGAAAAAGGAAATATCTTCCGTTCAAAACTGGAAAGAAGCTTTCTGAGAAACTGCTCTGTGTTCAGTTAATTCATCTCACAGAGTTACATCTTTCCCTTCAAGAAGCCTTTCGCTAAGGCTGTTCTTGTGTAATTGGCCAAGGGATATTTGGATGCCCATAGAGGGCTATGGTGAAAAAGGAAATATCTTCCGTTCAAAACTGGAAAGAAGCTTTCTGAGAAACTGCTCTGTGTTCTGTTAATTCATCTTACAGAGTTACATCTTTCCCTTCAAGAAGACTTTCGCTAAGGCTGTTCTTGTGGAATTGGCAAAGGGATATTTGGAAGCCCATAGAGGGCTGTGGTGAAAAAGGAAATATCTTCCGTTCAAAACTGGAAAGAAGCTTTCTGAGAAACTGCTCTGTGTTCTGTTAATTCATCTCACAGAGTTACATCTTTCCCTTCAAGAAGCCTTTCGCTAAGGCTGTTCTTGAGGAATTGGCAAAGGGATATTTGGAAGCCCATAGAGGGCTATGGTGAAAAAGGAAATATCTTCCGTTCAAAACTGGAAAGAAGCTTTCTGAGAAACTGCTCTGTGTTCTGTTAATTCATCTCAGAGAGTTACATCTTTCCCTTCAAGAAGCCTTTCGCTAAGGCTGTTCTTGTGTAATTGGCAAAGGGATATTTGGAAGCCCATAGAGGGCTACGGTGAAAAAGGAAATATCTTCCGTTCAAAACTGGAAAGAAGCTTTCTGAGAAACTGCTCTGTGTTCTGTTAATTCATCTCACAGAGTTACATCTTTCCCTTCAAGAAGCCTTTCGCTAAGGCTGTTCTTGTGGAATTGGCAAAGGGATATTTGGAAGCCCATAGAGGGCTATGGTGAAAAAGGAAATATCTTCCGTTCAAAACTGGAAAGAAGCTTTCTGAAAAACTGCTCTGTGTTCTGTTAATTCATCTCACAGAGTTACATCTTTCCCTTCAAGAAGCCTTTCGCTAAGGCTGTTCTTGTGGAATTGGCAAACGGATATTTGGAAGCCCATAGAGGCCTATGGTGAAAAAGGAAATATCTTCCGTTCAAAACTGGAAAGAAGCTTTCTGAGAAACTGCTCTGTGTTCTGTTAATTCATCTCACAGAGTTACATCTTTCCCTTCAAGAAGCCTTTCGCTAAGGCTGTTCTTGTGTAATTGGCAAAGGGATATTTGGAAGCCCATAGAGGGCTATGGTGAAAAAGGAAATACCTTCCGTTCAAAACTGGAAAGAAGCTTTCTGAGAAACTGCTCTGTGTTCTGTTAATTCATCTCACAGAGTTACATCTTTCCCTTCAAGAAGCCTTTCGCTAAGGCTGTTCTTGTGGAATTGGCAAAGGGATATTTGGAAGCCCATAGAGGCCTATGGTGAAAAAGGAAATATCCTCTGTTCAAAACTGGAAAGAAGCTTTCTGAGAAACTGCTCTGTGTTCTGTTAATTCATCTCACAGAGTTACATCTTTCCCTTCAAGAACCCTTTCGCTAAGGCTGTTCTTGTGGAATTGGCAAAGGGATATTTGGAAGCCCATAGAGGGCTATGGTGAAAAAGGAAATATCTTCCGTTCAAAACTGGAAAGAAGCTTTCTGAGAAACTTCTCTGTGTTCTGTTAATTCATCTCACAGAGTTACATCTTTCCCTTCAAGAAGCCTTTCGCTAAGGCTGTTCTTGTGGAATTGGCAAAGGGATATTTGGAAGCCCATAGAGGCCTATAGTGAAAAAGGAAATATCTTCCGTGCAAAACTGGAAAGAAGCTTTCTGAGAAACTGCTCTGTGTTCTGTTAATTCATCTCACAGAGTTACATCTTTCCCTTCAAGAAGCCTTTCGCTAAGGCTGTTCTTGTGGAATTGGCAAAGGGATATTTGGAAGCCCATAGAGGGCTATGGTGAAAAAGGAAATATCTCCCGTTCAAAACTGGAAAGAAGCTTTCTGAGAAACTGCTCTGTGTTCTGTTAATTCATCTCACAGAGTTACATCTTTCCCTTCAAGAAGCCTTTCGCTAAGGCTGTTCTTGTGGAATTGGCAAAGGGATATTTGGAAGCCCATAGAGGCCTATGGTGAAAAAGGAAATATCTTCCGTTCAAAACTGGAAAGAAGCTTTCGGAGAAACTGCTCTGTGTTCTGTTAATTCATCTCACCGAGTTACATCTTTCCCTTCAAGAAGCCTTTCGCTAAGGCTGTTCTTGGGGAATTGGCAAAGGGATACTTGGAAGCCCATAGAGGGCTATGGTGAAAAAGGAAATATCTTCCGTTCAAAACTGGAAAGAAGCTTTCTGAGAAACTGCTCTGTGTTCTGTTAATTCATCTCAGAGAGTTACATCTTTCCCTTCAAGAAGCCTTTCGCTAAGGCTGTTCTTGTGTAATTGGCAAAGGGATATTTGGAAGCCCATAGAGGGCTATGGTGAAAAAGGAAATATCTTCCGTTCAAAACTGGAAAGAAGCTTTCTGAGAAACTGCTCTGTGTTCTGTTATTCATCTCACAGAGTTACATCTTTCCCTTCAAGAAGCCTTTCGCTAAGGCTGTTCTTGTGGAATTGGCAAAGGGATATTTGGAAGCCCATAGAGGGCTATGGTGAAAAAGGAAATATCTTCCGTTCAAAACTGGAAAGAAGCTTTCTGAAAAACTGCTCTGTGTTCTGTTAATTCATCTCACAGAGTTACATCTTTCCCTTCAAGAAGCCTTTCGCTAAGGCTGTTCTTGTGGAATTGGCAAACGGATATTTGGAAGCCCATAGAGGCCTATGGTGAAAAAGGAAATATCTTCCGTTCAAAACTGGAAAGAAGCTTTCTGAGAAACTGCTCTGTGTTCTGTTAATTCATCTCACAGAGTTACATCTTTCCCTTCAAGAAGCCTTTCGCTAAGGCTGTTCTTGTGTAATTGGCAAAGGGATATTTGGAAGCCCATAGAGGGCTATGGTGAAAAAGGAAATACCTTCCGTTCAAAACTGGAAAGAAGCTTTCTGAGAAACTGCTCTGTGTTCTGTTAATTCATCTCACAGAGTTACATCTTTCCCTTCAAGAAGCCTTTCGCTAAGGCTGTTCTTGTGGAATTGGCAAAGGGATATTTGGAAGCCCATAGAGGCCTATGGTGAAAAAGGAAATATCCTCTGTTCAAAACTGGAAAGAAGCTTTCTGAGAAACTGCTCTGTGTTCTGTTAATTCATCTCACAGAGTTACATCTTTCACTTCAAGAACCCTTTCGCTAAGGCTGTTCTTGTGGAATTGGCAAAGGGATATTTGGAAGCCCATAGAGGGCTATGGTGAAAAAGGAAATATCTTCCGTTCAAAACTGGAAAGAAGCTTTCTGAGAAACTTCTCTGTGTTGTGTTAATTCATCTCACAGAGTTACATCTTTCCCTTCAAGAAGCCTTTCGCTAAGGCTGTTCTTGTGGAATTGGCAAAGGGATATTTGGAAGCCCATAGAGGCCTATAGTGAAAAAGGAAATATCTTCCGTGCAAAACTGGAAAGAAGCTTTCTGAGAAACTGCTCTGTGTTCTGTTAATTCATCTCACAGAGTTACATCTTTCCCTTCAAGAAGCCTTTCGCTAAGGCTGTTCTTGTGGAATTGGCAAAGGGATATTTGGAAGCCCATAGAGGGCTATGGTGAAAAAGGAAATATCTCCCGTTCAAAACTGGAAAGAAGCTTTCTGAGAAACTGCTCTGTGTTCTGTTAATTCATCTCACAGAGTTACATCTTTCCCTTCAAGAAGCCTTTCGCTAAGGCTGTTCTTGTGGAATTGGCAAAGGGATATTTGGAAGCCCATAGAGGCCTATGGTGAAAAAGGAAATATCTTCCGTTCAAAACTGGAAAGAAGCTTTCGGAGAAACTGCTCTGTGTTCTGTTAATTCATCTCACCGAGTTACATCTTTCCCTTCAAGAAGCCTTTCGCTAAGGCTGTTCTTGGGGAATTGGCAAAGGGATACTTGGAAGCCCATAGAGGGCTATGGTGAAAAAGGAAATATCTTCCGTTCAAAACTGGAAAGAAGCTTTCTGAGAAACTGCTCTGTGTTCTGTTAATTCATCTCACAGTGTTACATCTTTCCCTTCAAGAAGCCTTTCGCTAAGGCTGTTCTTGTGGAATTGGCAAAGGGATATTTGGAAGCCCATAGAGGGCTCCGGTGAAAAAGGAAATATCTTCCGTTCAAAACTGGAAAGAAGCTTTCTGAGAAACTGCTCTGTGTTCTGTTAATTCATCTCACAGAGTTACATCTTTCCCTTCAAGAAGCCTTTCGCTAAGGCTGTTCTTGTGGAATTGGCAAAGGGATATTTGGAAGCCCATAGACGGCTATGGTGAAAAAGGAAATATCTTCCGTTCAAAACTGGAAAGAAGCTTTCTGAGAAACTGCTCTGTGTTCTGTTAATTCATCTCACAGAGTTACATCTTTCCCTTCAAGAAGCCTTTCGCTAAGGCTGTTCTTGTGGAATTGGCAAAGGGATATTTGGAAGCCCATAGAGGCCTATGGTGAAAAAGGAAATATCTTCCGTTCAAAACTGGAAAGAAGCTTTCTGAGAAACTGCTCTGTGATCTGTTATTTCATCTCACAGAGTTACATCTTTCCCTTCAAGAAGCCTTTCGCTAAGGCTGTTCTTCTGGAATTGGCAAAGGGATATTTGGAAGCCCATAGAGGGCTATGGTGAAAAAGGAAATATCTTCCGTTCAAAACTGGAAAGAAGCTTTCTGAGAAACTGCTCTGTGTTCTGTTAATTCATCTCACAGAGTTACATCTTTCCCTTCAAGAAGCCTTTCGCTAAGGCTGTTCTTGTGGAATTGGCAAAGGGATATTTGGAAGCCCATAGAGGCCAATGGTGAAAAAGGAAATATCTTCCGTTCAAAACTGGAAAGAAGCTTTCTGAGAAACTGCTCTGTGTTCTGTTAATTCATCTCACAGAGTTACATCTTTCCCTTCAAGAAGCCTTTCGCTAAGGCTGTTCTTGTGTAATTGGCAAAGGGATATTTGGAAGCCCATAGAGGGCTATGGTGAAAAAGGAAATACCTTCCGTTCAAAAATGGAAAGAAGCTTTCTGAGAAACTGCTCTGTGTTCTGTTAATTCATCTCACAGAGTTACATTTTTCCCTTCAAGAAGCCTTTCGCTAAGGCTGGTCTTGTGGAATTGGCAAAGGGATATTTGGAAGCCCATAGAGGGCTACGGTGAAAAAGGAAATATCTTCCGTTCTAAACTGGAAAGAAGCCTTCTGAGAAACTGCTCTGTGTTCTGTTAATTCATCTCACAGAGTTACATCTTTCCCTTCAAGAAGCCTTTCGCTAAGGCTGTTCTTGTGGAATTGGCAAAGGGATATTTGGAAGCCCATAGAGGGCTATGGTGAAAAAGGAAATATCTTCCGTTCAAAACTGGAAAGAAGCTTTCTGAGAAACTGCTCTGTGTTCTGTTAATTCATCTCACAGAGTTACATCTTTCCTTCAAGAAGCCTTTCGCCAAGGCTGTTCTTGTGGAATTGGCAAAGGGATATTTGGAAGCCCATAGAGGGCTATGGTGAAAAAGGAAATATCTTCCGTTCAAAACTGGAAAGAAGCTTTCTGAGAAACTGCTCTGTGTTCTGTTAATTCATGTCACAGAGTTACATCTTTCCCTTCAAGAAGCCTTTCGCTAAGGCTGTTCTTGTGGAATTGGCAAAGGGATATTTGGAAGCCCATAGAGGGCTATGGTGAAAAAGGAAATACCTTCCGTTCAAAACTGGAAAGAAGCTTTCTGAGAAACTGCTCTGTGTTCTGTTAATTCATCTCACAGAGTTACATCTTTCCCTTCAAGAAGCCTTTCGCTAAGGCTGTTCTTGTGGAATTGGCAAAGGGATATTTGGAAGCCCATAGAGGCCTATGGTGAAAAAGGAAATATCTTCCGTTCAAAACTGGAAAGAAGCTTTCTGAGAAACTGCTCTGTGTTCTGTTAATTCATCTCACAGAGTTACATCTTTCCCTTCAAGAAGCCTTTCGCTAAGGCTGTTCTTGTGGAATTGGCAAAGGGATATTTGGAAGCCCATAGAGGGCTACGGTGAAAAAGGAAATATCTTCCGTTCAAAACTGGAAAGAAGCTTTCTGAGAAACTGCTCTGTGTTCTGTTAATTCATCTCACAGAGTTACATCTTTCCCTTCAAGAAGCCTTTCGCTAAGGCTGTTCTTGTGGAATTGGCAAAGGGATATTTGGAAGCCCATAGAGGGCTATGGTGAAAAAGGAAATATCTTCCGTTCAAAACTGGAAAGAAGCTTTCTGAGAAACTGCTCTGTGTTCTGTTAATTCATCTCACAGAGTTACATCTTTCCCTTCAAGAAGCCTTTCGCTAAGGCTGTTCTTGTGGAATTGGCAAAGGGATATTTGGAAGCCCATAGAGGCCTAAGGTGAAAAAGGAAATATCTTCCGTTCAAAACTGGAAAGAAGCTTTCTGAGAAACTGCTCTGTGTTCTGTTAATTCATCTCACAGAGTTACATCTTTCCCTTCAAGAAGCCTTTCGCTAAGGCTGTTCTTGTGGAATTGGCAAAGGGATATTTGGAAGCCCATAGAGGGCTATGGTGAAAAAGGAAATATCTTCCGTTCAAAACTGGAAAGAAGCTTTCTGAGAAACTGCTCTGTGTTCTGTTAATTCATCTCACAGAGTTACATCTTTCCCTTCAAGAAGCCTTTCGCTAAGGCTATTCTTGTGGAATTGGCAAAGGGATATTTGGAAGCCCTTAGAGGCCTATGGTGAAAAAGGAAATATCTTCCGTTCAAAACTGGAAAGAAGCTTTCTGAGAAACTGCTCTGTGTTCTGTTAATTCATCTCACAGAGTTACATCTTTCCCTTCAAGAAGCCTTTCGCTAAGGCTGTTCTTGTGGAATTGGCAAAGGGATATTTGGAAGCCCATAGAGGGCTATGGTGAAAAAGGAAATACCTTCCGTTCAAAACTGGAAAGAAGCTTTCTGAGAAACTGCTCTGTGTTCTGTTTATTCATGTCACAGAGTTACATCTTTCCCTTCAAGAAGCCTTTCGCTAAGGCTGTTCTTGTGGAATTGGCAAAGGGATATTTGGAAGCCCATAGAGGCCTATGGTGAAAAAGGAAATACCTTCCGTTCAAAACTGGAAAGAAGCCTTCTGAGAAACTGCTCTGTGTTCTGTTAATTCATCTCACAGAGTTACATCTTTCCCTTCAAGAAGCCTTTCGCTAAGGCTGTTCTTGTGGAATTGGCAAAGGGATATTTGGAAGCCCATAGAGGCCTATGGTGAAAAAGGAAATATCTTCCGTTCAAAACTGGAAAGAAGCTTTCTGAGAAACTGCTCTGTGTTCTATTTATTCATCTCACAGAGTTACATCTTTCCCTTCAAGAAGCCTTTCGCTAAGGCTGTTCTTGTGGAATTGGCAAAGGGATATTTGGAAGCCCATAGAGGGCTATGGTGAAAAAGGAAATATCTTCCGTTCAAAACTGGAAAGAAGCTTTCTGAGAAACTGCTCTGTGTTCTGTTAATTCATCTCACAGAGTTACATCTTTCCCTTCAAGAAGCCTTTCGCTAAGGCTGGTCTTGTGTAATTGGCAAAGGGATATTTGGAAGCCCATAGAGGCCTATGGTGAAAAAGGAAATACCTTCCGTTCAAAACTGGAAAGAAGCTTTCTGAGAAACTGCTCTGTGTTCTGTTAATTCATCTCACAGAGTTACATCTTTCCCTTCAAGAAGCCTTTCGCTAAGGCTGTTCTTGTGGAATTGGCAAAGGGATATTTGGAAGCCCATAGAGGCCTATGGTGAAAAAGGAAATATCTTCCGTTCAAAACTGGAAAGAAGCTTTCTGAGAAACTGCTCTGTGTTCTGTTAATTCATCTCACAGAGTTACATCTTTCCCTTCAAGAAGCCTTTCGCTAAGGCTGTTCTTGTGGAATTGGCAAAGGGATATTTGGAAGCCCATAGAGGCCTATGGTGAAAAAGGAAATACCTTCCGTTCAAAACTGGAAAGAAGCTTTCTGAGAAACTGCTCTGTGTTCTGTTAATTCATCTCACAGAGTTACATCTTTCCCTTCAAGAAGCCTTTCGCTAAGGCTGTTCTTGTGGAATTGGCAAAGGGATATTTGGAAGCTCATAGAGGCCTATGGTGAAAAAGGAAATATCTTCCGTTCAAAACTGGAAAGAAGCTTTCTGAGAAACTGCTCTGTGTTCTGTTAATTCATCTCACAGAGTTACATCTTTCCCTTCAAGAAGCCTTTCGCTAAGGCTGTTCTTGTGTAATTGGCAAAGGGATATTTGGAAGCCCATAGAGGCCTATGGTGAAAAAGGAAATACATTCCGTTCAAAACTGGAAAGAAGCTTTCTGAGAAACTGCTCTGTGTTCTGTTAATTCATCTCACAGAGTTACATCTTTCCCTTCAAGAAGCCTTTCGCTAAGGCTGTTCTTGTGGAATTGGCAAAGGGATATTTGGAAGCCCATAGAGGCCTATGGTGAAAAAGGAAATATCTTCCGTTCAAAACTGGAAAGAAGCTTTCTGAGAAACTGCTCTGTGTTCTCTTAATTCATCTCACAGAGTTACATCTTTCCCTTCAAGAAGCCTTTCGCTAAGGCTGTTCTTGTGGAATTGGCAAAGGGATATTTGGAAGCCCATAGAGGGCTATGGTGAAAAAGGAAATATCTTCCGTTCAAAACTGGAAAGAAGCTTTCTGAGAAACTGCTCTGTGTTCTATTAATTCATCTCACAGAGTTACATCTTTCCCTTCAAGAAGCCTTTCGCTAAGGCTGTTCTTGTGGAATTGGCAAAGGGATATTTGGAAGCCCATAGAGGGCTATGGTGAAAAAGGAAATATCTTCCGTTCAAAACTGGAAAGAAGCTTTCTGAGAAACTGCTCTGTGTTCTGTTAATTCATCTCACAGAGTTACATCTTTCCCTTCAAGAAGCCTTTCGCTAAGGCTGTTCTTGTGGAATTGGCAAAGGGATATTTGGAAGCCCATAGAGGGCTATGGTGAAAAAGGAAATATCTTCCGTTCAAAACTGGAAAGAAGCTTTCTGAGAAACTGCTCTGTGTTCTGTTAATTCATCTCACAGAGTTACATCTTTCCCTTCAAGAAGCCTTTCGGTAAGGCTGTTCTTGGGGAATTGGCAAAGGGATATTTGGAAGCCCATAGAGGGCTATGGTGAAAAAGGAAATATCTTCCGTTCAAAACTGGAAAGAAGCTTTCTGAGAAACTGCTCTGTGTTCTGTTAATTCATCTCACAGAGTTACATCTTTCCCTTCAAGAAGCCTTTCGCTAAGGCTGTTCTTGTGTAATTGGCAAAGGGATATTTGGAAGCCCATAGAGGGCTATGGTGAAAAAGGAAATATCTTCCGTTCAAAACTGGAAAGAAGCTTTTGAGAAACTGCTCTGTGTTCTGTTAATTCATCTCACAGAGTTACATCTTTCCCTTCAAGAAGCCTTTCGCTAAGGCTGTTCTTGTGGAATTGGCAAAGGGATATTTGGAAGCCCATAGAGGGCTATGGTGAAAAAGGAAATATCTTCCGTTCAAAACTGGAAAGAAGCTTTCTGAGAAACTGCTCTGTGTTCTGTTAATTCATCTCACAGAGTTACATGTTTCCCTTCAAGAAGCCTTTCGCTAAGGCTGTTCTTGTGGAATTGGCAAAGGGATATTTGGAAGCCCATAGAGGCCTATGGTGAAAAAGGAAATATCTTCCGTTCAAAACTGGAAAGAAGCTTTCTGAGAAACTGCTCTGTGTTCTGTTAATTCATCTCACAGAGTTACATCTTTCCCTTCAAGAAGCCTTTCGCTAAGGCTGTTCTTGTGGAATTGGCAAAGGGATATTTGGAAGCCCATAGGGGGCTACGGTGAAAAAGGAAATATCTTCCGTTCAAAAATGGAAAGAAGCTTTCCGAGAAACTGCTCTGTGTTCTGTTAATTCATCTCACAGAGTTACATCTTTCCCTTCAAGAAGCCTTTCGCTAAGGCTGTTCTTGTGGAATTGGCAAAGGGATATTTGGAAGCCCATAGAGGCCTATGGTGAAAAAGGAAATATCTTCCGTGCAAAACTGGAAAGAAGCTTTCTGAGAAACTGCTCTGTGTTCTGTTAATTCATCTCACAGAGTTACATCTTTCCCTTCAAGAAGCCTTTCGCTAAGGCTGTTCTTGTGGAATTGGCAAAGGGATATTTGGAAGCCCATAGAGGCCTATGGTGAAAAAGGAAATATCTTCCGTTCAAAACTGGAAAGAAGCTTTCTGAGAAACTGCTCTGTGTTCTGTTAATTCATCTCACAGAGTTACATCTTTCCCTTCAAGAAGCCTTTCGCTAAGGCTGTTCTTGTGGAATTGGCAAAGGGATATTTGGAAGCCCATAGAGGGCTATGGTGAAAAAGGAAATATCTTCCGTTCAAAACTGGAAAGAAGCTTTCTGAGAAACTGCTCTGTGTTCTGTTAATTCATCTCACAGAGTTACATCTTTCCCTTCAAGAAGCCTTTCGCTAAGGCTGTTCTTGTGGAATTGGCAAAGGGATTTTTGGAAGCCCATAGAGGGCTATGGTGAAAAAGGAAATATCTTCCGTTCAAAACTGGAAAGAAGCTTTCTGAGAAACTGCTCTGTGTTCTGTTAATTCATCTCACCGAGTTACATCTTTCCCTTCAAGAATGCTTTCGCTAAGGCTGTTTTTGTGGAATTGGCAGAGGGATATTTGGAAGCCCATAGAGGGCTCCGGTGAAAAAGGAAATATCTTCCGTTCAAAACTGGAAAGAAGCTTTCTGAGAAACTGCTCTGTGTTCTATTAATTCATCTCACAGAGTTACATCTTTCCCTTCAAGAAGCCTTTCGCTAAGGCTGTTCTTGTGGAATTGGCAAAGGGATATTTGGAAGCCCATAGAGGCCTATGGTGAAAAAGGAAATATCTTCCGTTCAAAACTGGAAAGAAGCTTTCTGAGAAACTGCTCTGTGTTCTGTTAATTCATCTCACAGAGTTACATCTTTCCCTTCAAGAAGCCTTTCGCTAAGGCTGTTCTTGTGGAATTGGCAAAGGGATTTTTGGAAGCCCATAGAGGGCTATGGTGAAAAAGGAAATATCTTCCGTTCAAAACTGGAAAGAAGCTTTCTGAGAAACTGCTCTGTGTTCTGTTAATTCATCTCACAGAGTTACATCTTTCCCTTCAAGAAGCCTTTCGCTAAGGGTGTTCTTGTGGAATTGGCAAAGGGATATTTGGAAGCCCATAGAGGGCTATGGTGAAAAAGGAAATATCTTCCGTTCAAAACTGGAAAGAAGCTTTCTGAGAAACTGCTCTGTGTTCTGTTAATTCATCTCACAGAGTTACATCTTTCCCTTCAAGAAGCCTTTCGCTAAGGCTGTTCTTGGGGAATTGGCAAAGGGATATTTGGAAGCCCATAGAGGGCTATGGTGAAAAAGGAAATATCTTCCGTTCAAAACTGGAAAGAAGCTTTCTGAGAAACTGCTCTGTGTTCTGTTAATTCATCTCACAGAGTTACATCTTTCCCTTCAAGAAGCCTTTCGCTAAGGCTGTTCTTGTGGAATTGGCAAAGGGATATTTGGAAGCCCATAGAGGACTATGGTGAAAAAGGAAATATCTTCCGTTCAAAACTGGAAAGAAGCTTTTGAGAAACTGCTCTGTGTTCTGTTAATTCATCTCACAGAGTTACATCTTTCCCTTCAAGAAGCCTTTCGCTAAGGCTGTTCTTGTGGAATTGGCAAAGGGATATTTGGAAGCCCATAGAGGGCTATGGTGAAAAAGGAAATATCTTCCGTTCAAAACTGGAAAGAAGCTTTCTGAGAAACTGCTCTGTGTTCTGTTAATTCATCTCACAGAGTTACATCTTTCCCTTCAAGAAGCCTTTCGCTAAGGCTGTTCTTGTGGAATTGGCAAAGGGATATTTGGAAGCCCATAGAGGCCTATGGTGAAAAAGGAAATATCTTCCGTTCAAAACTGGAAAGAAGGTTTCTGAGAAAATGCTCTGTGTTCTGTTAATTCATCTCACAGAGTTACATCTTTCCCTTCAAGAAGGCTTTCGCTAAGGCTGTTCTTGTGGAATTGGCAAAGGGATATTTGGAAGCCCATAGGGGACTACGGTGAAAAAGGAAATATCTTCCGTTCAAAACTGGAAAGAAGGTTTCTGAGAAACTGCTCTGTGTTCTGTTAATTCATCTCACAGAGTTGCATCTTTCCCTTCAAGAAGCCTTTCGCTAAGGCTGTTCTTGTGGAATTGGCAAAGGGATATTTGGAAGCCCATAGAGGCCTATGGTGAAAAAGGAAATATCTTCCGTGCAAAACTGGAAAGAAGCTTTCTGAGAAACTGCTCTGTGTTCTGTTAATTCATCTCACAGAGTTACATCTTTCCCTTCAAGAAGCCTTTCGCTAAGGCTGTTCTTGTGGAATTGGCAAAGGGATATTTGGAAGCCCATAGAGGCCTATGGTGAAAAAGGAAATATCTTCCGTTCAAAACTGGAAAGAAGCTTTCTGAGAAACTGCTCTGTGTTCTGTTAATCCATCTGACAGAGTTACATCTTTCCCTTCAAGAAGCCTTTCGCTAAGGCTGTTCTTGTGGAATTGGCAAAGGGATATTTGGAAGCCCATAGAGGAATATGGTGAAAAAGGAAATACCTTCCGTTCAAAACTGGAAAGAAGGTTTCTGAGAAACTGCTCTGTGTTCTGTTAATTCATCTCACAGAGTTACATCTTTCCCTTCAAGAAGCCTTTCGCTAAGGCTGTTCTTGTGGAATTGGCAAAGGGATATTTGGAAGCCCATAGAGGCCTATGGTGAAAAAGGAAATATCTTCCGTTCAAAACTGGAAAGAAGCTTTCTGAGAAACTGCTCTGTGTTCTGTTAATTCATCTCACAGAGTTACATCTTTCCCTTCAAGAAGCCTTTCGCTAAGGCTGTTCTTGTGTAATTGGCAAAGGGATATTTGGAAGCCCATAGAGGCCTATGGTGAAAAAGGAAATACCTTCCGTCCAAAACTGGAAAGAAGCTTTCTGAGAAACTGCTCTGTGTTCTGTTAATTCATCTCACAGAGTTACATCTTTCCCTTCAAGAAGCCTTTCGCTAAGGCTGTTCTTGTGGAATTGGCAAAGGGATATTTGGAAGCCCATAGAGGGCTATGGTGAAAAAGGAAATATCTTCCGTTCAAAACTGGAAAGAAGCTTTCTGAGAAACTGCTCTGTGTTCTCTTAATTCATCTCACAGAGTTACATCTTTCCCTTCAAGAAGCCTTTCGCTAAGGCTGTTCTTGTGGAATTGGCAAAGGGATATTTGGAAGCCCATAGAGGGCTATGGTGAAAAAGGAAATATCTTCCGTTCAAAACTGGAAAGAAGCTTTCTGAGAAACTGCTCTGTGTTCTATTAATTCATCTCACAGAGTTACATCTTTCCCTTCAAGAAGCCTTTCGCTAAGGCTGTTCTTGTGGAATTGGCAAAGGGATATTTGGAAGCCCGTAGAGGGCTATGGTGAAAAAGGAAATATCTTCCGTTCAAAACTGGAAAGAAGCTTTCTGAGAAACTGCTCTGTGTTCTGTTAATTCATCTCACAGAGTTCCATCTTTCCCTTCAAGAAGCCTTTCGCTAAGGCTGTTCTTGTGGAATTGGCAAAGGGATTTTTGGAAGCCCATAGAGGGCTATGGTGAAAAAGGAAATATCTCCCGTTCAAAACTGGAAAGAAGCTTTCTGAGAAACTGCTCTGTGTTCTGTTAATTCATCTCACAGAGTTACATCTTTCCCTTCAAGAAGCCTTTCGCTAAGGCTGTTCTTGTGGAATTGGCAAAGGGATATTTGGAAGCCCATAGAGGGCTATGGTGAAAAAGGAAATATCTTCCGTTCAAAACTGGAAAGAAGCTTTCTGAGAAACTGCTCTGTGTTCTGTTAATTCATCTCACAGAGTTACATCTTTCCCTTCAAGAAGCCTTTCGGTAAGGCTGTTCTTGGGGAATTGGCAAAGGGATATTTGGAAGCCCATAGAGGGCTATGGTGAAAAAGGAAATATCTTCCGTTCAAAACTGGAAAGAAGCTTTCTGAGAAACTGCTCTGTGTTCTGTTAATTCATCTCACAGAGTTACATCTTTCCCTTCAAGAAGCCTTTCGCTAAGGCTGTTCTTGTGTAATTCGCAAAGGGATATTTGGAAGCCCATAGAGGGCTATGGTGAAAAAGGAAATATCTTCCGTTCAAAACTGGAAAGAAGCTTTTGAGAAACTGCTCTGTGTTCTGTTAATTCATCTCACAGAGTTACATCTTTCCCTTCAAGAAGCCTTTCGCTAAGGCTGTTCTTGTGGAATTGGCAAAGGGATATTTGGAAGCCCATAGAGGGCTATGGTGAAAAAGGAAATATCTTCCGTTCAAAACTGGAAAGAAGCTTTCTGAGAAACTGCTCTGTGTTCTGTTAATTCATCTCACAGAGTTACATGTTTCCCTTCAAGAAGCCTTTCGCTAAGGCTGTTCTTGTGGAATTGGCAAAGGGATATTTGGAAGCCCATAGAGGCCTATGGTGAAAAAGGAAATATCTTCCGTTCAAAACTGGAAAGAAGCTTTCTGAGAAACTGCTCTGTGTTCTGTTAATTCATCTCACAGAGTTACATCTTTCCCTTCAAGAAGCCTTTCGCTAAGGCTGTTCTTGTGGAATTGGCAAAGGGATATTTGGAAGCCCATAGGGGGCTACGGTGAAAAAGGAAATATCTGCCGTTCAAAACTGGAAAGAAGCTTTCTGAGAAACTGCTCTGTGTTCTGTTAATTCATCTCACAGAGTTACATCTTTCCCTTCAAGAAGCCTTTCGCTAAGGCTGTTCTTGTGGAATTGGCAAAGGGATATTTGGAAGCCCATAGAGGCATATGGTGAAAAAGGAAATATCTTCCGTTCAAAACTGGAAAGAAGCTTTCTGAGAAACTGCTCTGTGTTCTGTTAATTCATCTCACAGAGTTACATCTTTCCCTTCAAGAAGCCTTTCGCTAAGGCTGTTCTTGTGGAATTGGCAAAGGGATATTTGGAAGCCCATAGAGGCCTATGGTGAAAAAGGAAATATCTTCCGTTCAAAACTGGAAAGAAGCTTTCTGAGAAACTGCTCTGTGTTCTGTTAATTCATCTCACAGAGTTACATCTTTCCCTTCAAGAAGCCTTTCGCTAAGGCTGTTCTTGTGTAATTGGCAAAGGGATATTTGGAAGCCCATAGAGGCCTATGGTGAAAAAGGAAATACCTTCCGTTCAAAACTGGAAAGAAGCTTTCTGAGAAACTGCTCTGTGTTCTGTTAATTCATCTCACAGAGTTACATCTTTCCCTTCAAGAAGCCTTTCGCTAAGGCTGTTCTTGTGGAATTGGCAAAGGGATATTTGGAAGCCCATAGAGGGCTATGGTGAAAAAGGAAATATCTTCCGTTCAAAACTGGAAAGAAGCTTTCTGAGAAACTGCTCTGTGTTCTGTTAATTCATCTCACAGAGTTACATCTTTCCCTTCAAGAAGCCTTTCGCTAAGGCTGTTCTTGTGGAATTGGCAAAGGGATATTTGGAAGCCCATAGAGGCCTATGGTGAAAAAGGAAATATCTTCCGTTCAAAACTGGAAAGAAGGTTTCTGAGAAAATGCTCTGTGTTCTGTTAATTCATCTCACAGAGTTACATCTTTCCCTTCAAGAAGCCTTTCGCTAAGGCTGTTCTTGTGGAATTGGCAAAGGGATATTTGGAAGCCCATAGAGGCCTATGGTGAAAAAGGAAATATCTTCCGTTCAAAACTGGAAAGAAGCTTTCTGAGAAACTGCTCTGTGTTCTGTTAATTCATCTGACAGAGTTACATCTTTCCCTTCAAGAAGCCTTTCGCTAAGGCTGTTCTTGTGTAATTGGCAAAGGGATATTTGGAAGCCCATAGAGGCCTAGGGTGAAAAAGGATATACCTTCCGTTCAAAACTGGAAAGAAGCTTTCTGAGAAACTGCTCTGTGTTCTGTTAATTCATCTCACAGAGTTACATCTTTCCCTTCAAGAAGCCTTTCGCTAAGGCTGTTCTTGTGGAATTGGCAAAGGGATATTTGGAAGCCCATAGAGGCCTATGGTGAAAAAGGAAATATCTTCCGTTCAAAACTGGAAAGAAGCTTTCTGAGAAACTGCTCTGTGTTCTGTTAATTCATCTCACAGAGTTACATCTTTCCCTTCAAGAAGCCTTTCGCTAAGGCTGTTCTTGTGGAATTGGCAAAGGGATATTTGGAAGCCCATAGAGGGCTATGGTGAAAAAGGAAATATCTTCCGTTCAAAACTGGAAAGAAGCTTTCTGAGAAACTGCTCTGTGTTCTATTAATTCATCTCACAGAGTTACATCTTTCCCTTCAAGAAGCCTTTCGCTAAGGCTGTTCTTGTGGAATTGGCAAAGGGATATTTGGAAGCCCATAGAGGGCTATGGTGAAAAAGGAAATATCTTCCGTTCAAAACTGGAAAGAAGCTTTCTGAGAAACTGCTCTGTGTTCTGTTAATTCATCTCACAGAGTTACATCTTTCCCTTCAAGAAGCCTTTCGCTAAGGCTGTTCTTGTGGAATTGGCAAAGGGACTTTTGGAAGCCCATAGAGGGCTATGGTGAAAAAGGAAATATCTTCCGTTCAAAACTGGAAAGAAGCTTTCTGAGAAACTGCTCTGTGTTCTGTTAATTCATCTCACAGAGTTACATCTTTCCCTTCAAGAAGCCTTTCGCTAAGGCTGTTCTTGTGGAATTGGCAAAGGGATATTTGGAAGCCCATAGAGGGCTATGGTGAAAAAGGAAATATCTTCCGTTCAAAACTGGAAAGAAGCTTTCTGAGAAACTGCTCTGTGTTCTGTTAATTCATCTCACAGAGTTACATCTTTCCCTTCAAGAAGCCTTTCGGTAAGGCTGTTCTTGGGGAATTGGCAAAGGGATATTTGGAAGCCCATAGAGGGCTATGGTGAAAAAGGAAATATCTTCCGTTCAAAACTGGAAAGAAGCTTTCTGAGAAACTGCTCTGTGTTCTGTTAATTCATCTCACAGAGTTACATCTTTCCCTTCAAGAATCCTTTCGCTAAGGCTGTTCTTGTGGAATTGGCAAAGGGATATTTGGAAGCCCATAGAGGGCTATGGTGAAAAAGGAAATATCTTCCGTTCAAAACTGGAAAGAAGCTTTTGAGAAACTGCTTAGTGTTCTGTTAATTCATCTCACAGAGTTACATCTTTCCCTTCAAGAAGCCTTTGGCTAAGGCTGTTCTTGTGGAATTGGCAAAGGGATATTTGGAAGCCCATAGAGGGCTATGGTGAAAAAGGAAATATCTTCCGTTCAAAACTGGAAAGAAGCTTTCTGAGAAACTGCTCTGTGTTCTGTTAATTCATCTCACAGAGTTACATCTTTCCCTTCAAGAAGCCTTTCGCTAAGGCTGTTCTTGTGGAATTGGCAAAGGGATATTTGGAAGCCCATAGAGGCCAATGGTGAAAAAGGAAATATCTTCCGTTCAAAACTGGAAAGAAGCTTTCTGAGAAACTGCTCTGTGTTCTGTTAATTCATCTCACAGAGTTACATCTTTCCCTTCAAGAAGCCTTTCGCTAAGGCTGTTCTTGTGGAATTGGCAAAGGGATATTTGGAAGCCCATAGGGGGCTACGGTGAAAAAGGAAATATCTTCCGTTCAAAACTGGAAAGAAGCTTTCTGAGAAACTGCTCTGTGTTCTGTTAATTCATCTCACCGAGTTACATCTTTCCCTTCAAGAAGCCTTTCGCTAAGTCTGTTCTTGGGGAATTGGCAAAGGGATACTTGGAAGCCCATAGAGGGCTAAGGTGAAAAAGGAAATATCTTCCGTTCAAAACTGGAAAGAAGCTTTCTGAGAAACTGCTCTGTGTTCTGTTAATTCATCTCACAGTGTTACATCTTTCCCTTCAAGAAGCCTTTCGCTAAGGCTGTTCTTGTGGAATTGGCAAAGGGATATTTGGAAGCCCATAGAGGGCTACGGTGAAAAAGGAAATATCTTCCGTTCAAAACTGGAAAGAAGCTTTCTGAGAAACTGCTCTGTGTTCTGTTAATTCATCTCACAGAGTTACATCTTTCCCTTCAAGAAGCCTTTCGCTAAGGCTGTTCTTGTGGAATTGGCAAAGGGATATTTGGAAGCCCATAGAGGGCTATGGTGAAAAAGGAAATATCTTCCGTTCAAAACTGGAAAGAAGCTTTCTGAGAAACTGCTCTGTGTTCTGTTAATTCATCTCACAGAGTTACATCTTTCCCTTCAAGAAGCCTTTCGCTAAGGCTGTTCTTGTGGAATTGGCAAAGGGATATTTGGAAGCCCAAAGAGGGCTATGGTGAAAAAGGAAATATCTTCCGTTCAAAACTGGAAAGAAGCTTTCTGAGAAACTGCTCTGTGTTCTGTTAATTCATCTCACAGAGTTACATCTTTCCCTTCAAGAAGCCTTTCGCTAAGGCTGTTCTTGTGGAATTGACAAACGGATATTTGGAAGCCCATAGAGGGCTATGGTGAAAAAGGAAATATCTTCCGTTCAAAACTGGAAAGAAGCTTTCTGAGAAACTGCTCTGTGTTCTGTTAATTCATCTCACAGAGTTACATCTTTCCCTTCAAGAAGCCTTTCGCTAAGGCTGTTCTTGTGGAATTGGCAAAGGGATATTTGGAAGCCCATAGAGGCCTATGGTGAAAAAGGAAATATCTTCCGTGCAAAACTGGAAAGAAGCTTTCTGAGAAACTGCTCTGTGTTCTGTTAATTCATCTCACAGAGTTACATCTTTCCCTTCAAGAAGCCTTTCGCTAAGGCTGTTCTTGTGGAATTGGCAAAGGGATATTTGGAAGCCCATAGAGGCCTATGGTGAAAAAGGAAATATCTTCCGTTCAAAACTGGAAAGAAGCTTTCTGAGAAACTGCTCTGTGTTCTGTTAATTCATCTCACAGAGTTACATCTTTCCCTTCAAGAAGCCTTTCGCTAAGGCTGTTCTTGTGTAATTGGCAAAGGGATATTTGGAAGCCCATAGAGGCCTATGGTGAAAAAGGAAATACCTTCCGTTCAAAACTGGAAAGAAGCTTTCTGAGAAACTGCTCTGTGTTCTGTTAATTCATCTCACAGAGTTACATCTTTCCCTTCAAGAAGCCTTTCGCTAAGGCTGTTCTTGTGGTATTGGCAAAGGGATATTTGGAAGCCCATAGAGGCCTATGGTGAAAAAGGAAATATCTTCCGTTCAAAACTGGAAAGAAGCTTTCTGAGAAACTGCTCTGTGTTCTGTTAATTCATCTCACAGAGTTACATCTTTCCCTTCAAGAAGCCTTTCGCTAAGGCTGTTCTTGTGGAATTGGCAAAGGGATATTTGGAAGCCCATAGAGGGCTATGGTGAAAAAGGAAATATCTTCCGTTCAAAACTGGAAAGAAGCTTTCTGAGAATCTGCTCTGTGTTCTATTAATTCATCTCACAGAGTTACATCTTTCCCTTCAAGAAGCCTTTCGCTAAGGCTGTTCTTGTGGAATTGGCAAAGGGATATTTGGAAGCCCATAGAGGGCTATGGTGAAAAAGGAAATATCTTCCGTTCAAAACTGGAAAGAAGCTTTCTGAGAAACTGCTCTGTGTTCTGTTAATTCATCTCACAGAGTTACATCTTTCCCTTCAAGAAGCCTTTCGCTAAGGCTGTTCTTGTGGAATTGGCAAAGGGATTTTTGGAAGCCCATAGAGGGCTATGGTGAAAAAGGAAATATCTTCCGTTCAAAACTGGAAAGAAGCTTTCTGAGAAACTGCTCTGTGTTCTGTTAATTCATCTCACCGAGTTACATCTTTACCTTCAAGAATGCTTTCGCTAAGGCTGTTTTTGTGGAATTGGCAGAGGGATATTTGGAAGCCCATAGAGGGCTCCGGTGAAAAAGGAAATATCTTCCGTTCAAAACTGGAAAGAAGCTTTCTGAGAAACTGCTCTGTGTTCTATTAATTCATCTCACAGAGTTACATCTTTCCCTTCAAGAAGCCTTTCGCTAAGGCTGTTCTTGTGGAATTGGAAAAGGGATATTTGGAAGCCCATAGAGGCCTATGGTGAAAAAGGAAATATCTTCCGTTCAAAACTGGAAAGAAGCTTTCTGAGAAACTGCTCTGTGTTCTGTTAATTCATCTCACAGAGTTACATCTTTCCCTTCAAGAAGCCTTTCGCTAAGGCTGTTCTTGTGGAATTGGCAAAGGGATTTTTGGAAGCCCATAGAGGGCTATGGTGAAAAAGGAAATATCTTCCGTTCAAAACTGGAAAGAAGCTTTCTGAGAAACTGCTCTGTGTTCTGTTAATTCATCTCACAGAGTTACATCTTTCCCTTCAAGAAGCCTTTCGCTAAGGGTGTTCTTGTGGAATTGGCAAAGGGATATTTGGAAGCCCATAGAGGGCTATGGTGAAAAAGGAAATATCTTCCGTTCAAAACTGGAAAGAAGCTTTCTGAGAAACTGCTCTGTGTTCTGTTAATTCATCTCACAGAGTTACATCTTTCCCTTCAAGAAGCCTTTCGCTAAGGCTGTTCTTGGGGAATTGGCAAAGGGATATTTGGAAGCCCATAGAGGGCTATGGTGAAAAAGGAAATATCTTCCGTTCAAAACTGGAAAGAAGCTTTCTGAGAAACTGCTCTGTGTTCTGTTAATTCATCTCACAGAGTTACATCTTTCCCTTCAAGAAGCCTTTCGCTAAGGCTGTTCTTGTGGAATTGGCAAAGGGATATTTGGAAGCCCATAGAGGACTATGGTGAAAAAGGAAATATCTTCCGTTCAAAACTGGAAAGAAGCTTTTGAGAAACTGCTCTGTGTTCTGTTAATTCATCTCACAGAGTTACATCTTTCCCTTCAAGAAGCCTTTCGCTAAGGCTGTTCTTGTGGAATTGGCAAAGGGATATTTGGAAGCCCATAGAGGGCTATGGTGAAAAAGGAAATATCTTCCGTTCAAAACTGGAAAGAAGCTTTCTGAGAAACTGCTCTGTGTTCTGTTAATTCATCTCACAGAGTTACATCTTTCCCTTCAAGAAGCCTTTCGCTAAGGCTGTTCTTGTGGAATTGGCAAAGGGATATTTGGAAGCCCATAGAGGCCTATGGTGAAAAAGGAAATATCTTCCGTTCAAAACTGGAAAGAAGGTTTCTGAGAAAATGCTCTGTGTTCTGTTAATTCATCTCACAGAGTTACATCTTTCCCTTCAAGAAGCCTTTCGCTAAGGCTGTTCTTGTGGAATTGGCAAAGGGATATTTGGAAGCCCATAGGGGACTACGGTGAAAAAGGAAATATCTTCCGTTCAAAACTGGAAAGAAGGTTTCTGAGAAACTGCTCTGTGTTCTGTTAATTCATCTCACAGAGTTACATCTTTCCCTTCAAGAAGCCTTTCGCTAAGGCTGTTCTTGTGGAATTGGCAAAGGGATATTTGGAAGCCCATAGAGGCCTATGGTGAAAAAGGAAATATCTTCCGTGCAAAACTGGAAAGAAGCTTTCTGAGAAACTGCTCTGTGTTCTGTTAATTCATCTCACAGAGTTACATCTTTCCCTTCAAGAAGCCTTTCGCTAAGGCTGTTCTTGTGGAATTGGCAAAGGGATATTTGGAAGCCCATAGAGGCCTATGGTGAAAAAGGAAATATCTTCCGTTCAAAACTGGAAAGAAGCTTTCTGAGAAACTGCTCTGTGTTCTGTTAATCCATCTGACAGAGTTACATCTTTCACTTCAAGAAGCCTTTCGCTAAGGCTGTTCTTGTGGAATTGGCAAAGGGATATTTGGAAGCCCATAGAGGAATATGGTGAAAAAGGAAATACCTTCCGTTCAAAACTGGAAATAAGGTTTCTGAGAAACTGCTCTGTGTTCTGTTAATTCATCTCACAGAGTTACATCTTTCCCTTCAAGAAGCCTTTCGCTAAGGCTGTTCTTGTGGAATTGGCAAAGGGATATTTGGAAGCCCATAGAGGCCTATGGTGAAAAAGGAAATATCTTCCGTTCAAAACTGGAAAGAAGCTTTCTGAGAAACTGCTCTGTGTTCTGTTAATTCATCTCACAGAGTTACATCTTTCCCTTCAAGAAGCCTTTCGCTAAGGCTGTTCTTGTGTAATTGGCAAAGGGATATTTGGAAGCCCATAGAGGCCTATGGTGAAAAAGGAAATACCTTCCGTCCAAAACTGGAAAGAAGCTTTCTGAGAAACTGCTCTGTGTTCTGTTAATTCATCTCACAGAGTTACATCTTTCCCTTCAAGAAGCCTTTCGCTAAGGCTGTTCTTGTGGAATTGGCAAAGGGATATTTGGAAGCCCATAGAGGCCTATGGTGAAAAAGGAAATATCTTCCGTTCAAAACTGGAAAGAAGCTTTCTGAGAAACTGCTCTGTGTTCTGTTAATCCATCTGACAGAGTTACATCTTTCCCTTCAAGAAGCCTTTCGCTAAGGCTGTTCTTGTGGAATTGGCAAAGGGATATTTGGAAGCCCATAGAGGAATATGGTGAAAAAGGAAATACCTTCCGTTCAAAACTGGAAAGAAGGTTTCTGAGAAACTGCTCTGTGTTCTGTTAATTCATCTCACAGAGTTACATCTTTCCCTTCAAGAAGCCTTTCGCTAAGGCTGTTCTTGTGGAATTGGCAAAGGGATATTTGGAAGCCCATAGAGGCCTATGGTGAAAAAGGAAATATCTTCCGTTCAAAACTGGAAAGAAGCTTTCTGAGAAACTGCTCTGTGTTCTGTTAATTCATCTCACAGAGTTACATCTTTCCCTTCAAGAAGCCTTTCGCTAAGGCTGTTCTTGTGGAATTGGCAAAGGGATATTTGGAAGCCCATAGAGGGCTATGGTGAAAAAGGAAATATCTTCCGTTCAAAACTGGAAAGAAGCTTTCTGAGAAACTGCTCTGTGTTCTGTTAATTCATCTCACAGAGTTACATCTTTCCCTTCAAGAAGCCTTTCGCTAAGGCTGTTCTTGCGTAATTCGCAAAGGGATATTTGGAAGCCCATAGAGGGCTATGGTGAAAAAGGAAATATCTTCCGTTCAAAACTGGAAAGAAGCTTTTGAGAAACTGCTCTGTGTTCTGTTAATTCATCTCACAGAGTTACATCTTTCCCTTCAAGAAGCCTTTCGCTAAGGCTGTTCTTGTGGAATTGGCAAAGGGATATTTGGAAGCCCATAGAGGGCTATGGTGAAAAAGGAAATATCTTCCGTTCAAAGCTGGAAAGAAGCTTTCTGAGAAACTGCTCTGTGTTTTGTTAATTCATCTCACAGAGTTACATGTTTCCCTTCAAGAAGCCTTTCGCTAAGGCTGTTCTTGTGGAATTGGCAAAGGGATATTTGGAAGCCCATAGAGGCCTATGGTGAAAAAGGAAATATCTTCCGTTCAAAACTGGAAAGAAGCTTTCTGAGAAACTGCTCTGTGTTCTGTTAATTCATCTCACAGAGTTACATCTTTCCCTTCAAGAAGCCTTTCGCTAAGGCTGTTCTTGTGGAATTGGCAAAGGGATATTTGGAAGCCCATAGGGGGCTACGGTGAAAAAGGAAATATCTGCCGTTCAAAACTGGAAAGAAGCTTTCTGAGAAACTGCTCTGTGTTCTGTTAATTAATCTCACAGAGTTACATCTTTCCATTCAAGAAGCCTTTCGCTAAGGCTGTTCTTGTGGAATTGGCAAAGGGATATTTGGAAGCCCATAGAGGCCTATGGTGAAAAAGGAATTATCTTCCGTGCAAAACTGGAAAGAAGCTTTCTGAGAAACTGCTCTGTGTTCTGTTAATTCATCTCACAGAGTTACATCTTTCCCTTCAAGAAGCCTTTCGCTAAGGCTGTTCTTGTGGAATTGGCAAAGGGATATTTGGAAGCCCATAGAGGCCTATGGTGAAAAAGGAAATATCTTCCGTTCAAAACTGGAAAGAAGCTTTCTGAGAAACTGCTCTGTGTTCTGTTAATTCATCTCACAGAGTTACATCTTTCCCTTCAAGAAGCCTTTCGCTAAGGCTGTTCTTGTGTAATTGGCAAAGGGATATTTGGAAGCCCATAGAGGCCTATGGTGAAAAAGGAAATACCTTCCGTTCAAAACTGGAAAGAAGCTTTCTGAGAAACTGCTCTGTGTTCTGTTAATTCATCTCACAGAGTTACATCTTTCCCTTCAAGAAGCCTTTCGCTAAGGCTGTTCTTGTGGAATTGGCAAAGGCATATTTGGAAGCCCATAGAGGACTATGGTGAAAAAGGAAATATCTTCCGTTCAAAACTGGAAAGAAGCTTTTGAGAAACTGCTCTGTGTTCTGTTAATTCATCTCACAGAGTTACATCTTTCCCTTCAAGAAGCCTTTCGCTAAGGCTGTTCTTGTGGAATTGGCAAAGGGATATTTGGAAGCCCATAGAGGCCTATGGTGAAAAAGGAAATATCTTCCGTTCAAAACTGGAAGGAAGGTTTCTGAGAAAATGCTCTGTGTTCTGTTAATTCATCTCACAGAGTTACATCTTTCCCTTCAAGAAGCCTTTCGCTAAGGCTGTTCTTGTGGAATTGGCAAAGGGATATTTGGAAGCCCATAGGGGACTACGGTGAAAAAGGAAATATCTTCCGTTCAAAACTGGAAAGAAGGTTTCTGAGAAACTGCTCTGTGTTCTGTTAATTCATCTCACAGAGTTACATCTTTCCCTTCAAGAAGCCTTTCGCTAAGGCTGTTCTTGTGGAATTGGCAAAGGGATATTTGGAAGCCCATAGAGGCCTATGGTGAAAAAGGAAATATCTTCCGTGCAAAACTGGAAAGAAGCTTTCTGAGAAACTGCTCTGTGTTCTGTTAATTCATCTCACAGAGTTACATCTTTCCCTTCAAGAAGCCTTTCGCTAAGGCTGTTCTTGTGGAATTGGCAAAGGGATATTTGGAAGCCCATAGAGGCCTATGGTGAAAAAGGAAATATCTTCCGTTCAAAACTGGAAAGAAGCTTTCTGAGAAACTGCTCTGTGTTCTGTTAATTCATCTGACAGAGTTACATCTTTCCCTTCAAGAAGCCTTTCGCTAAGGCTGTTCTTGGGGAATTGGCAAAGGGATATTTGGAAGCCCATAGAGGGCTATGGTGAAAAAGGAAATATCTTCCGTTCAAAACTGGAAAGAAGCTTTCTGAGAAACTGCTCTGTGTTCTGTTAATTCATCTCACAGAGTTACATCTTTCCCTTCAAGAAGCCTTTCGCTAAGGCTGTTCTTGTGGAATTGGCAAAGGGATATTTGGAAGCCCATAGAGGACTATGGAGAAAAAGGAAATATCTTCCGTTCAAAACTGGAAAGAAGCTTTTGAGAAACTGCTCTGTGTTCTGTTAATTCATCTCACAGAGTTACATCTTTCCCTTCAAGAAGCCTTTCGCTAAGGCTGTTCTTGTGGAATTGGCAAAGGGATATTTGGAAGCCCATAGAGGGCTATGGTGAAAAAGGAAATATCTTCCGTTCAAAACTGGAAAGGAGCTTTCTGAGAAACTGCTCTGTGTTCTGTTAATTCATCTCACAGAGTTACATCTTTCCCTTCAAGAAGCCTTTCGCTAAGGCTGTTCTTGTGGAATTGGCAAAGGGATATTTGGAAGCCCATAGAGGCCTATGGTGAAAAAGGAAATATCTTCCGTTCAAAACTGGAAAGAAGGTTTCTGAGAAAATGCTCTGTGTTCTGTTAATTCATCTCACAGAGTTACATCTTTCCCTTCAAGAAGCCTTTCGCTAAGGCTGTTCTTGTGGAATTGGCAAAGGGATATTTGGAAGCCCATAGGGGACTACGGTGAAAAAGGAAATATCTTCCGTTCAAAACTGGAAAGAAGGTTTATGAGAAACTGCTCTGTGTTCTGTTAATTCATCTCACAGAGTTACATCTTTCCCTTCAAGAAGCCTTTCGCTAAGGCTGTTCTTGTGGAATTGGCAAAGGGATATTTGGAAGCCCATAGAGGCCTATGGTGAAAAAGGAAATATCTTCCGTGCAAAACTGGAAAGAAGCTTTCTGAGAAACTGCTCTGTGTTCTGTTAATTCATCTCACAGAGTTACATCTTTCCCTTCAAGAAGCCTTTCGCTAAGCCTGTTCTTGTGGAATTGGCAAAGGGATATTTGGAAGCCCATAGAGGCCTATGGTGAAAAAGGAAATATCTTCCGTTCAAAACTGGAAAGAAGCTTTCTGAGAAACTGCTCTGTGTTCTGTTAATTCATCTGACAGAGTTACATCTTTCCCTTCAAGAAGCCTTTCGCTAAGGCTGTTCTTGTGTAATTGGCAAAGGGATATTTGGAAGCCCATAGAGGCCTAGGGTGAAAAAGGAAATACCTTCCGTTCAAAACTGGAAAGAAGCTTTCTGAGAAACTGCTCTGTGTTCTGTTAATTCATCTCACAGAGTTACATCTTTCCCTTCAAGAAGCCTTTCGCTAAGGCTGTTCTTGTGGAATTGGCAAAGGGATATTTGGAAGCCCATAGAGGCCTATGGTGAAAAAGGAAATATCTTCCGTTCAAAACTGGAAAGAAGCTTTCTGAGAAACTGCTCTGTGTTCTGTTAATTCATCTCACAGAGTTACATCTTTCCCTTCAAGAAGCCTTTCGCTAAGGCTGTTCTTGTGGAATTGGCAAAGGGATATTTGGAAGCCCATAGAGGGCTATGGTGAAAAAGGAAATATCTTCCGTTCAAAACTGGAAAGAAGCTTTCTGAGAAACTGCTCTGTGTTCTATTAATTCATCTCACAGAGTTACATCTTTCCCTTCAAGAAGCCTTTCGCTAAGGCTGTTCTTGTGGAATTGGCAAAGGGACATTTGGAAGCCCATAGAGGGCTATGGTGAAAAAGGAAATATCTTCCGTTCAAAACTGGAAAGAAGCTTTCTGAGAAACTGCTCTGTGTTCTGTTAATTCATCTCACAGAGTTACATCTTTCCCTTCAAGAAGCCTTTCGCTAAGGCTGTTCTTGTGGAATTGGCAAAGGGACTTTTGGAAGCCCATAGAGGGCTATGGTGAAAAAGGAAATATCTTCCGTTCAAAACTGGAAAGAAGCTTTCTGAGAAACTGCTCTGTGTTCTGTTAATTCATCTCACAGAGTTACATCTTTCCCTTCAAGAAGCCTTTCGCTAAGGCTGTTCTTGTGGAATTGGCAAAGGGATATTTGGAAGCCCATAGAGGCCTATGGTGAAAAAGGAAATATCTTCCGTTCAAAACTGGAAAGAAGCTTTCTGAGAAACTGCTCTGTGTTCTGTTAATTCATCTCACAGAGTTACATCTTTCCCTTCAAGAAGCCTTTCGGTAAGGCTGTTCTTGGGGAATTGGCAAAGGGATATTTGGAAGCCCATAGAGGGCTATGGTGAAAAAGGAAATATCTTCCGTTCAAAACTGGAAAGAAGCTTTCTGAGAAACTGCTCTGTGTTCTGTTAATTCATCTCACAGAGTTACATCTTTCCCTTCAAGAATCCTTTCGCTAAGGCTGTTCTTGTGGAATTGGCAAAGGGATATTTGGAAGCCCATAGAGGGCTATGGTGAAAAAGGAAATATCTTCCGTTCAAAACTGGAAAGAAGCTTGTGAGAAACTGCTCTGTGTTCTGTTAATTCATCTCACAGAGTTACATCTTTCCCTTCAAGAAGCCTTTGGCTAAGGCTGTTCTTGTGGAATTGGCAAAGGGATATTTGGAAGCCCATAGAGGGCTATGGTGAAAAAGGAAATATCTTCCGTTCAAAACTGGAAAGAAGCTTTCTGAGAAACTGCTCTGTGTTCTGTTAATTCATCTCACAGAGTTACATCTTTCCCTTCAAGAAGCCTTTCGCTAAGGCTGTTCTTGTGGAATTGGCAAAGGGATATTTGGAAGCCCATAGAGGCCTATGGTGAAAAAGGAAATATCTTCCGTTCAAAACTGGAAAGAAGCTTTCTGAGAAACTGCTCTGTGTTCTGTTAATTCATCTCACAGAGTTACATCTTTGCCTTCAAGAAGCCTTTCGCTAAGGCTGTTCTTGTGGAATTGGCAAAGGGATATTTGGAAGCCCATAGGGGGCTACGGTGAAAAAGGAAATATCTTCCGTTCAAAACTGGAAAGAAGCTTTCTGAGAAACTGCTCTGTGTTCTGTTAATTCATCTCACCGAGTTACATCTTTCCCTTCAAGAAGCCTTTCGCTAAGGCTGTTCTTGGGGAATTGGCAAAGGGATACTTGGAAGCCCATAGAGGGCTAAGGTGAAAAAGGAAATATCTTCCGTTCAAAACTGGAAAGAAGCTTTCTGAGAAACTGCTCTGTGTTCTGTTAATTCATCTCACAGTGTTACATCTTTCCCTTCAAGAAGCCTTTCGCTAAGGCTGTTCTTGTGGAATTGGCAAAGGGATATTTGGAAGCCCATAGAGGGCTACGGTGAAAAAGGAAATATCTTCCGTTCAAAACTGGAAAGAAGCTTTCTGAGAAACTGCTCTGTGTTCTGTTAATTCATCTCACAGAGTTACATCTTTCCCTTCAAGAAGCCTTTCGCTAAGGCTGTTCTTGTGGAATTGGCAAAGGGATATTTGGAAGCCCATAGAGGGCTATGGTGAAAAAGGAAATATCTTCCGTTCAAAACTGGAAAGAAGCTTTCTGAGAAACTGCTCTGTGTTCTGTTAATTCATCTCACAGAGTTACATCTTTCCCTTCAAGAAGCCTTTCGCTAAGGCTGTTCTTGTGGAATTGGCAAAGGGATATTTGGAAGCCCATAGAGGGCTATGGTGAAAAAGGAAATATCTTCCGTTCAAAACTGGAAAGAAGCTTTCTGAGAATCTGCTCTGTGTTCTATTAATTCATCTCACAGAGTTACATCTTTCCCTTCAAGAAGCCTTTCGCTAAGGCTGTTCTTGTGGAATTGGCAAAGGGATATTTGGAAGCCCATAGAGGGCTATGGTGAAAAAGGAAATATCTTCCGTTCAAAACTGGAAAGAAGCTTTCTGAGAAACTGCTCTGTGTTCTGTTAATTCATCTCACAGAGTTACATCTTTCCCTTCAAGAAGCCTTTCGCTAAGGCTGTTCTTGTGGAATTGGCAAAGGGATTTTTGGAAGCCCATAGAGGGCTATGGTGAAAAAGGAAATATCTTCCGTTCAAAACTGGAAAGAAGCTTTCTGAGAAACTGCTCTGTGTTCTGTTAATTCATCTCACCGAGTTACATCTTTCCCTTCAAGAATGCTTTCGCTAAGGCTGTTTTTGTGGAATTGGCAGAGGGATATTTGGAAGCCCATAGAGGGCTCCGGTGAAAAAGGAAATATCTTCCGTTCAAAACTGGAAAGAAGCTTTCTGAGAAACTGCTCTGTGTTCTATTAATTCATCTCACAGAGTTACATCTTTCCCTTCAAGAAGCCTTTCGCTAAGGCTGTTCTTGTGGAATTGGAAAAGGGATATTTGGAAGCCCATAGAGGCCTATGGTGAAAAAGGAAATATCTTCCGTTCAAAAACTGGAAAGAAGCTTTCTGAGAAACTGCTCTGTGTTCTGTTAATTCATCTCACAGAGTTACATCTTTCCCTTCAAGAAGCCTTTCGCTAAGGCTGTTCTTGTGGAATTGGCAAAGGGATTTTTGGAAGCCCATAGAGGGCTATGGTGAAAAAGGAAATATCTTCCGTTCAAAACTGGAAAGAAGCTTTCTGAGAAACTGCTCTGTGTTCTGTTAATTCATCTCACAGAGTTACATCTTTCCCTTCAAGAAGCCTTTCGCTAAGGGTGTTCTTGTGGAATTGGCAAAGGGATATTTGGAAGCCCATAGAGGCCTATGGTGAAAAAGGAAATACCTTCCGTTCAAAACTGGAAAGAAGCTTTCTGAGAAACTGCTCTGTGTTCTGTTAATTCATCTCACAGAGTTACATCTTTCCCTTCAAGAAGCCTTTCGCTAAGGCTGTTCTTGTGGAATTGGCAAAGGGATATTTGGAAGCCCATAGAGGACTATGGTGAAAAAGGAAATATCTTCCGTTCAAAACTGGAAAGAAGCTTTCTGAGAAACTGCTCTGTGTTCTGTTAATTCATCTCACAGAGTTACATCTTTCCCTTCAAGAAGCCTTTCGCTAAGGCTGTTCTTGTGGAATTGGCAAAGGGATATTTGGAAGCCCATAGAGGCCTATGGTGAAAAAGGAAATATCTTCCGTTCAAAACTGGAAAGAAGCTTTTGAGAAACTGCTCTGTGTTCTGTTAATTCATCTCACAGAGTTACATCTTTCCCTTCAAGAAGCCTTTCGCTAAGGCTGTTCTTGTGGAATTGGCAAAGGGATATTTGGAAGCCCATAGAGGGCTATGGTGAAAAAGGAAATATCTTCCGTTCAAAACTGGAAAGAAGCTTTCTGAGAAACTGCTCTGTGTTCTGTTAATTCATCTCACAGAGTTACATCTTTCCCTTCAAGAAGCCTTTCGCTAAGGCTGTTCTTGTGGAATTGGCAAAGGGATATTTGGAAGCCCATAGAGGCCTATGGTGAAAAAGGAAATATCTTCCGTTCAAAACTGGAAAGAAGGTTTCTGAGAAAATGCTCTGTGTTCTGTTAATTCATCTCACAGAGTTACATCTTTCCCTTCAAGAAGCCTTTCGCTAAGGCTGTTCTTGTGGAATTGGCAAAGGGATATTTGGAAGCCCATAGGGGACTACGGTGAAAAAGGAAATATCTTCCGTTCAAAACTGGAAAGAAGGTTTCTGAGAAACTGCTCTGTGTTCTGTTAATTCATCTCACAGAGTTACATCTTTCCCTTCAAGAAGCCTTTCGCTAAGGCTGTTCTTGTGGAATTGGCAAAGGGATATTTGGAAGCCCATAGAGGCCTATGGTGAAAAAGGAAATATCTTCCGTGCAAAACTGGAAAGAAGCTTTCTGAGAAACTGCTCTGTGTTCTGTTAATTCATCTCACAGAGTTACATCTTTCCCTTCAAGAAGCCTTTCGCTAAGGCTGTTCTTGTGGAATTGGCAAAGGGATATTTGGAAGCCCATAGAGGCCTATGGTGAAAAAGGAAATATCTTCCGTTCAAAACTGGAAAGAAGCTTTCTGAGAAACTGCTCTGTGTTCTGTTAATCCATCTGACAGAGTTACATCTTTCCCTTCAAGAAGCCTTTCGCTAAGGCTGTTCTTGTGGAATTGGCAAAGGGATATTTGGAAGCCCATAGAGGAATATGGTGAAAAAGGAAATACCTTCCGTTCAAAACTGGAAAGAAGGTTTCTGAGAAACTGCTCTGTGTTCTGTTAATTCATCTCACAGAGTTACATCTTTCCCTTCAAGAAGCCTTTCGCTAAGGCTGTTCTTGTGGAATTGGCAAAGGGATATTTGGAAGCCCATAGAGGCCTATGGTGAAAAAGGAAATATCTTCCGTTCAAAACTGGAAAGAAGCTTTCTGAGAAACTGCTCTGTGTTCTGTTAATTCATCTCACAGAGTTACATCTTTCCCTTCAAGAAGCCTTTCGCTAAGGCTGTTCTTGTGTAATTGGCAAAGGGATATTTGGAAGCCCATAGAGGCCTATGGTGAAAAAGGAAATACCTTCCGTCCAAAACTGGAAAGAAGCTTTCTGAGAAACTGCTCTGTGTTCTGTTAATTCATCTCACAGAGTTACATCTTTCCCTTCAAGAAGCCTTTCGCTAAGGCTGTTCTTGTGGAATTGGCAAAGGGATATTTGGAAGCCCATAGAGGCCTATGGTGAAAAAGGAAATATCTTCCGTTCAAAACTGGAAAGAAGCTTTCTGAGAAACTGCTCTGTGTTCTGTTAATCCATCTGACAGAGTTACATCTTTCCCTTCAAGAAGCCTTTCGCTAAGGCTGTTCTTGTGGAATTGGCAAAGGGATATTTGGAAGCCCATAGAGGAATATGGTGAAAAAGGAAATACCTTCCGTTCAAAACTGGAAAGAAGGTTTCTGAGAAACTGCTCTGTGTTCTGTTAATTCATCTCACAGAGTTACATCTTTCCCTTCAAGAAGCCTTTCGCTAAGGCTGTTCTTGTGGAATTGGCAAAGGGATATTTGGAAGCCCATAGAGGCCTATGGTGAAAAAGGAAATATCTTCCGTTCAAAACTGGAAAGAAGCTTTCTGAGAAACTGCTCTGTGTTCTGTTAATTCATCTCACAGAGTTACATCTTTCCCTTCAAGAAGCCTTTCGCTAAGGCTGTTCTTGTGGAATTGGCAAAGGGATATTTGGAAGCCCATAGAGGGCTATGGTGAAAAAGGAAATATCTTCCGTTCAAAACTGGAAAGAAGCTTTCTGAGAAACTGCTCTGTGTTCTGTTAATTCATCTCACAGAGTTACATCTTTCCCTTCAAGAAGCCTTTCGGTAAGGCTGTTCTTGGGGAATTGGCAAAGGGATATTTGGAAGCCCATAGAGGGCTATGGTGAAAAAGGAAATATCTTCCGTTCAAAACTGGAAAGAAGCTTTCTGAGAAACTGCTCTGTGTTCTGTTAATTCATCTCACAGAGTTACATCTTTCCCTTCAAGAAGCCTTTCGCTAAGGCTGTTCTTGCGTAATTCGCAAAGGGATATTTGGAAGCCCATAGAGGGCTATGGTGAAAAAGGAAATATCTTCCGTTCAAAACTGGAAAGAAGCTTTTGAGAAACTGCTCTGTGTTCTGTTAATTCATCTCACAGAGTTACATCTTTCCCTTCAAGAAGCCTTTCGCTAAGGCTGTTCTTGTGGAATTGGCAAAGGGATATTTGGAAGCCCATAGAGGGCTATGGTGAAAAAGGAAATATCTTCCGTTCAAAGCTGGAAAGAAGCTTTCTGAGAAACTGCTCTGTGTTCTGTTAATTCATCTCACAGAGTTACATGTTTCCCTTCAAGAAGCCTTTCGCTAAGGCTGTTCTTGTGGAATTGGCAAAGGGATATTTGGAAGCCCATAGAGGCCTATGGTGAAAAAGGAAATATCTTCCGTTCAAAACTGGAAAGAAGCTTTCTGAGAAACTGCTCTGTGTTCTGTTAATTCATCTCACAGAGTTACATCTTTCCCTTCAAGAAGCCTTTCGCTAAGGCTGTTCTTGGGGAATTGGCAAAGGGATATTTGGAAGCCCATAGGGGGCTACGGTGAAAAAGGAAATATCTGCCGTTCAAAACTGGAAAGAAGCTTTCTGAGAAACTGCTCTGTGTTCTGTTAATTCATCTCACAGAGTTACATCTTTCCCTTCAAGAAGCCTTTCGCTAAGGCTGTTCTTGTGGAATTGGCAAAGGGATATTTGGAAGCCCATAGAGGCCTATGGTGAAAAAGGAATTATCTTCCGTGCAAAACTGGAAAGAAGCTTTCTGAGAAACTGCTCTGTGTTCTGTTAATTCATCTCACAGAGTTACATCTTTCCCTTCAAGAAGCCTTTCGGTAAGGCTGTTCTTGGGGAATTGGCAAAGGGATATTTGGAAGCCCATAGAGGGCTATGGTGAAAAAGGAAATATCTTCCGTTCAAAACTGGAAAGAAGCTTTCTGAGAAACTGCTCTGTGTTCTGTTAATTCATCTCACAGAGTTACATCTTTCCCTTCAAGAATCCTTTCGCTAAGGCTGTTCTTGTGGAATTGGCAAAGGGATATTTGGAAGCCCATAGAGGGCTATGGTGAAAAAGGAAATATCTTCCGTTCAAAACTGGAAAGAAGCTTTTGAGAAACTGCTCAGTGTTCTGTTAATTCATCTCACAGAGTTACATCTTTCCCTTCAAGAAGCCTTTGGCTAAGGCTGTTCTTGTGGAATTGGCAAAGGGATATTTGGAAGCCCATAGAGGGCTATGGTGAAAAAGGAAATATCTTCCGTTCAAAACTGGAAAGAAGCTTTCTGAGAAACTGCTCTGTGTTCTGTTAATTCATCTCACAGAGTTACATCTTTCCCTTCAAGAAGCCTTTCGCTAAGGCTGTTCTTGTGGAATTGGCAAAGGGATATTTGGAAGCCCATAGAGGCCAATGGTGAAAAAGGAAATAACTTCCGTTCAAAACTGGAAAGAAGCTTTCTGAGAAACTGCTCTGTGTTCTGTTAATTCATCTCACAGAGTTACATCTTTCCCTTCAAGAAGCCTTTCGCTAAGGCTGTTCTTGTGGAATTGGCAAAGGGATATTTGGAAGCCCATAGGGGGCTACGGTGAAAAAGGAAATATCTTCCGTTCAAAACTGGAAAGAAGCTTTCTGAGAAACTGCTCTGTGTTCTGTTAATTCATCTCACCGAGTTACATCTTTCCCTTCAAGAAGCCTTTCGCTAAGTCTGTTCTTGGGGAATTGGCAAAGGGATACTTGGAAGCCCATAGAGGGCTAAGGTGAAAAAGGAAATATCTTCCGTTCAAAACTGGAAAGAAGCTTTCTGAGAAACTGCTCTGTGTTCTGTTAATTCATCTCACAGTGTTACATCTTTCCCTTCAAGAAGCCTTTCGCTAAGGCTGTTCTTGTGGAATTGGCAAAGGGATATTTGGAAGCCCATAGAGGGCTACGGTGAAAAAGGAAATATCTTCCGTTCAAAACTGGAAAGAAGCTTTCTGAGAAACTGCTCTGTGTTCTGTTAATTCTTCTCACAGAGTTACATCTTTCCCTTCAAGAAGCCTTTCGCTAAGGCTGTTCTTGTGGAATTGGCAAAGGGATATTTGGAAGCCCATAGAGGGCTATGGTGAAAAAGGAAATATCTTCCGTTCAAAACTGGAAAGAAGCTTTCTGAGAAACTGCTCTGTGTTCTGTTAATTCATCTCACAGAGTTACATCTTTCCCTTCAAGAAGCCTTTCGCTAAGGCTGTTCTTGTGGAATTGGCAAAGGGATATTTGGAAGCCCAAAGAGGGCTATGGTGAAAAAGGAAATATCTTCCGTTCAAAACTGGAAAGAAGCTTTCTGAGAAACTGCTCTGTGTTCTGTTAATTCATCTCACAGAGTTACATCTTTCCCTTCAAGAAGCCTTTCGCTAAGGCTGTTCTTGTGGAATTGACAAACGGATATTTGGAAGCCCATAGAGGGCTATGGTGAAAAAGGAAATATCTTCCGTTCAAAACTGGAAAGAAGCTTTCTGAGAAACTGCTCTGTGTTCTGTTAATTCATCTCACAGAGTTACATCTTTCCCTTCAAGAAGCCTTTCGCTAAGGCTGTTCTTGTGGAATTGGCAAAGGGATATTTGGAAGCCCATAGAGGCCTATGGTGAAAAAGGAAATATCTTCCGTGCAAAACTGGAAAGAAGCTTTCTGAGAAACTGCTCTGTGTTCTGTTAATTCATCTCACAGAGTTACATCTTTCCCTTCAAGAAGCCTTTCGCTAAGGCTGTTCTTGTGGAATTGGCAAAGGGATATTTGGAAGCCCATAGAGGCCTATGGTGAAAAAGGAAATATCTTCCGTTCAAAACTGGAAAGAAGCTTTCTGAGAAACTGCTCTGTGTTCTGTTAATTCATCTCACAGAGTTACATCTTTCCCTTCAAGAAGCCTTTCGCTAAGGCTGTTCTTGTGTAATTGGCAAAGGGATATTTGGAAGCCCATAGAGGCCTATGGTGAAAAAGGAAATACCTTCCGTTCAAAACTGGAAAGAAGCTTTCTGAGAAACTGCTCTGTGTTCTGTTAATTCATCTCACAGAGTTACATCTTTCCCTTCAAGAAGCCTTTCGCTAAGGCTGTTCTTGTGGTATTGGCAAAGGGATATTTGGAAGCCCATAGAGGCCTATGGTGAAAAAGGAAATATCTTCCGTTCAAAACTGGAAAGAAGCTTTCTGAGAAACTGCTCTGTGTTCTGTTAATTCATCTCACAGAGTTACATCTTTCCCTTCAAGAAGCCTTTCGCTAAGGCTGTTCTTGTGGAATTGGCAAAGGGATATTTGGAAGCCCATAGAGGGCTATGGTGAAAAAGGAAATATCTTCCGTTCAAAACTGGAAAGAAGCTTTCTGAGAATCTGCTCTGTGTTCTATTAATTCATCTCACAGAGTTACATCTTTCCCTTCAAGAAGCCTTTCGCTAAGGCTGTTCTTGTGGAATTGGCAAAGGGATATTTGGAAGCCCATAGAGGGCTATGGTGAAAAAGGAAATATCTTCCGTTCAAAACTGGAAAGAAGCTTTCTGAGAAACTGCTCTGTGTTCTGTTAATTCATCTCACAGAGTTACATCTTTCCCTTCAAGAAGCCTTTCGCTAAGGCTGTTCTTGTGGAATTGGCAAAGGGATTTTTGGAAGCCCATAGAGGGCTATGGTGAAAAAGGAAATATCTTCCGTTCAAAACTGGAAAGAAGCTTTCTGAGAAACTGCTCTGTGTTCTGTTAATTCATCTCACCGAGTTACATCTTTCCCTTCAAGAATGCTTTCGCTAAGGCTGTTTTTGTGGAATTGGCAGAGGGATATTTGGAAGCCCATAGAGGGCTCCGGTGAAAAAGGAAATATCTTCCGTTCAAAACTGGAAAGAAGCTTTCTGAGAAACTGCTCTGTGTTCTATTAATTCATCTCACAGAGTTACATCTTTCCCTTCAAGAAGCCTTTCGCTAAGGCTGTTCTTGTGGAATTGGAAAAGGGATATTTGGAAGCCCATAGAGGCCTATGGTGAAAAAGGAAATATCTTCCGTTCAAAACTGGAAAGAAGCTTTCTGAGAAACTGCTCTGTGTTCTGTTAATTCATCTCACAGAGTTACATCTTTCCCTTCAAGAAGCCTTTCGCTAAGGCTGTTCTTGTGGAATTGGCAAAGGGATTTTTGGAAGCCCATAGAGGGCTATGGTGAAAAAGGAAATATCTTCCGTTCAAAACTGGAAAGAAGCTTTCTGAGAAACTGCTCTGTGTTCTGTTAATTCATCTCACAGAGTTACATCTTTCCCTTCAAGAAGCCTTTCGCTAAGGGTGTTCTTGTGGAATTGGCAAAGGGATATTTGGAAGCCCATAGAGGGCTATGGTGAAAAAGGAAATATCTTCCGTTCAAAACTGGAAAGAAGCTTTCTGAGAAACTGCTCTGTGTTCTGTTAATTCATCTCACAGAGTTACATCTTTCCCTTCAAGAAGCCTTTCGCTAAGGCTGTTCTTGGGGAATTGGCAAAGGGATATTTGGAAGCCCATAGAGGGCTATGGTGAAAAAGGAAATATCTTCCGTTCAAAACTGGAAAGAAGCTTTCTGAGAAACTGCTCTGTGTTCTGTTAATTCATCTCACAGAGTTACATCTTTCCCTTCAAGAAGCCTTTCGCTAAGGCTGTTCTTGTGGAATTGGCAAAGGGATATTTGGAAGCCCATAGAGGACTATGGTGAAAAAGGAAATATCTTCCGTTCAAAACTGGAAAGAAGCTTTTGAGAAACTGCTCTGTGTTCTGTTAATTCATCTCACAGAGTTACATCTTTCCCTTCAAGAAGCCTTTCGCTAAGGCTGTTCTTGTGGAATTGGCAAAGGGATATTTGGAAGCCCATAGAGGGCTATGGTGAAAAAGGAAATATCTTCCGTTCAAAACTGGAAAGAAGCTTTCTGAGAAACTGCTCTGTGTTCTGTTAATTCATCTCACAGAGTTACATCTTTCCCTTCAAGAAGCCTTTCGCTAAGGCTGTTCTTGTGGAATTGGCAAAGGGATATTTGGAAGCCCATAGAGGCCTATGGTGAAAAAGGAAATATCTTCCGTTCAAAACTGGAAAGAAGGTTTCTGAGAAAATGCTCTGTGTTCTGTTAATTCATCTCACAGAGTTACATCTTTCCCTTCAAGAAGCCTTTCGCTAAGGCTGTTCTTGTGGAATTGGCAAAGGGATATTTGGAAGCCCATAGGGGACTACGGTGAAAAAGGAAATATCTTCCGTTCAAAACTGGAAAGAAGGTTTCTGAGAAACTGCTCTGTGTTCTGTTAATTCATCTCACAGAGTTACATCTTTCCCTTCAAGAAGCCTTTCGCTAAGGCTGTTCTTGTGGAATTGGCAAAGGGATATTTGGAAGCCCATAGAGGCCTATGGTGAAAAAGGAAATATCTTCCGTGCAAAACTGGAAAGAAGCTTTCTGAGAAACTGCTCTGTGTTCTGTTAATTCATCTCACAGAGTTACATCTTTCCCTTCAAGAAGCCTTTCGCTAAGGCTGTTCTTGTGGAATTGGCAAAGGGATATTTGGAAGCCCATAGAGGCCTATGGTGAAAAAGGAAATATCTTCCGTTCAAAACTGGAAAGAAGCTTTCTGAGAAACTGCTCTGTGTTCTGTTAATCCATCTGACAGAGTTACATCTTTCACTTCAAGAAGCCTTTCGCTAAGGCTGTTCTTGTGGAATTGGCAAAGGGATATTTGGAAGCCCATAGAGGAATATGGTGAAAAAGGAAATACCTTCCGTTCAAAACTGGAAAGAAGGTTTCTGAGAAACTGCTCTGTGTTCTGTTAATTCATCTCACAGAGTTACATCTTTCCCTTCAAGAAGCCTTTCGCTAAGGCTGTTCTTGTGGAATTGGCAAAGGGATATTTGGAAGCCCATAGAGGCCTATGGTGAAAAAGGAAATATCTTCCGTTCAAAACTGGAAAGAAGCTTTCTGAGAAACTGCTCTGTGTTCTGTTAATTCATCTCACAGAGTTACATCTTTCCCTTCAAGAAGCCTTTCGCTAAGGCTGTTCTTGTGTAATTGGCAAAGGGATATTTGGAAGCCCATAGAGGCCTATGGTGAAAAAGGAAATACCTTCCGTCCAAAACTGGAAAGAAGCTTTCTGAGAAACTGCTCTGTGTTCTGTTAATTCATCTCACAGAGTTACATCTTTCCCTTCAAGAAGCCTTTCGCTAAGGCTGTTCTTGTGGAATTGGCAAAGGGATATTTGGAAGCCCATAGAGGCCTATGGTGAAAAAGGAAATATCTTCCGTTCAAAACTGGAAAGAAGCTTTCTGAGAAACTGCTCTGTGTTCTGTTAATCCATCTGACAGAGTTACATCTTTCCCTTCAAGAAGCCTTTCGCTAAGGCTGTTCTTGTGGAATTGGCAAAGGGATATTTGGAAGCCCATAGAGGAATATGGTGAAAAAGGAAATACCTTCCGTTCAAAACTGGAAAGAAGGTTTCTGAGAAACTGCTCTGTGTTCTGTTAATTCATCTCACAGAGTTACATCTTTCCCTTCAAGAAGCCTTTCGCTAAGGCTGTTCTTGTGGAATTGGCAAAGGGATATTTGGAAGCCCATAGAGGCCTATGGTGAAAAAGGAAATATCTTCCGTTCAAAACTGGAAAGAAGCTTTCTGAGAAACTGCTCTGTGTTCTGTTAATTCATCTCACAGAGTTACATCTTTCCCTTCAAGAAGCCTTTCGCTAAGGCTGTTCTTGTGGAATTGGCAAAGGGATATTTGGAAGCCCATAGAGGGCTATGGTGAAAAAGGAAATATCTTCCGTTCAAAACTGGAAAGAAGCTTTCTGAGAAACTGCTCTGTGTTCTGTTAATTCATCTCACAGAGTTACATCTTTCCCTTCAAGAAGCCTTTCGGTAAGGCTGCTCTTGGGGAATTGGCAAAGGGATATTTGGAAGCCCATAGAGGGCTATGGTGAAAAAGGAAATATCTTCCGTTCAAAACTGGAAAGAAGCTTTCTGAGAAACTGCTCTGTGTTCTGTTAATTCATCTCACAGAGTTACATCTTTCCCTTCAAGAAGCCTTTCGCTAAGGCTGTTCTTGCGTAATTCGCAAAGGGATATTTGGAAGCCCATAGGGGGCTACGGTGAAAAAGGAAATATCTTCCGTTCAAAACTGGAAAGAAGCTTTCTGAGAAACTGCTCTGTGTTCTGTTAATTAATCTCACAGAGTTACATCTTTCCCTTCAAGAAGCCTTTCGCTAAGGCTGTTCTTGTGGAATTGGCAAAGGGATATTTGGAAGCCCATAGAGGCCTATGGTGAAAAAGGAATTATCTTCCGTGCAAAACTGGAAAGAAGCTTTCTGAGAAACTGCTCTGTGTTCTGTTAATTCATCTCACAGAGTTACATCTTTCCCTTCAAGAAGCCTTTCGCTAAGGCTGTTCTTGTGGAATTGGCAAAGGGATATTTGGAAGCCCATAGAGGCCTATGGTGAAAAAGGAAATATCTTCCGTTCAAAACTGGAAAGAAGCTTTCTGAGAAACTGCTCTGTGTTCTGTTAATTCATCTCACAGAGTTACATCTTTCCCTTCAAGAAGCCTTTCGCTAAGGCTGTTCTTGTGTAATTGGCAAAGGGATATTTGGAAGCCCATAGAGGCCTATGGTGAAAAAGGAAATACCTTCCGTTCAAAACTGGAAAGAAGCTTTCTGAGAAACTGCTCTGTGTTCTGTTAATTCATCTCACAGAGTTACATCTTTCCCTTCAAGAAGCCTTTCGCTAAGGCTGTTCTTGTGGAATTGGCAAAGGGATATTTGGAAGCCCATAGAGGACTATGGTGAAAAAGGAAATATCTTCCGTTCAAAACTGGAAAGAAGCTTTTGAGAAACTGCTCTGTGTTCTGTTAATTCATCTCACAGAGTTACATCTTTCCCTTCAAGAAGCCTTTCGCTAAGGCTGTTCTTGTGGAATTGGCAAAGGGATATTTGGAAGCCCATAGAGGCCTATGGTGAAAAAGGAAATATCTTCCGTTCAAAACTGGAAGGAAGGTTTCTGAGAAAATGCTCTGTGTTCTGTTAATTCATCTCACAGAGTTACATCTTTCCCTTCAAGAAGCCTTTCGCTAAGGCTGTTCTTGTGGAATTGGCAAAGGGATATTTGGAAGCCCATAGGGGACTACGGTGAAAAAGGAAATATCTTCCGTTCAAAACTGGAAAGAAGGTTTCTGAGAAACTGCTCTGTGTTCTGTTAATTCATCTCACAGAGTTACATCTTTCCCTTCAAGAAGCCTTTCGCTAAGGCTGTTCTTGTGGAATTGGCAAAGGGATATTTGGAAGCCCATAGAGGCCTATGGTGAAAAAGGAAATATCTTCCGTGCAAAACTGGAAAGAAGCTTTCTGAGAAACTGCTCTGTGTTCTGTTAATTCATCTCACAGAGTTACATCTTTCCCTTCAAGAAGCCTTTCGCTAAGGCTGTTCTTGTGGAATTGGCAAAGGGATATTTGGAAGCCCATAGAGGCCTATGGTGAAAAAGGAAATATCTTCCGTTCAAAACTGGAAAGAAGCTTTCTGAGAAACTGCTCTGTGTTCTGTTAATTCATCTGACAGAGTTACATCTTTCCCTTCAAGAAGCCTTTCGCTAAGGCTGTTCTTGGGGAATTGGCAAAGGGATATTTGGAAGCCCATAGAGGGCTATGGTGAAAAAGGAAATATCTTCCGTTCAAAACTGGAAAGAAGCTTTCTGAGAAACTGCTCTGTGTTCTGTTAATTCATCTCACAGAGTTACATCTTTCCCTTCAAGAAGCCTTTCGCTAAGGCTGTTCTTGTGGAATTGGCAAAGGGATATTTGGAAGCCCATAGAGGACTATGGAGAAAAAGGAAATATCTTCCGTTCAAAACTGGAAAGAAGCTTTTGAGAAACTGCTCTGTGTTCTGTTAATTCATCTCACAGAGTTACATCTTTCCCTTCAAGAAGCCTTTCGCTAAGGCTGTTCTTGTGGAATTGGCAAAGGGATATTTGGAAGCCCATAGAGGGCTATGGTGAAAAAGGAAATATCTTCCGTTCAAAACTGGAAAGGAGCTTTCTGAGAAACTGCTCTGTGTTCTGTTAATTCATCTCACAGAGTTACATCTTTCCCTTCAAGAAGCCTTTCGCTAAGGCTGTTCTTGTGGAATTGGCAAAGGGATATTTGGAAGCCCATAGAGGCCTATGGTGAAAAAGGAAATATCTTCCGTTCAAAACTGGAAAGAAGGTTTCTGAGAAAATGCTCTGTGTTCTGTTAATTCATCTCACAGAGTTACATCTTTCCCTTCAAGAAGCCTTTCGCTAAGGCTGTTCTTGTGGAATTGGCAAAGGGATATTTGGAAGCCCATAGGGGACTACGGTGAAAAAGGAAATATCTTCCGTTCAAAACTGGAAAGAAGGTTTATGAGAAACTGCTCTGTGTTCTGTTAATTCATCTCACAGAGTTACATCTTTCCCTTCAAGAAGCCTTTCGCTAAGGCTGTTCTTGTGGAATTGGCAAAGGGATATTTGGAAGCCCATAGAGGCCTATGGTGAAAAAGGAAATATCTTCCGTGCAAAACTGGAAAGAAGCTTTCTGAGAAACTGCTCTGTGTTCTGTTAATTCATCTCACAGAGTTACATCTTTCCCTTCAAGAAGCCTTTCGCTAAGCCTGTTCTTGTGGAATTGGCAAAGGGATATTTGGAAGCCCATAGAGGCCTATGGTGAAAAAGGAAATATCTTCCGTTCAAAACTGGAAAGAAGCTTTCTGAGAAACTGCTCTGTGTTCTGTTAATTCATCTGACAGAGTTACATCTTTCCCTTCAAGAAGCCTTTCGCTAAGGCTGTTCTTGTGTAATTGGCAAAGGGATATTTGGAAGCCCATAGAGGCCTAGGGTGAAAAAGGAAATACCTTCCGTTCAAAACTGGAAAGAAGCTTTCTGAGAAACTGCTCTGTGTTCTGTTAATTCATCTCACAGAGTTACATCTTTCCCTTCAAGAAGCCTTTCGCTAAGGCTGTTCTTGTGGAATTGGCAAAGGGATATTTGGAAGCCCATAGAGGCCTATGGTGAAAAAGGAAATATCTTCCGTTCAAAACTGGAAAGAAGCTTTCTGAGAAAATGCTCTGTGTTCTGTTAATTCATCTCACAGAGTTACATCTTTCCCTTCAAGAAGCCTTTCGCTAAGGCTGTTCTTGTGGAATTGGCAAAGGGATATTTGGAAGCCCATAGGGGACTACGGTGAAAAAGGAAATATCTTCCGTTCAAAACTGGAAAGAAGCTTTCTGAGAAACTGCTCTGTGTTCTGTTAATTCATCTCACAGAGTTACATCTTTCCCTTCAAGAAGCCTTTCGCTAAGGCTGTTCTTGTGGAATTGGCAAAGGGATATTTGGAAGCCCATAGAGGCCTATGGTGAAAAAGGAAATATCTTCCGTGCAAAACTGGAAAGAAGCTTTCTGAGAAACTGCTCTGTGTTCTGTTAATTCATCTCACAGAGTTACATCTTTCCCTTCAAGAAGCCTTTCGCTAAGGCTGTTCTTGTGGAATTGGCAAAGGGATATTTGGAAGCCCATAGAGGCCTATGGTGAAAAAGGAAATATCTTCCGTTCAAAACTGGAAAGAAGCTTTCTGAGAAACTGCTCTGTGTTCTGTTAATTCATCTGACAGAGTTACATCTTTCCCTTCAAGAAGCCTTTCGCTAAGGCTGTTCTTGGGGAATTGGCAAAGGGATATTTGGAAGCCCATAGAGGGCTATGGTGAAAAAGGAAATATCTTCCGTTCAAAACTGGAAAGAAGCTTTCTGAGAAACTGCTCTGTGTTCTGTTAATTCATCTCACAGAGTTACATCTTTCCCTTCAAGAAGCCTTTCGCTAAGGCTGTTCTTGTGGAATTGGCAAAGGGATATTTGGAAGCCCATAGAGGACTATGGAGAAAAAGGAAATATCTTCCGTTCAAAACTGGAAAGAAGCTTTTGAGAAACTGCTCTGTGTTCTGTTAATTCATCTCACAGAGTTACATCTTTCCCTTCAAGAAGCCTTTCGCTAAGGCTGTTCTTGTGGAATTGGCAAAGGGATATTTGGAAGCCCATAGAGGGCTATGGTGAAAAAGGAAATATCTTCCGTTCAAAACTGGAAAGGAGCTTTCTGAGAAACTGCTCTGTGTTCTGTTAATTCATCTCACAGAGTTACATCTTTCCCTTCAAGAAGCCTTTCGCTAAGGCTGTTCTTGTGGAATTGGCAAAGGGATATTTGGAAGCCCATAGAGGCCTATGGTGAAAAAGGAAATATCTTCCGTTCAAAACTGGAAAGAAGGTTTCTGAGAAAATGCTCTGTGTTCTGTTAATTCATCTCACAGAGTTACATCTTTCCCTTCAAGAAGCCTTTCGCTAAGGCTGTTCTTGTGGAATTGGCAAAGGGATATTTGGAAGCCCATAGGGGACTACGGTGAAAAAGGAAATATCTTCCGTTCAAAACTGGAAAGAAGGTTTATGAGAAACTGCTCTGTGTTCTGTTAATTCATCTCACAGAGTTACATCTTTCCCTTCAAGAAGCCTTTCGCTAAGGCTGTTCTTGTGGAATTGGCAAAGGGATATTTGGAAGCCCATAGAGGCCTATGGTGAAAAAGGAAATATCTTCCGTGCAAAACTGGAAAGAAGCTTTCTGAGAAACTGCTCTGTGTTCTGTTAATTCATCTCACAGAGTTACATCTTTCCCTTCAAGAAGCCTTTCGCTAAGCCTGTTCTTGTGGAATTGGCAAAGGGATATTTGGAAGCCCATAGAGGCCTATGGTGAAAAAGGAAATATCTTCCGTTCAAAACTGGAAAGAAGCTTTCTGAGAAACTGCTCTGTGTTCTGTTAATTCATCTGACAGAGTTACATCTTTCCCTTCAAGAAGCCTTTCGCTAAGGCTGTTCTTGTGTAATTGGCAAAGGGATATTTGGAAGCCCATAGAGGCCTAGGGTGAAAAAGGAAATACCTTCCGTTCAAAACTGGAAAGAAGCTTTCTGAGAAACTGCTCTGTGTTCTGTTAATTCATCTCACAGAGTTACATCTTTCCCTTCAAGAAGCCTTTCGCTAAGGCTGTTCTTGTGGAATTGGCAAAGGGATATTTGGAAGCCCATAGAGGCCTATGGTGAAAAAGGAAATATCTTCCGTTCAAAACTGGAAAGAAGCTTTCTGAGAAACTGCTCTGTGTTCTGTTAATTCATCTCACAGAGTTACATCTTTCCCTTCAAGAAGCCTTTCGCTAAGGCTGTTCTTGTGGAATTGGCAAAGGGATATTTGGAAGCCCATAGAGGGCTATGGTGAAAAAGGAAATATCTTCCGTTCAAAACTGGAAAGAAGCTTTCTGAGAAACTGCTCTGTGTTCTATTAATTCATCTCACAGAGTTACATCTTTCCCTTCAAGAAGCCTTTCGCTAAGGCTGTTCTTGTGGAATTGGCAAAGGGATATTTGGAAGCCCATAGAGGGCTATGGTGAAAAAGGAAATATCTTCCGTTCAAAACTGGAAAGAAGCTTTCTGAGAAACTGCTCTGTGTTCTGTTAATTCATCTCACAGAGTTACATCTTTCCCTTCAAGAAGCCTTTCGCTAAGGCTGTTCTTGTGGAATTGGCAAAGGGACTTTTGGAAGCCCATAGAGGGCTATGGTGAAAAAGGAAATATCTTCCGTTCAAAACTGGAAAGAAGCTTTCTGAGAAACTGCTCTGTGTTCTGTTAATTCATCTCACAGAGTTACATCTTTCCCTTCAAGAAGCCTTTCGCTAAGGCTGTTCTTGTGGAATTGGCAAAGGGATATTTGGAAGCCCATAGAGGCCTATGGTGAAAAAGGAAATATCTTCCGTTCAAAACTGGAAAGAAGCTTTCTGAGAAACTGCTCTGTGTTCTGTTAATTCATCTCACAGAGTTACATCTTTCCCTTCAAGAAGCCTTTCGGTAAGGCTGTTCTTGGGGAATTGGCAAAGGGATATTTGGAAGCCCATAGAGGGCTATGGTGAAAAAGGAAATATCTTCCGTTCAAAACTGGAAAGAAGCTTTCTGAGAAACTGCTCTGTGTTCTGTTAATTCATCTCACAGAGTTACATCTTTCCCTTCAAGAATCCTTTCGCTAAGGCTGTTCTTGTGGAATTGGCAAAGGGATATTTGGAAGCCCATAGAGGGCTATGGTGAAAAAGGAAATATCTTCCGTTCAAAACTGGAAAGAAGCTTGTGAGAAACTGCTCTGTGTTCTGTTAATTCATCTCACAGAGTTACATCTTTCCCTTCAAGAAGCCTTTGGCTAAGGCTGTTCTTGTGGAATTGGCAAAGGGATATTTGGAAGCCCATAGAGGGCTATGGTGAAAAAGGAAATATCTTCCGTTCAAAACTGGAAAGAAGCTTTCTGAGAAACTGCTCTGTGTTCTGTTAATTCATCTCACAGAGTTACATCTTTCCCTTCAAGAAGCCTTTCGCTAAGGCTGTTCTTGTGGAATTGGCAAAGGGATATTTGGAAGCCCATAGAGGCCTATGGTGAAAAAGGAAATATCTTCCGTTCAAAACTGGAAAGAAGCTTTCTGAGAAACTGCTCTGTGTTCTGTTAATTCATCTCACAGAGTTACATCTTTGCCTTCAAGAAGCCTTTCGCTAAGGCTGTTCTTGTGGAATTGGCAAAGGGATATTTGGAAGCCCATAGGGGGCTACGGTGAAAAAGGAAATATCTTCCGTTCAAAACTGGAAAGAAGCTTTCTGAGAAACTGCTCTGTGTTCTGTTAATTCATCTCACCGAGTTACATCTTTCCCTTCAAGAAGCCTTTCGCTAAGGCTGTTCTTGGGGAATTGGCAAAGGGATACTTGGAAGCCCATAGAGGGCTAAGGTGAAAAAGGAAATATCTTCCGTTCAAAACTGGAAAGAAGCTTTCTGAGAAACTGCTCTGTGTTCTGTTAATTCATCTCACAGTGTTACATCTTTCCCTTCAAGAAGCCTTTCGCTAAGGCTGTTCTTGTGGAATTGGCAAAGGGATATTTGGAAGCCCATAGAGGGCTACGGTGAAAAAGGAAATATCTTCCGTTCAAAACTGGAAAGAAGCTTTCTGAGAAACTGCTCTGTGTTCTGTTAATTCATCTCACAGAGTTACATCTTTCCCTTCAAGAAGCCTTTCGCTAAGGCTGTTCTTGTGGAATTGGCAAAGGGATATTTGGAAGCCCATAGAGGGCTATGGTGAAAAAGGAAATATCTTCCGTTCAAAACTGGAAAGAAGCTTTCTGAGAATCTGCTCTGTGTTCTATTAATTCATCTCACAGAGTTACATCTTTCCCTTCAAGAAGCCTTTCGCTAAGGCTGTTCTTGTGGAATTGGCAAAGGGATATTTGGAAGCCCATAGAGGGCTATGGTGAAAAAGGAAATATCTTCCGTTCAAAACTGGAAAGAAGCTTTCTGAGAAACTGCTCTGTGTTCTGTTAATTCATCTCACAGAGTTACATCTTTCCCTTCAAGAAGCCTTTCGCTAAGGCTGTTCTTGTGGAATTGGCAAAGGGATTTTTGGAAGCCCATAGAGGGCTATGGTGAAAAAGGAAATATCTTCCGTTCAAAACTGGAAAGAAGCTTTCTGAGAAACTGCTCTGTGTTCTGTTAATTCATCTCACCGAGTTACATCTTTCCCTTCAAGAATGCTTTCGCTAAGGCTGTTTTTGTGGAATTGGCAGAGGGATATTTGGAAGCCCATAGAGGGCTCCGGTGAAAAAGGAAATATCTTCCGTTCAAAACTGGAAAGAAGCTTTCTGAGAAACTGCTCTGTGTTCTATTAATTCATCTCACAGAGTTACATCTTTCCCTTCAAGAAGCCTTTCGCTAAGGCTGTTCTTGTGGAATTGGAAAAGGGATATTTGGAAGCCCATAGAGGCCTATGGTGAAAAAGGAAATATCTTCCGTTCAAAACTGGAAAGAAGCTTTCTGAGAAACTGCTCTGTGTTCTGTTAATTCATCTCACAGAGTTACATCTTTCCCTTCAAGAAGCCTTTCGCTAAGGCTGTTCTTGTGGAATTGGCAAAGGGATTTTTGGAAGCCCATAGAGGGCTATGGTGAAAAAGGAAATATCTTCCGTTCAAAACTGGAAAGAAGCTTTCTGAGAAACTGCTCTGTGTTCTGTTAATTCATCTCACAGAGTTACATCTTTCCCTTCAAGAAGCCTTTCGCTAAGGGTGTTCTTGTGGAATTGGCAAAGGGATATTTGGAAGCCCATAGAGGCCTATGGTGAAAAAGGAAATACCTTCCGTTCAAAACTGGAAAGAAGCTTTCTGAGAAACTGCTCTGTGTTCTGTTAATTCATCTCACAGAGTTACATCTTTCCCTTCAAGAAGCCTTTCGCTAAGGCTGTTCTTGTGGAATTGGCAAAGGGATATTTGGAAGCCCATAGAGGACTATGGTGAAAAAGGAAATATCTTCCGTTCAAAACTGGAAAGAAGCTTTCTGAGAAACTGCTCTGTGTTCTGTTAATTCATCTCACAGAGTTACATCTTTCCCTTCAAGAAGCCTTTCGCTAAGGCTGTTCTTGTGGAATTGGCAAAGGGATATTTGGAAGCCCATAGAGGCCTATGGTGAAAAAGGAAATATCTTCCGTTCAAAACTGGAAAGAAGCTTTTGAGAAACTGCTCTGTGTTCTGTTAATTCATCTCACAGAGTTACATCTTTCCCTTCAAGAAGCCTTTCGCTAAGGCTGTTCTTGTGGAATTGGCAAAGGGATATTTGGAAGCCCATAGAGGGCTATGGTGAAAAAGGAAATATCTTCCGTTCAAAACTGGAAAGAAGCTTTCTGAGAAACTGCTCTGTGTTCTGTTAATTCATCTCACAGAGTTACATCTTTCCCTTCAAGAAGCCTTTCGCTAAGGCTGTTCTTGTGGAATTGGCAAAGGGATATTTGGAAGCCCATAGAGGCCTATGGTGAAAAAGGAAATATCTTCCGTTCAAAACTGGAAAGAAGGTTTCTGAGAAAATGCTCTGTGTTCTGTTAATTCATCTCACAGAGTTACATCTTTCCCTTCAAGAAGCCTTTCGCTAAGGCTGTTCTTGTGGAATTGGCAAAGGGATATTTGGAAGCCCATAGGGGACTACGGTGAAAAAGGAAATATCTTCCGTTCAAAACTGGAAAGAAGGTTTCTGAGAAACTGCTCTGTGTTCTGTTAATTCATCTCACAGAGTTACATCTTTCCCTTCAAGAAGCCTTTCGCTAAGGCTGTTCTTGTGGAATTGGCAAAGGGATATTTGGAAGCCCATAGAGGCCTATGGTGAAAAAGGAAATATCTTCCGTGCAAAACTGGAAAGAAGCTTTCTGAGAAACTGCTCTGTGTTCTGTTAATTCATCTCACAGAGTTACATCTTTCCCTTCAAGAAGCCTTTCGCTAAGGCTGTTCTTGTGGAATTGGCAAAGGGATATTTGGAAGCCCATAGAGGCCTATGGTGAAAAAGGAAATATCTTCCGTTCAAAACTGGAAAGAAGCTTTCTGAGAAACTGCTCTGTGTTCTGTTAATCCATCTGACAGAGTTACATCTTTCCCTTCAAGAAGCCTTTCGCTAAGGCTGTTCTTGTGGAATTGGCAAAGGGATATTTGGAAGCCCATAGAGGAATATGGTGAAAAAGGAAATACCTTCCGTTCAAAACTGGAAAGAAGGTTTCTGAGAAACTGCTCTGTGTTCTGTTAATTCATCTCACAGAGTTACATCTTTCCCTTCAAGAAGCCTTTCGCTAAGGCTGTTCTTGTGGAATTGGCAAAGGGATATTTGGAAGCCCATAGAGGCCTATGGTGAAAAAGGAAATATCTTCCGTTCAAAACTGGAAAGAAGCTTTCTGAGAAACTGCTCTGTGTTCTGTTAATTCATCTCACAGAGTTACATCTTTCCCTTCAAGAAGCCTTTCGCTAAGGCTGTTCTTGTGTAATTGGCAAAGGGATATTTGGAAGCCCATAGAGGCCTATGGTGAAAAAGGAAATACCTTCCGTCCAAAACTGGAAAGAAGCTTTCTGAGAAACTGCTCTGTGTTCTGTTAATTCATCTCACAGAGTTACATCTTTCCCTTCAAGAAGCCTTTCGCTAAGGCTGTTCTTGTGGAATTGGCAAAGGGATATTTGGAAGCCCATAGAGGCCTATGGTGAAAAAGGAAATATCTTCCGTTCAAAACTGGAAAGAAGCTTTCTGAGAAACTGCTCTGTGTTCTGTTAATCCATCTGACAGAGTTACATCTTTCCCTTCAAGAAGCCTTTCGCTAAGGCTGTTCTTGTGGAATTGGCAAAGGGATATTTGGAAGCCCATAGAGGAATATGGTGAAAAAGGAAATACCTTCCGTTCAAAACTGGAAAGAAGGTTTCTGAGAAACTGCTCTGTGTTCTGTTAATTCATCTCACAGAGTTACATCTTTCCCTTCAAGAAGCCTTTCGCTAAGGCTGTTCTTGTGGAATTGGCAAAGGGATATTTGGAAGCCCATAGAGGCCTATGGTGAAAAAGGAAATATCTTCCGTTCAAAACTGGAAAGAAGCTTTCTGAGAAACTGCTCTGTGTTCTGTTAATTCATCTCACAGAGTTACATCTTTCCCTTCAAGAAGCCTTTCGCTAAGGCTGTTCTTGTGGAATTGGCAAAGGGATATTTGGAAGCCCATAGAGGGCTATGGTGAAAAAGGAAATATCTTCCGTTCAAAACTGGAAAGAAGCTTTCTGAGAAACTGCTCTGTGTTCTGTTAATTCATCTCACAGAGTTACATCTTTCCCTTCAAGAAGCCTTTCGGTAAGGCTGTTCTTGGGGAATTGGCAAAGGGATATTTGGAAGCCCATAGAGGGCTATGGTGAAAAAGGAAATATCTTCCGTTCAAAACTGGAAAGAAGCTTTCTGAGAAACTGCTCTGTGTTCTGTTAATTCATCTCACAGAGTTACATCTTTCCCTTCAAGAAGCCTTTCGCTAAGGCTGTTCTTGCGTAATTCGCAAAGGGATATTTGGAAGCCCATAGAGGGCTATGGTGAAAAAGGAAATATCTTCCGTTCAAAACTGGAAAGAAGCTTTTGAGAAACTGCTCTGTGTTCTGTTAATTCATCTCACAGAGTTACATCTTTCCCTTCAAGAAGCCTTTCGCTAAGGCTGTTCTTGTGGAATTGGCAAAGGGATATTTGGAAGCCCATAGAGGGCTATGGTGAAAAAGGAAATATCTTCCGTTCAAAGCTGGAAAGAAGCTTTCTGAGAAACTGCTCTGTGTTCTGTTAATTCATCTCACAGAGTTACATGTTTCCCTTCAAGAAGCCTTTCGCTAAGGCTGTTCTTGTGGAATTGGCAAAGGGATATTTGGAAGCCCATAGAGGCCTATGGTGAAAAAGGAAATATCTTCCGTTCAAAACTGGAAAGAAGCTTTCTGAGAAACTGCTCTGTGTTCTGTTAATTCATCTCACAGAGTTACATCTTTCCCTTCAAGAAGCCTTTCGCTAAGGCTGTTCTTGGGGAATTGGCAAAGGGATATTTGGAAGCCCATAGGGGGCTACGGTGAAAAAGGAAATATCTGCCGTTCAAAACTGGAAAGAAGCTTTCTGAGAAACTGCTCTGTGTTCTGTTAATTCATCTCACAGAGTTACATCTTTCCCTTCAAGAAGCCTTTCGCTAAGGCTGTTCTTGTGGAATTGGCAAAGGGATATTTGGAAGCCCATAGAGGCCTATGGTGAAAAAGGAATTATCTTCCGTGCAAAACTGGAAAGAAGCTTTCTGAGAAACTGCTCTGTGTTCTGTTAATTCATCTCACAGAGTTACATCTTTCCCTTCAAGAAGCCTTTCGCTAAGGCTGTTCTTGTGGAATTGGCAAAGGGATATTTGGAAGCCCATAGAGGCCTATGGTGAAAAAGGAAATATCTTCCGTTCAAAACTGGAAAGAAGCTTTCTGAGAAACTGCTCTGTGTTCTGTTAATTCATCTCACAGAGTTACATCTTTCCCTTCAAGAAGCCTTTCGCTAAGGCTGTTCTTGTGTAATTGGCAAAGGGATATTTGGAAGCCCATAGAGGCCTATGGTGAAAAAGGAAATACCTTCCGTTCAAAACTGGAAAGAAGCTTTCTGAGAAACTGCTCTGTGTTCTGTTAATTCATCTCACAGAGTTACATCTTTCCCTTCAAGAAGCCTTTCGCTAAGGCTGTTCTTGTGGAATTGGCAAAGGGATATTTGGAAGCCCATAGAGGACTATGGTGAAAAAGGAAATATCTTCCGTTCAAAACTGGAAAGAAGCTTTTGAGAAACTGCTCTGTGTTCTGTTAATTCATCTCACAGAGTTACATCTTTCCCTTCAAGAAGCCTTTCGCTAAGGCTGTTCTTGTGGAATTGGCAAAGGGATATTTGGAAGCCCATAGAGGCCTATGGTGAAAAAGGAAATATCTTCCGTTCAAAACTGGAAGGAAGGTTTCTGAGAAAATGCTCTGTGTTCTGTTAATTCATCTCACAGAGTTACATCTTTCCCTTCAAGAAGCCTTTCGCTAAGGCTGTTCTTGTGGAATTGGCAAAGGGATATTTGGAAGCCCATAGGGGACTACGGTGAAAAAGGAAATATCTTCCGTTCAAAACTGGAAAGAAGGTTTCTGAGAAACTGCTCTGTGTTCTGTTAATTCATCTCACAGAGTTACATCTTTCCCTTCAAGAAGCCTTTCGCTAAGGCTGTTCTTGTGGAATTGGCAAAGGGATATTTGGAAGCCCATAGAGGCCTATGGTGAAAAAGGAAATATCTTCCGTGCAAAACTGGAAAGAAGCTTTCTGAGAAACTGCTCTGTGTTCTGTTAATTCATCTCACAGAGTTACATCTTTCCCTTCAAGAAGCCTTTCGCTAAGGCTGTTCTTGTGGAATTGGCAAAGGGATATTTGGAAGCCCATAGAGGCCTATGGTGAAAAAGGAAATATCTTCCGTTCAAAACTGGAAAGAAGCTTTCTGAGAAACTGCTCTGTGTTCTGTTAATTCATCTGACAGAGTTACATCTTTCCCTTCAAGAAGCCTTTCGCTAAGGCTGTTCTTGGGGAATTGGCAAAGGGATATTTGGAAGCCCATAGAGGGCTATGGTGAAAAAGGAAATATCTTCCGTTCAAAACTGGAAAGAAGCTTTCTGAGAAACTGCTCTGTGTTCTGTTAATTCATCTCACAGAGTTACATCTTTCCCTTCAAGAAGCCTTTCGCTAAGGCTGTTCTTGTGGAATTGGCAAAGGGATATTTGGAAGCCCATAGAGGACTATGGAGAAAAAGGAAATATCTTCCGTTCAAAACTGGAAAGAAGCTTTTGAGAAACTGCTCTGTGTTCTGTTAATTCATCTCACAGAGTTACATCTTTCCCTTCAAGAAGCCTTTCGCTAAGGCTGTTCTTGTGGAATTGGCAAAGGGATATTTGGAAGCCCATAGAGGGCTATGGTGAAAAAGGAAATATCTTCCGTTCAAAACTGGAAAGGAGCTTTCTGAGAAACTGCTCTGTGTTCTGTTAATTCATCTCACAGAGTTACATCTTTCCCTTCAAGAAGCCTTTCGCTAAGGCTGTTCTTGTGGAATTGGCAAAGGGATATTTGGAAGCCCATAGAGGCCTATGGTGAAAAAGGAAATATCTTCCGTTCAAAACTGGAAAGAAGGTTTCTGAGAAAATGCTCTGTGTTCTGTTAATTCATCTCACAGAGTTACATCTTTCCCTTCAAGAAGCCTTTCGCTAAGGCTGTTCTTGTGGAATTGGCAAAGGGATATTTGGAAGCCCATAGGGGACTACGGTGAAAAAGGAAATATCTTCCGTTCAAAACTGGAAAGAAGGTTTATGAGAAACTGCTCTGTGTTCTGTTAATTCATCTCACAGAGTTACATCTTTCCCTTCAAGAAGCCTTTCGCTAAGGCTGTTCTTGTGGAATTGGCAAAGGGATATTTGGAAGCCCATAGAGGCCTATGGTGAAAAAGGAAATATCTTCCGTGCAAAACTGGAAAGAAGCTTTCTGAGAAACTGCTCTGTGTTCTGTTAATTCATCTCACAGAGTTACATCTTTCCCTTCAAGAAGCCTTTCGCTAAGCCTGTTCTTGTGGAATTGGCAAAGGGATATTTGGAAGCCCATAGAGGCCTATGGTGAAAAAGGAAATATCTTCCGTTCAAAACTGGAAAGAAGCTTTCTGAGAAACTGCTCTGTGTTCTGTTAATTCATCTGACAGAGTTACATCTTTCCCTTCAAGAAGCCTTTCGCTAAGGCTGTTCTTGTGTAATTGGCAAAGGGATATTTGGAAGCCCATAGAGGCCTAGGGTGAAAAAGGAAATACCTTCCGTTCAAAACTGGAAAGAAGCTTTCTGAGAAACTGCTCTGTGTTCTGTTAATTCATCTCACAGAGTTACATCTTTCCCTTCAAGAAGCCTTTCGCTAAGGCTGTTCTTGTGGAATTGGCAAAGGGATATTTGGAAGCCCATAGAGGCCTATGGTGAAAAAGGAAATATCTTCCGTTCAAAACTGGAAAGAAGCTTTCTGAGAAACTGCTCTGTGTTCTGTTAATTCATCTCACAGAGTTACATCTTTCCCTTCAAGAAGCCTTTCGCTAAGGCTGTTCTTGTGGAAATGGCAAAGGGATATTTGGAAGCCCATAGAGGGCTATGGTGAAAAAGGAAATATCTTCCGTTCAAAACTGGAAAGAAGCTTTCTGAGAAACTGCTCTGTGTTCTATTAATTCATCTCACAGAGTTACATCTTTCCCTTCAAGAAGCCTTTCGCTAAGGCTGTTCTTGTGGAATTGGCAAAGGGATATTTGGAAGCCCATAGAGGGCTATGGTGAAAAAGGAAATATCTTCCGTTCAAAACTGGAAAGAAGCTTTCTGAGAAACTGCTCTGTGTTCTGTTAATTCATCTCACAGAGTTACATCTTTCCCTTCAAGAAGCCTTTCGCTAAGGCTGTTCTGGTGGAATTGGCAAAGGGACTTTTGGAAGCCCATAGAGGGCTATGGTGAAAAAGGAAATATCTTCCGTTCAAAACTGGAAAGAAGCTTTCTGAGAAACTGCTCTGTGTTCTGTTAATTCATCTCACAGAGTTACATCTTTCCCTTCAAGAAACCTTTCGCTAAGGCTGTTCTTGTGGAATTGGCAAAGGGATATTTGGAAGCCCATAGAGGCCTATGGTGAAAAAGGAAATATCTTCCGTTCAAAACTGGAAAGAAGCTTTCTGAGAAACTGCTCTGTGTTCTGTTAATTCATCTCACAGAGTTACATCTTTCCCTTCAAGAAGCCTTTCGGTAAGGCTGTTCTTGGGGAATTGGCAAAGGGATATTTGGAAGCCCATAGAGGGCTATGGTGAAAAAGGAAATATCTTCCGTTCAAAACTGGAAAGAAGCTTTCTGAGAAACTGCTCTGTGTTCTGTTAATTCATCTCACAGAGTTACATCTTTCCCTTCAAGAAGCCTTTCGCTAAGGCTGTTCTTGTGGAATTGGCAAAGGGATATTTGGAAGCCCATAGAGGGCTATGGTGAAAAAGGAAATATATTCCGTTCAAAACTGGAAAGAAGCTTTTGAGAAACTGCTCTGTGTTCTGTTAATTCATCTCACAGAGTTACATCTTTCCCTTCAAGAAGCCTTTGGCTAAGGCTGTTCTTGTGGAATTGGCAAAGGGATATTTGGAAGCCCATAGAGGGCTATGGTGAAAAAGGAAATATCTTCCGTTCAAAACTGGAAAGAAGCTTTCTGAGAAACTGCTCTGTGTTCTGTTAATTCATCTCACAGAGTTACATCTTTCCCTTCAAGAAGCCTTTCGCTAAGGCTGTTCTTGTGGAATTGGCAAAGGGATATTTGGAAGCCCATAGAGGCCTATGGTGAAAAAGGAAATATCTTCCGTTCAAAACTGGAAAGAAGCTTTCTGAGAAACTGCTCTGTGTTCTGTTAATTCATCTCACAGAGTTACATCTTTGCCTTCAAGAAGCCTTTCGCTAAGGCTGTTCTTGTGGAATTGGCAAAGGGATATTTGGAAGCCCATAGGGGGCTACGGTGAAAAAGGAAATATCTTCCGTTCAAAACTGGAAAGAAGCTTTCTGAGAAACTGCTCTGTGTTCTGTTAATTCATCTCACCGAGTTACATCTTTCCCTTCAAGAAGCCTTTCGCTAAGGCTGTTCTTGGGGAATTGGCAAAGGGATACTTGGAAGCCCATAGAGGGCTAAGGTGAAAAAGGAAATATCTTCCGTTCAAAACTGGAAAGAAGCTTTCTGAGAAACTGCTCTGTGTTCTGTTAATTCATCTCACAGAGTTACATCTTTCCCTTCAAGAAGCCTTTCGCTAAGGCTGTTCTTGTGGAATTGGCAAAGGGATATTTGGAAGCCCATAGAGGGCTACGGTGAAAAAGGAAATATCTTCCGTTCAAAACTGGAAAGAAGCTTTCTGAGAAACTGCTCTGTGTTCTGTTAATTCATCTCACAGAGTTACATCTTTCCCTTCAAGAAGCCTTTCGCTAAGGCTGTTCTTGTGGAATTGGCAAAGGGATATTTGGAAGCCCATACAGGGCTATGGTGAAAAAGGAAATATCTTCCGTTCAAAACTGGAAAGAAGCTTTCTGAGAAACTGCTCTGTGTTCTGTTAATTCATCTCACAGAGTTACATCTTTCCCTTCAAGAAGCCTTTCGCTAAGGCTGTTCTTGTGGAATTGGCAAAGGGATATTTGGAAGCCCAAAGAGGGCTATGGTGAAAAAGGAAATATCTTCCGTTCAAAACTGGAAAGAAGCTTTCTGAGAAACTGCTCTGTGTTCTGTTAATTCATCTCACAGAGTTACATCTTTCCCTTCAAGAAGCCTTTCGCTAAGGCTGTTCTTGTGGAATTGACAAACGGATATTTGGAAGCCCATAGAGGGCTATGGTGAAAAAGGAAATATCTTCCGTTCAAAACTGGAAAGAAGCTTTCTGAGAAACTGCTCTGTGTTCTGTTAATTCATCTCACAGAGTTACATCTTTCCCTTCAAGAAGCCTTTCGCTAAGGCTGTTCTTGTGGAATTGGCAAAGGGATATTTGGAAGCCCATAGAGGGCTATGGTGACAAAGGAAATATCTTCCGTTCAAACCTGGAAAGAAGCTTTCTGAGAAACTGCTCTGTGTTCTGTTAATTCATCTCACAGAGTTACATCTTTCCCTTCAAGAAGCCTTTCGCTAAGGCTGTTCTTGTGGAATTGGCAAAGGGATATTTGGAAGCCCATAGAGGGCTATGGTGAAAAAGGAAATATCTTCCGTTCAAAACTGGAAAGAAGATTTCTGAGAAACTGCTCTGTGTTCTGTTAATTCATCTCACAGAGTTACATCTTTCCCTTCAAGAAGCCTTTCGCTAAGGCTGTTCTTGTGTAATTGGCAAAGGGATATTTGGAAGCCCATAGAGGGCTATGGTGAAAAAGGAAATATCTTCCGTTCAAAACTGGAAAGAAGCTTTCTGAGAAACTGCTCTGTGTTCTGTTAATTCATCTCACAGAGTTACATCTTTCCCTTCAAGAAGCCTTTCGCTAAGGCTGTTCTTGTGTAATTGGCCAAGGGATATTTGGAAGCCCATAGAGGGCTATGGTGAAAAAGGAAATATCTTCCGTTCAAAACTGGAAAGAAGCTTTCTGAGAAACTGCTCTGTGTTCTGTTTATTCATCTTACAGAGTTACATCTTTCCCTTCAAGAAGCCTTTCGCTAAGGCTGTTCTTGTGGAATTGGCAAAGGGATATTTGGAAGCCCATAGAGGGCTGTGGTGAAAAAGGAAATATCTTCCGTTCAAAACTGGAAAGAAGCTTTCTGAGAAACTGCTCTGTGTTCTGTTAATTCATCTCACAGAGTTACATCTTTCCCTTCAAGAAGCCTTTCGCTAAGGCTGTTCTTGAGGAATTGGCAAAGGGATATTTGGAAGCCCATAGAGGGCTATGGTGAAAAAGGAAATATCTTCCGTTCAAAACTGGAAAGAAGCTTTCTGAGAAACTGCTCTGTGTTCTGTTAATTCATCTCAGAGAGTTACATCTTTCCCTTCAAGAAGCCTTTCGCTAAGGCTGTTCTTGTGTAATTGGCAAAGGGATATTTGGAAGCCCATAGAGGGCTATGGTGAAAAAGGAAATATCTTCCGTTCAAAACTGGAAAGAAGCTTTCTGAGAAACTGCTCTGTGTTCTGTTAATTCATCTCACAGAGTTACATCTTTCCCTTCAAGAAGCCTTTCGCTAAGGCTGTTCTTGTGGAATTGGCAAAGGGATATTTGGAAGCCCATAGAGGGCTATGGTGAAAAAGGAAATATCTTCCGTTCAAAACTGGAACGAACCTTTCTGAAAAACTGCTCTGTGTTCTGTTAATTCATCTCACAGAGTTACATCTTTCCCTTCAAGAAGCCTTTCGCTAAGGCTGCTCTTGTGGAATTGGCAAACGGATATTTGGAAGCCCATAGAGGCCTATGGTGAAAAAGGAAATATCTTCCGTTCAAAACTGGAAAGAAGCTTTCTGAGAAACTGCTCTGTGTTCTGTTAATTCATCTCACAGAGTTACATCTTTCCCTTCAAGAAGCCTTTCGCTAAGGCTGTTCTTGTGGAATTGGCAAAGGGATATTTGGAAGCCCATAGAGGCCTATGGTGAAAAAGGAAATATCCTCTGTTCAAAACTGGAAAGAAGCTTTCTGAGAAACTGCTCTGTGTTCTGTTAATTCATCTCACAGAGTTACATCTTTCCCTTCAAGAAGCCTTTCGCTAAGGCTGTTCTTGTGGAATTGGCAAAGGGATATTTGGAAGCCCATAGAGGGCTATGGTGAAAAAGGAAATATCTTCCGTTCAAAACTGGAAAGAAGCTTTCTGAGAAACTGCTCTGTGTTCTGTTAATTCATCTCACAGAGTTACATCTTTCCCTTCAAGAAGCCTTTCGCTAAGGCTGTTCTTGTGGAATTGGCAAAGGGATATTTGGAAGCCCATAGAGGCCTATGGTGAAAAAGGAAATATCTTCCGTGCAAAACTGGAAAGAAGCTTTCTGAGAAACTGCTCTGTGTTCTGTTAATTCATCTCACAGAGTTACATCTTTCCCTTCAAGAAGCCTTTCGCTAAGGCTGTTCTTGTGGAATTGGCAAAGGGATATTTGGAAGCCCATAGAGGGCTATGGTGAAAAAGGAAATATCTCCCGTTCAAAACTGGAAAGAAGCTTTCTGAGAAACTGCTCTGTGTTCTGTTAATTCATCTCACAGAGTTACATCTTTCCCTTCAAGAAGCCTTTCGCTAAGGCTGTTCTTGTGGAATTGGCAAAGGGATATTTGGAAGCCCGTAGAGGGCTATGGTGAAAAAGGAAATATCTTCCGTTCAAAACTGGAAAGAAGCTTTCGGAGAAACTGCTCTGTGTTCTGTTAATTCATCTCACCGAGTTACATCTTTCCCTTCAAGAAGCCTTTCGCTAAGGCTGTTCTTGGGGAATTGGCAAAGGGATACTTGGAAGCCCATAGAGGGTTATGGTGAAAAAGGAAATATCTTCCGTTCAAAACTGGAAAGAAGCTTTCTGAGAAACTGCTCTGTGTTCTGTTAATTCATCTCACAGTGTTACATCTTTCCCTTCAAGAAGCCTTTCGCTAAGGCTGTTCTTGTGGAATTGGCAAAGGGATATTTGGAAGCCCATAGAGGGCTACGGTGAAAAAGGAAATATCTTCCGTTCAAAACTGGAAAGAAGCTTTCTGAGAAACTGCTCTGTGTTCTGTTAATTCATCTCACAGAGTTACATCCTTCCCTTCAAGAAGCCTTTCGCTAAGGCTGTTCTTGTGGAATTGGCAAAGGGATATTTGGAACCCCTAGAGGCCTATGGTGAAAAAGGAAATATCTTCCGTTCAAAACTGGAAAGAAGCTTTCTGCGAAACTGCTCTGTGTTCTGTTAATTCATCTCACAGAGTTACATCTTTCCCTTCAAGAAGCCTTTCGCTAAGGCTGTTCTTGTGGAATTGGCAAAGGGATATTTGGAAGCCCAAAGAGGGCTATGGTGAAAAAGGAAATATCTTCCGTTCAAAACTGGAAAGAAGCTTCCTGAGATACTGCTCTGAGTTCTGTTATTTCATCTCACAGAGTTACATCTTTCCCTTCAAGAAGCCTTTCGCTAAGGCTGTTCTTGTGGAATTGGCAAAGGGATATTTGGAAGCCCATAGAGGGCTATGGTGAAAAAGGAAATATCTTCCGTTCAAAACTGGAAAGAAGCTTTCTGAGAAACTGCTCTGTGTTCTGTTAATTCATCTCACAGAGTTACATCTTTCCCTTCAAGAAGCCTTTCGCTAAGGCTGTTCTTGTGGAATTGGCAAAGGGATATTTGGAAGCCCATAGAGGGCTATGGTGAAAAAGGAAATATCTTCCGTTCAAAACTGGAAAGAAGCTTTCTGAGAAACTGCTCTGTGTTCTGTTAATTCATCTCACAGAGTTACATCTTTCCCTTCAAGAAGCCTTTCGCTAAGGCTGTTCTTGTGGAATTGGCAAAGGGATATTTGGAAGCCCATAGAGGGCTATGGTGACAAAGGAAATATCTTCCGTTCAAACCTGGAAAGAAGCTTTCTGAGAAACTGCTCTGTGTTCTGTTAATTCATCTCACAGAGTTACATCTTTCCCTTCAAGAAGCCTTTCGATAAGGATGTTCTTGTGGAATTGGCAAAGGGATATTTGGAAGCCCATAGAGGGCTATGGTGAAAAAGGAAATATCTTCCGTTCAAAACTGGAAAGAAGCTTTCTGAGAAACTGCTCTGTGTTCTGTTAATTCATCTCACAGAGTTACATCTTTCCCTTCAAGAAGCCTTTCGCTAAGGCTGTTCTTGTGTAATTGGCAAAGGGATATTTGGAAGCCCATAGAGGGCTATGGTGAAAAAGGAAATATCTTCCGTTCAAAACTGGAAAGAAGCTTTCTGAGAAACCGCTCTGTGTTCTGTTAATTCATCTCACAGAGTTACATCTTTCCCTTCAAGAAGCCTTTCGCTAAGGCTGTTCTTGTGTAATTGGCCAAGGGATATTTGGAAGCCCATAGAGGGCTATGGTGAAAAAGGAAATATCGTCCGTTCAAAACTGGAAAGAAGCTTTCTGAGAAACTGCTCTGTGTTCTGTTAATTCATCTTACAGAGTTACATCTTTCCCTTCAAGAAGCCTTTCGCTAAGGCTGTTCTTGTGGAATTGGCAAAGGGATATTTGGAAGCCCATAGAGGGCTGTGGTGAAAAAGGAAATATCTTCCGTTCAAAACTGGAAAGAAGCTTTCTGAGAAACTGCTCTGTGTTCTGTTAATTCATCTCACAGAGTTACATCTTTCCCTTCAAGAAGCCTTTCGCTAAGGCTGTTCTTGTGGAATTGGCAAAGGGATATTTGGAAGCCCATAGTGGGCTACGGTGAAAAAGGAAATACCTTCCGTTCAAAACTGGAAAGAAGCTTTCTGAGAAACTGCTCTGTGTTCTGTTAATTCATCTCACAGAGTTACATCTTTCCCTTCAAGAAGCCTTTCGCTAAGGCTGTTCTTGTGGAATTGGCAAAGGGATATTTGGAAGCCCAAAGAGGGCTATGGTGAAAAAGGAAATATCTTCCGTTCAAAACTGGAAAGAAGCTTTCTGAGAAACTGCTCTGTGTTCTGTTAATTCATCTCACAGAGTTACATCTTTCCCTTCAAGAAGCCTTTCGCTAAGGCTGTTCTTGTGGAATTGGCAAACGGATATTTGGAAGCCCATAGAGGGCTATGGTGAAAAAGGAAATATCTTCCGTTCAAAACTGGAAAGAAGCTTTCTGAGAAACTGCTCTGTGTTCTGTTAATTCATCTCACAGAGTTACATCTTTCCCTTCAAGAAGCCTTTCGCTAAGGCTGTTCTTGTGGAATTGGCAAAGGGATATTTGGAAGCCCATAGAGGGCTATGGTGACAAAGGAAATATCTTCCGTTCAAAACTGGAAAGAAGCTTTCTGAGAAACTGCTCTGTGTTCTGTTAATTCATCTCACAGAGTTACATCTTTCCCTTCAAGAAGCCTTTCGATAAGGCTGTTCTTGTGGAATTGGCAAAGGGATATTTGGAAGCCCATAGAGGGCTATGGTGAAAAAGGAAATATCTTCCGTTCAAAACTGGAAAGAAGCTTTCTGAGAAACTGCTCTGTGTTCTGTTAATTCATCTCACAGAGTTACATCTTTCCCTTCAAGAAGCCTTTCGCTAAGGCTGTTCTTGTGGAATTGGCAAAGGGATATTTGGAAGCCCATAGAGGGCTATGGTGAAAAAGGAAATATCTTCCGTTCAAAACTGGAAAGAAGCTTTCTGAGAAACCGCTCTGTGTTCTGTTAATTCATCTCACAGAGTTACATCTTTCCCTTCAAGAAGCCTTTCGCTAAGGCTGTTCTTGTGTAATTGGCCAAGGGATATTTGGAAGCCCATAGAGGGCTATGGTGAAAAAGGAAATATCTTCCGTTCAAAACTGGAAAGAAGCTTTCTGAGAAACTGCTCTGTGTTCTGTTAATTCATCTTACAGAGTTACATCTTTCCCTTCAAGAAGCCTTTCGCTAAGGCTGTTCTTGTGGAATTGGCAAAGGGATATTTGGAAGCCCATAGAGGGCTGTGGTGAAAAAGGAAATATCTTCCGTTCAAAACTGGAAAGAAGCTTTCTGAGAAACTGCTCTGTGTTCTGTTAATTCATCTCACAGAGTTACATCTTTCCCTTCAAGAAGCCTTTCGCTAAGGCTGTTCTTGTGGAATTGGCAAAGGGATATTTGGAAGCCCATAGTGGGCTACGGTGAAAAAGGAAATACCTTCCGTTCAAAACTGGAAAGAAGCTTTCTGAGAAACTGCTCTGTGTTCTGTTAATTCATCTCACAGAGTTACATCTTTCCCTTCAAGAAGCCTTTCGCTAAGGCTGTTCTTGTGGAATTGGCAAAGGGATATTTGGAAGCCCATAGAGGGCTATGGTGAAAAAGGAAATATCTTCCGTTCAAAACTGGAAAGAAGCTTTCTGAGAAACTGCTCTGTGTTCTGTTAATTCATCTCACAGAGTTACATCTTTCCCTTCAAGAAGCCTTTCGCTAAGGCTGTTCTTGTGTAATTGGCAAAGGGATATTTGGAAGCCCATAGAGGGCTATGGTGAAAAAGGAAATACCTTCCGTTCAAAACTGGAAAGAAGCTTTCTGAGAAACTGCTCTGTGTTCTGTTAATTCATCTCACAGAGTTACATCTTTCCCTTCAAGAAGCCTTTCGCTAAGGCTGTTCTTTTGGAATTGGCAAAGGGATATTTGGAAGCCCATAGGGGGCTACGGTGAAAAAGGAAATATCTTCCGTTCAAAACTGGAAAGAAGCTTTCTGAGAAACTGCTCTGTGTTCTGTTATTTCATCTCACAGAGTTACATCTTTCCCTTCAAGAAGCCTATCGCTAATGCTGTTCTTGTGGAATTGGCAAAGGGATATTTGGAAGCCCATAGAGGGCTACAGTGAAAAAGGAAATATCTTCCGTTCAAAACTGGAAAGAAGCTTTCTGAGAAACTGCTCTGTGTTCTGTTAATTCATCTCACAGAGTTACATCTTTCCCTTCAGGAAGCCTTTCGCTAAGGCTGTTCTTGTGGAATTGGCAAAGGGATATTTGGAAGCCCTTAGAGGCCTATGGTGAAAAAGGAAATATCTTCCGTTCAAAACTGGAAAGAAGCTTTCTGAGAAACTGCTCTGTGTTCTGTTAATTCATCTGACAGAGTTACATCTTTCCCTTCAAGAAGCCTTTCGCTAAGGCTGTTCTTGTGGAATTGGCAAAGGGATATTTGGAAGCCCATAGAGGGCTACGGTGAAAAAGGAAATATCTTCCGTTCAAAACTGGAAAGAAGCTTTCTGAGAAACTGCTCTGTGTTCTGTTAATTCATCTCACAGAGTTACATCTTTCCCTTCAAGAAGCCTTTCGCTAAGGCTGTTCTTGTGGAATTGGCAAAGGGATATTTGGAAGCCCATAGAGGGCTATGGTGAAAAAGGAAATATCTTCCGTTCAAAACTGGAAAGAAGCTTTCTGAGAAACTGCTCTGTGTTCTGTTAATTCATCTCACAGAGTTACATCTTTCCCTTCAAGAAGCCTTTCGCTAAGGCTGTTCTTGTGGAATTGGCAAAGGGATATTTGGAAGCCCAAAGAGGGCTATGGTGAAAAAGGAAATATCTTCCGTTCAAAACTGGAAAGAAGCTTTCTGAGAAACTGCTCTGTGTTCTGTTAATTCATCTCACAGAGTTACATCTTTCCCTTCAAGAAGCCTTTCGCTAAGGCTGTTCTTGTGGAATTGGCAAACGGATATTTGGAAGCCCATAGAGGGCTATGGTGAAAAAGGAAATATCTTCCGTTCAAAACTGGAAAGAAGCTTTCTGAGAAACTGCTCTGTGTTCTGTTAATTCATCTCACAGAGTTACATCTTTCCCTTCAAGAAGCCTTTCGCTAAGGCTGTTCTTGTGGAATTGGCAAAGGGATATTTGGAAGCCCATAGAGGGCTATGGTGAAAAAGGAAATATCTTCCGTTCAAACCTGGAAAGAAGCTTTCTGAGAAACTGCTCTGTGTTCTGTTAATTCATCTCACAGAGTTACATCTTTCCCTTCAAGAAGCCTTTCGCTAAGGCTGTTCTTGTGGAATTGGCAAAGGGATATTTGGAAGCCCATAGAGGGCTATGGTGAAAAAGGAAATATCTTCCGTTCAAAACTGGAAAGAAGCTTTCTGAGAAACTGCTCTGTGTTCTGTTAATTCATCTCACAGAGTTACATCTTTCCCTTCAAGAAGCCTTTCGCTAAGGCTGTTCTTGTGTAATTGGCAAAGGGATATTTGGAAGCCCATAGAGGGCTATGGTGAAAAAGGAAATATCTTCCGTTCAAAACTGGAAAGAAGCTTTCTGAGAAACCGCTCTGTGTTCTGTTAATTCATCTCACAGAGTTACATCTTTCCCTTCAAGAAGCCTTTCGCTAAGGCTGTTCTTGTGTAATTGGCCAAGGGATATTTGGAAGCCCATAGAGGGCTATGGTGAAAAAGGAAATATCTTCCGTTCAAAACTGGAAAGAAGCTTTCTGAGAAACTGCTCTGTGTTCTGTTAATTCATCTTACAGAGTTACATCTTTCCCTTCAAGAAGCCTTTCGCTAAGGCTGTTCTTGTGGAATTGGCAAAGGGATATTTGGAAGCCCATAGAGGGCTATGGTGAAAAAGGAAATATCTTTTGTTCAAAACTGGAAATAAGCTTTCGGAGAAACTACTCTGTGTTCTGTTAATTCATCTCACCGAGTTACATCTTTCCCTTCAAGAAGCCTTTCGCTAAGGCTGTTCTTGGGGAATTGGCAAAGGGATACTTGGAAGCCCATAGAGGGCTATGGTGAAAAAGGAAATATCTTCCGTTCAAAACTGGAAAGAAGCTTTCTGAGAAACTGCTCTGTGTTCTGTTAATTCATCTCACAGTGTTACATCTTTCCCTTCAAGAAGCCTTTCGCTAAGGCTGTTCTTGTGGAATTGGCAAAGGGATATTTGGAAGCCCATAGAGGGCTACGGTGAAAAAGGAAATATCTTCCGTTCAAAACTGGAAAGAAGCTTTCTGAGAAACTGCTCTGTGTTCTGTTAATTCATCTCACAGAGTTACATCCTTCCCTTCAAGAAGCCTTTCGCTAAGGCTGTTCTTGTGGAATTGGCAAAGGGATATTTGGAAGCCCATAGAGGCCTATGGTGAAAAAGGAAATATCTTCCGTTCAAAACTGGAAAGAAGCTTTCTGCGAAACTGCTCTGTGTTCTGTTAATTCATCTCACAGAGTTACATCTTTCCCTTCAAGAAGCCTTTCGCTAAGGCTGTTCTTGTGGAATTGGCAAAGGGATATTTGGAAGCCCAAAGAGGGCTATGGTGAAAAAGGAAATATCTTCCGTTCAAAACTGGAAAGAAGCTTCCTGAGATACTGCTCTGAGTTCTGATAATTCATCTCACAGAGTTACATCTCTCCCTTCAAGAAGCCGTTCGCTAAGGCTGTTCTTGTGGAATTGGCAAAGGGATATTTGGAAGCCCAAAGAGGGCTATGGTGAAAAAGGAAATATCTTCCGTTCAAAACTGGAAATAAGCTTCCTGAGAAACTGCTCTGAGTTCTGTTATTTCATCTCACAGAGTTACATCTTTCCCTTCAAGAAGCCTTTCGCTAAGGCTGTTCTTGTGGAATTGGCAAAGGGATATTTGGAAGCCCATAGAGGGCTATGGTGAAAAAGGAAATATCTTCCGTTCAAAACTGGAAAGAAGCTTTCTGAGAAACTGCTCTGTGTTCTGTTAATTCATCTCACCGAGTTACATCTTTCCCTTCAAGAAGCCTTTCGCTAAGGCTGTTCTTGTGGAATTGGCAAAGGGATATTTGGAAGCCCATAGAGGGCTATGGTGAAAAAGGAAATATCTTCCGTTCAAAACTGGAAAGAAGCTTTCTGAGAAACTGCTCTGTGTTCTGTTAATTCATCTCACCGAGTTACATCTTTCCCTTCAAGAATGCTTTCGCTAAGGCTGTTCTTGTGGAATTGGCAAAGGGAAATTTGGAAGCCCATAGAGGGCTCTGGTGAAAAAGGAAATATCTTCCGTTCAAAACTGGAAAGAAGCTTTCTGAGAAACTGCTCTGTGTTCTGTTAATTCATCTCACAGAGTTACATCTTTCCCTTCAAGAAGCCTTTCGCTAAGGCTGTTCTTGTGGAATTGGCAAAGGGATATTTGGAAGCCCATAGACGGCTATGGTGAAAAAGGAAATATCTTCCGTTCAAAACTGGAAAGAAGCTTTCTGAGAAACTGCTCTGTGTTCTGTTAATTCATCTCACAGAGTTACATCTTTCCCTTCAAGAAGCCTTTCGCTAAGGCTGTTCTTGTGGAATTGGCAAAGGGATATTTGGAAGCCCATAGAGGCCTATGGTGAAAAAGGAAATATATTCCGTTCAAAACTGGAAAGAAGCTTTCTGAGAAACTGCTCTGTGATCTGTTATTTCATCTCACAGAGTTACATCTTTCCCTTCAAGAAGCCTTTCGCTAAGGCTGTTCTTCTGGAATTGGCAAAAGGATATTTGGAAGCCCATAGAGGGCTATGGTGAAAAAGGAAATATCTTCCGTTCAAAACTGGAAAGAAGCTTTCTGAGAAACTGCTCTGTGTTCTGTTAATTCATCTCACAGAGTTACATCTTTCCCTTCAAGAAGCCTTTCGCTAAGGCTGTTCCTGTGGAATTGGCAAAGGGATATTTGGAAGCCCATAGAGGGCTATGGTGAAAAAGGAAATATCTTCCGTTCAAAACTGGAAAGAAGCTTTCTGAGAAACTGCTCTGTGTTCTGTTAATTCATCTCACAAAGTTACATCTTTCCCTTCAAGAAGCCTTTCGCTAAGGCTGTTCTTGTGGAATTGGCAAAGGGATATTTGGAAGCCCATAGAGGCCTATGGTGAAAAAGGAAATATCTTCCGTTCAAAACTGGAAAGAAGCTTTCTGAGAAACTGCTCTGTGTTCTGTTAATCCATCTGACAGAGTTACATCTTTCACTTCAAGAAGCCTTTCGCTAAGGCTGTTCTTGTGGAATTGGCAAAGGGATATTTGGAAGCCCATAGAGGGCTACGGTGAAAAAGGAAATATCTTCCGTTCAAAACTGGAAAGAAGCTTTCTGAGAAACTGCTCTGTGTTCTGTTAATTCATCTCACAGAGTTACATCTTTCCCTTCAAGAAGCCTTTCGCTAAGGCTGTTCTTGTGGAATTGGCAAAGGGATATTTGGAAGCCCATAGAGGGCTATGGTGAAAAAGGAAATATCTTCCGTTCAAAACTGGAAAGAAGCTTTCTGAGAAACTGCTCTGTGTTCTGTTAATTCATCTCACAGAGTTACATCTTTCCCTTCAAGAAGCCTTTCGCTAAGGCTGTTCTTGTGGAATTGGCAAAGGGATATTTGGAAGCCCAAAGAGGGCTATGGTGAAAAAGGAAATATCTTCCGTTCAAAACTGGAAAGAAGCTTTCTGAGAAACTGCTCTGTGTTCTGTTAATTCATCTCACAGAGTTACATCTTTCCCTTCAAGAAGCCTTTCGCTAAGGCTGTTCTTGTGGAATTGGCAAACGGATATTTGGAAGCCCATAGAGGGCTATGGTGAAAAAGGAAATATCTTCCGTTCAAAACTGGAAAGAAGCTTTCTGAGAAACTGCTCTGTGTTCTGTTAATTCATCTCACAGAGTTACATCTTTCCCTTCAAGAAGCCTTTCGCTAAGGCTGTTCTTGTGGAATTGGCAAAGGGATATTTGGAAGCCCATAGAGGGCTATGGTGACAAAGGAAATATCTTCCGTTCAAACCTGGAAAGAAGCTTTCTGAGAAACTGCTCTGTGTTCTGTTAATTCATCTCACAGAGTTACATCTTTCCCTTCAAGAAGCCTTTCGCTAAGGCTGTTCTTGTGGAATTGGCAAAGGGATATTTGGAAGCCCATAGAGGGCTATGGTGAAAAAGGAAATATCTTCCGTTCAAAACTGGAAAGAAGCTTTCTGAGAAACTGCTCTGTGTTCTGTTAATTCATCTCACAGAGTTACATCTTTCCCTTCAAGAAGCCTTTCGCTAAGGCTGTTCTTGTGTAATTGGCAAAGGGATATTTGGAAGCCCATAGAGGGCTATGGTGAAAAAGGAAATATCTTCCGTTCAAAACTGGAAAGAAGCTTTCTGAGAAACCGCTCTGTGTTCTGTTAATTCATCTCACAGAGTTACATCTTTCCCTTCAAGAAGCCTTTCGCTAAGGCTGTTCTTGTGTAATTGGCCAAGGGATATTTGGAAGCCCATAGAGGGCTATGGTGAAAAAGGAAATATCTTCCGTTCAAAACTGGAAAGAAGCTTTCTGAGAAACTGCTCTGTGTTCTGTTAATTCATCTTACAGAGTTACATCTTTCCCTTCAAGAAGCCTTTCGCTAAGGCTGTTCTTGTGGAATTGGCAAAGGGATATTTGGAAGCCCATAGAGGGCTATGGTGAAAAAGGAAATATCTTTTGTTCAAAACTGGAAAGAAGCTTTCGGAGAAACTACTCTGTGTTCTGTTAATTCATCTCACCGAGTTACATCTTTCCCTTCAAGAAGCCTTTCGCTAAGGCTGTTCTTGGGGAATTGGCAAAGGGATACTTGGAAGCCCATAGAGGGCTATGGTGAAAAAGGAAATATCTTCCGTTCAAAACTGGAAAGAAGCTTTCTGAGAAACTGCTCTGTGTTCTGTTAATTCATCTCACAGTGTTACATCTTTCCCTTCAAGAAGCCTTTCGCTAAGGCTGTTCTTGTGGAATTGGCAAAGGGATATTTGGAAGCCCATAGAGGGCTACGGTGAAAAAGGAAATATCTTCCGTTCAAAACTGGAAAGAAGCTTTCTGAGAAACTGCTCTGTGTTCTGTTAATTCATCTCACAGAGTTACATCCTTCCCTTCAAGAAGCCTTTCGCTAAGGCTGTTCTTGTGGAATTGGCAAAGGGATATTTGGAAGCCCATAGAGGCCTATGGTGAAAAAGGAAATATCTTCCGTTCAAAACTGGAAAGAAGCTTTCTGCGAAACTGCTCTGTGTTCTGTTAATTCATCTCACAGAGTTACATCTTTCCCTTCAAGAAGCCTTTCGCTAAGGCTGTTCTTGTGGAATTGGCAAAGGGATATTTGGAAGCCCAAAGAGGGCTATGGTGAAAAAGGAAATATCTTCCGTTCAAAACTGGAAAGAAGCTTCCTGAGATACTGCTCTGAGTTCTGATAATTCATCTCACAGAGTTACATCTCTCCCTTCAAGAAGCCGTTCGCTAAGGCTGTTCTTGTGGAATTGGCAAAGGGATATTTGGAAGCCCAAAGAGGGCTATGGTGAAAAAGGAAATATCTTCCGTTCAAAACTGGAAATAAGCTTCCTGAGAAACTGCTCTGAGTTCTGTTATTTCATCTCACAGAGTTACATCTTTCCCTTCAAGAAGCCTTTCGCTAAGGCTGTTCTTGTGGAATTGGCAAAGGGATATTTGGAAGCCCATAGAGGGCTATGGTGAAAAAGGAAATATCTTCCGTTCAAAACTGGAAAGAAGCTTTCTGAGAAACTGCTCTGTGTTCTGTTAATTCATCTCACCGAGTTACATCTTTCCCTTCAAGAAGCCTTTCGCTAAGGCTGTTCTTGTGGAATTGGCAAAGGGATATTTGGAAGCCCATAGAGGGCTATGGTGAAAAAGGAAATATCTTCCGTTCAAAACTGGAAAGAAGCTTTCTGAGAAACTGCTCTGTGTTCTGTTAATTCATCTCACCGAGTTACATCTTTCCCTTCAAGAATGCTTTCGCTAAGGCTGTTCTTGTGGAATTGGCAAAGGGAAATTTGGAAGCCCATAGAGGGCTCTGGTGAAAAAGGAAATATCTTCCGTTCAAAACTGGAAAGAAGCTTTCTGAGAAACTGCTCTGTGTTCTGTTAATTCATCTCACAGAGTTACATCTTTCCCTTCAAGAAGCCTTTCGCTAAGGCTGTTCTTGTGGAATTGGCAAAGGGATATTTGGAAGCCCATAGACGGCTATGGTGAAAAAGGAAATATCTTCCGTTCAAAACTGGAAAGAAGCTTTCTGAGAAACTGCTCTGTGTTCTGTTAATTCATCTCACAGAGTTACATCTTTCCCTTCAAGAAGCCTTTCGCTAAGGCTGTTCTTGTGGAATTGGCAAAGGGATATTTGGAAGCCCATAGAGGCCTATGGTGAAAAAGGAAATATATTCCGTTCAAAACTGGAAAGAAGCTTTCTGAGAAACTGCTCTGTGATCTGTTATTTCATCTCACAGAGTTACATCTTTCCCTTCAAGAAGCCTTTCGCTAAGGCTGTTCTTCTGGAATTGGCAAAAGGATATTTGGAAGCCCATAGAGGGCTATGGTGAAAAAGGAAATATCTTCCGTTCAAAACTGGAAAGAAGCTTTCTGAGAAACTGCTCTGTGTTCTGTTAATTCATCTCACAGAGTTACATCTTTCCCTTCAAGAAGCCTTTCGCTAAGGCTGTTCCTGTGGAATTGGCAAAGGGATATTTGGAAGCCCATAGGGGGCTACGGTGAAAAAGGAAATATCTTCCGTTCAAAACTGGAAAGAAGCTTTCTGAGAAACTGCTCTGTGTTCTGTTATTTCATCTCACAGAGTTACATCTTTCCCTTCAAGAAGCCTATCGCTAAGGCTGTTCTTGTGGAATTGGCAAAGGGATATTTGGAAGCCCATAGAGGGCTACGGTGAAAAAGGAAATATCTTCCGTTCAAAACTGGAAAGAAGCTTTCTGAGAAACTGCTCTGTGTTCTGTTAATTCATCTCACAGAGTTACATCTTTCCCTTCAAGAAGCCTTTCGCTAAGGCTGTTCTTGTGGAATTGGCAAAGGGATATTTGGAAGCCCATAGAGGCCTATGGTGAAAAAGGAAATATCTTCCGTTCAAAACTGGAAAGAAGCTTTCTGAGAAACTGCTCTGTGTTCTGTTAATTCATCTCACAGAGTTACATCTTTCCCTTCAAGAAGCCTTTCGCTAAGGCTGTTCTTGTGTAATTGGCAAAGGGATATTTGGAAGCCCATAGAGGGCTATGGTGAAAAAGGAAATACCTTCCGTTCAAAACTGGAAAGAAGCTTTCTGGGAAACTGCTCTGTGTTCTGTTAATTCATCTCACAGAGTTACATCTTTCCCTTCAAGAAGCCTTTCGCTAAGGCTGGTCTTGTGGAATTGGCAAAGGGATATTTGGAAGCCCATAGAGGGCTACGGTGAAAAAGGAAATATCTTCCGTTCTAAACTGGAAAGAAGCTTTCTGAGAAACTGCTCTGTGTTCTGTTAATTCATCTCACAGAGTTACATCTTTCCCTTCAAGAAGCCTTTCGCTAAGGCTGTTCTTGTGGAATTGGCAAAGGGATATTTGGAAGCCCATAGAGGGCTATGGTGAAAAAGGAAATATCTTCCGTTCAAAACTGGAAAGAAGCTTTCTGAGAAACTGCTCTGTGTTCTGTTAATTCATCTCACAGAGTTACATCTTTCCTTCAAGAAGCCTTTCGCTAAGGCTGTTCTTGTGGAATTGGCAAAGGGATATTTGGAAGCCCATAGAGGGCTATGGTGAAAAAGGAAATATCTTCCGTTCAAAACTGGAAAGAAGCTTTCTGAGAAACTGCTCTGTGTTCTGTTAATTCATGTCACAGAGTTACATCTTTCCCTTCAAGAAGCCTTTCGCTAAGGCTGTTCTTGTGGAATTGGCAAAGGGATATTTGGAAGCCCATAGAGGCCTATGGTGAAAAAGGAAATATCTTCCGTTCAAAACTGGAAAGAAGCTTTCTGAGAAACTGCTCTGTGTTCTGTTAATTCATCTCACAGAGTTACATCTTTCCCTTCAAGAAGCCTTTCGCTAAGGCTGTTCCTGTGGAATTGGCAAAGGGATATTTGGAAGCCCATAGGGGGCTACGGTGAAAAAGGAAATATCTTCCGTTCAAAACTGGAAAGAAGCTTTCTGAGAAACTGCTCTGTGTTCTGTTATTTCATCTCACAGAGTTACATCTTTCCCTTCAAGAAGCCTATCGCTAAGGCTGTTCTTGTGGAATTGGCAAAGGGATATTTGGAAGCCCATAGAGGGCTACGGTGAAAAAGGAAATATCTTCCGTTCAAAACTGGAAAGAAGCTTTCTGAGAAACTGCTCTGTGTTCTGTTAATTCATCTCACAGAGTTACATCTTTCCCTTCAAGGAGCCTTTCGCTAAGGCTGTTCTTGTGGAATTGGCAAAGGGATATTTGGAAGCCCATAGAGGCCTATGGTGAAAAAGGAAATATCTTCCGTTCAAAACTGGAAAGAAGCTTTCTGAGAAACTGCTCTGTGTTCTGTTAATTCATCTCACAGAGTTACATCTTTCCCTTCAAGAAGCCTTTCGCTAAGGCTGTTCTTGTGTAATTGGCAAAGGGATATTTGGAAGCCCATAGAGGGCTATGGTGAAAAAGGAAATACCTTCCGTTCAAAACTGGAAAGAAGCTTTCTGAGAAACTGCTCTGTGTTCTGTTAATTCATCTCACAGAGTTACATCTTTCCCTTCAAGAAGCCTTTCGCTAAGGCTGGTCTTGTGGAATTGGCAAAGGGATATTTGGAAGCCCATAGAGGGCTACGGTGAAAAAGGAAATATCTTCCGTTCTAAACTGGAAAGAAGCTTTCTGAGAAACTGCTCTGTGTTCTGTTAATTCATCTCACAGAGTTACATCTTTCCCTTCAAGAAGCCTTTCGCTAAGGCTGTTCTTGTGGAATTGGCAAAGGGATATTTGGAAGCCCATAGAGGGCTATGGTGAAAAAGGAAATATCTTCCGTTCAAAACTGGAAAGAAGCTTTCTGAGAAACTGCTCTGTGTTCTGTTAATTCATCTCACAGAGTTACATCTTTCCTTCAAGAAGCCTTTCGCTAAGGCTGTTCTTGTGGAATTGGCAAAGGGATATTTGGAAGCCCATAGAGGGCTATGGTGAAAAAGGAAATATCTTCCGTTCAAAACTGGAAAGAAGCTTTCTGAGAAACTGCTCTGTGTTCTGTTAATTCATGTCACAGAGTTACATCTTTCCCTTCAAGAAGCCTTTCGCTAAGGCTGTTCTTGTGGAATTGGCAAAGGGATATTTGGAAGCCCATAGAGGCCTATGGTGAAAAAGGAAATATCCTCTGTTCAAAACTGGAAAGAAGCTTTCTGAGAAACTGCTCTGTGTTCTGTTAATTCATCTCACAGAGTTACATCTTTCCCTTCAAGAAGCCTTTCGCTAAGGCTGTTCTTGTGGAATTGGCAAAGGGATATTTGGAAGCCCATAGAGGGCTATGGTGAAAAAGGAAATATCTTCCGTTCAAAACTGGAAAGAAGCTTTCTGAGAAACTGCTCTGTGTTCTGTTAATTCATCTCACAGAGTTACATCTTTCCCTTCAAGAAGCCTTTCGCTAAGGCTGTTCTTGTGGAATTGGCAAAGGGATATTTGGAAACCCATAGAGGCCTATGGTGAAAAAGGAAATATCTTCCGTGCAAAACTGGAAAGAAGCTTTCTGAGAAACTGCTCTGTGTTCTGTTAATTCATCTCACAGAGTTACATCTTTCCCTTCAAGAAGCCTTTCGCTAAGGCTGTTCTTGTGGAATTGGCAAAGGGATATTTGGAAGCCCATAGAGGGCTATGGTGAAAAAGGAAATATCTCCCGTTCAAAACTGGAAAGAAGCTTTCTGAGAAACTGCTCTGTGTTCTGTTAATTCATCTCACAGAGTTACATCTTTCCCTTCAAGAAGCCTTTCGCTAAGGCTGTTCTTGTGGAATTGGCAAAGGGATATTTGGAAGCCCATAGAGGGCTACGGTGAAAAAGGAAATATCTTCTGTTCAAAACTGGAAAGAAGCTTTCGGAGAAACTACTCTGTGTTCTGTTAATTCATCTCACCGAGTTACATCTTTCCCTTCAAGAAGCCTTTCGCTAAGGCTGTTCTTGGGGAATTGGCAAAGGGATACTTGGAAGCCCATAGAGGGCTATGGTGAAAAAGGAAATATCTTCCGTTCAAAACTGGAAAGAAGCTTTCTGAGAAACTGCTCTGTGTTCTGTTAATTCATCTCACAGTGTTACATCTTTCCCTTCAAGAAGCCTTTCGCTAAGGCTGTTCTTGTGGAATTGGCAAAGGGATATTTGGAAGCCCATAGAGGGCTACGGTGAAAAAGGAAATATCTTCCGTTCAAAACTGGAAAGAAGCTTTCTGAGAAACTGCTCTGTGTTCTGTTAATTCATCTCACAGAGTTACATCCTTCCCTTCAAGAAGCCTTTCGCTAAGGCTGTTCTTGTGGAATTGGCAAAGGGATATTTGGAAGCCCATAGAGGCCTATGGTGAAAAAGGAAATATCTTCCGTTCAAAACTGGAAAGAAGCTTTCTGCGAAACTGCTCTGTGTTCTGTTAATTCATCTCACAGAGTTACATCTTTCCCTTCAAGAAGCCTTTCGCTAAGGCTGTTCTTGTGGAATTGGCAAAGGGATATTTGGAAGCCCAAAGAGGGCTATGGTGAAAAAGGAAATATCTTCCGTTCAAAACTGGAAAGAAGCTTCCTGAGATACTGCTCTGAGTTCTGATAATTCATCTCACAGAGTTACATCTCTCCCTTCAAGAAGCCGTTCGCTAAGGCTGTTCTTGTGGAATTGGCAAAGGGATATTTGGAAGCCCAAAGAGGGCTATGGTGAAAAAGGAAATATCTTCCGTTCAAAACTGGAAATAAGCTTCCTGAGAAACTGCTCTGAGTTCTGTTATTTCATCTCACAGAGTTACATCTTTCCCTTCAAGAAGCCTTTCGCTAAGGCTGTTCTTGTGGAATTGGCAAAGGGATATTTGGAAGCCCATAGAGGGCTATGTTGAAAAAGGAAATATCTTCCGTTCAAAACTGGAAAGAAGCTTTCTGAGAAACTGCTCTGTGTTCTGTTAATTCATCTCACCGAGTTACATCTTTCCCTTCAAGAAGCCTTTCGCTAAGGCTGTTCTTGTGGAATTGGCAAAGGGATATTTGGAAGCCCATAGAGGGCTACGGTGAAAAAGGAAATATCTTCCGTTCAAAACTGGAAAGAAGCTTTCTGAGAAACTGCTCTGTGTTCTGTTAATTCATCTCACCGAGTTACATCTTTCCCTTCAAGAATGCTTTCGCTAAGGCTGTTCTTGTGGAATTGGCAAAGGGAAATTTGGAAGCCCATAGAGGGCTCCGGTGAAAAAGGAAATATGTTCCGTTCAAAACTGGAAAGAAGCTTTCTGAGAAACTGCTCTGTGTTCTGTTAATTCATCTCACAGAGTTACATCTTTCCCTTCAAGAAGCCTTTCGCTAAGGCTGTTCTTGTGGAATTGGCAAAGGGATATTTGGAAGCCCATAGACGGCTATGGTGAAAAAGGAAATATCTTCCGTTCAAAACTGGAAAGAAGCTTTCTGAGAAACTGCTCTGTGTTCTGTTAATTCATCTCACAGAGTTACATCTTTCCCTTCAAGAAGCCTTTCGCTAAGGCTGTTCTTGTGGAATTGGCAAAGGGATATTTGGAAGCCCATAGAGGCCTATGGTGAAAAAGGAAATATCTTCCGTTCAAAACTGGAAAGAAGCTTTCTGAGAAACTGCTCTGTGATCTGTTATTTCATCTCACAGAGTTACATCTTTCCCTTCAAGAAGCCTTTCGCTAAGGCTGTTCTTCTGGAATTGGCAAAAGGATATTTGGAAGCCCATAGAGGGCTATGGTGAAAAAGGAAATATCTTCCGTTCAAAACAGGAAAGAAGCTTTCTGAGAAACTGCTCTGTGTTCTGTTAATTCATCTCACAGAGTTACATCTTTCCCTTCAAGAAGCCTTTCGCTAAGGCTGTTCCTGTGGAATTGGCAAAGGGATATTTGGAAGCCCATAGGGGGCTACGGTGAAAAAGGAAATATCTTCCGTTCAAAACTGGAAAGAAGCTTTCTGAGAAACTGCTCTGTGTTCTGTTATTTCATCTCACAGAGTTACATCTTTCCCTTCAAGAAGCCTATCGCTAAGGCTGTTCTTGTGGAATTGGCAAAGGGATATTTGGAAGCCCATAGAGGGCTACGGTGAAAAAGGAAATATCTTCCGTTCAAAACTGGAAAGAAGCTTTCTGAGAAACTGCTCTGTGTTCTGTTAATTCATCTCACAGAGTTACATCTTTCCCTTCAAGAAGCCTTTCGCTAAGGCTGTTCTTGTGGAATTGGCAAAGGGATATTTGGAAGCCCATAGAGGCCCATGGTGAAAAATTAAATATCTTCCGTTCAAAACTGGAAAGAAGCTTTCTGAGAAACTGCTCTGTGTTCTGTTAATTCATCTCACAGAGTTACATCTTTCCCTTCAAGAAGCCTTTCGCTAAGGCTGTTCTTGTGTAATTGGCAAAGGGATATTTGGAAGCCCATAGAGGGCTATGGTGAAAAAGGAAATACCTTCCGTTCAAAACTGGAAAGAAGCTTTCTGGGAAACTGCTCTGTGTTCTGTTAATTCATCTCACAGAGTTACATCTTTCCCTTCAAGAAGCCTTTCGCTAAGGCTGGTCTTGTGGAATTGGCAAAGGGATATTTGGAAGCCCATAGAGGGCTACGGTGAAAAAGGAAATATCTTCCGTTCTAAACTGGAAAGAAGCTTTCTGAGAAACTGCTCTGTGTTCTGTTAATTCATCTCACAGAGTTACATCTTTCCCTTCAAGAAGCCTTTCGCTAAGGCTGTTCTTGTGGAATTGGCAAAGGGATATTTGGAAGCCCATAGAGGGCTATGGTGAAAAAGGAAATATCTTCCGTTCAAAACTGGAAAGAAGCTTTCTGAGAAACTGCTCTGTGTTCTGTTAATTCATCTCACAGAGTTACATCTTTCCTTCAAGAAGCCTTTCGCTAAGGCTGTTCTTGTGGAATTGGCAAAGGGATATTTGGAAGCCCATAGAGGGCTATGGTGAAAAAGGAAATATCTTCCGTTCAAAACTGGAAAGAAGCTTTCTGAGAAACTGCTCTGTGTTCTGTTAATTCATGTCACAGAGTTACATCTTTCCCTTCAAGAAGCCTTTCGCTAAGGCTGTTCTTGTGGAATTGGCAAAGGGATATTTGGAAGCCCATAGAGGCCTATGGTGAAAAAGGAAATATCTTCCGTTCAAAACTGGAAAGAAGCTTTCTGAGAAACTGCTCTGTGTTCTGTTAATTCATCTCACAGAGTTACATCTTTCCCTTCAAGAAGCCTTTCGCTAAGGCTGTTCCTGTGGAATTGGCAAAGGGATATTTGGAAGCCCATAGGGGGCTACGGTGAAAAAGGAAATATCTTCCGTTCAAAACTGGAAAGAAGCTTTCTGAGAAACTGCTCTGTGTTCTGTTATTTCATCTCACAGAGTTACATCTTTCCCTTCAAGAAGCCTATCGCTAAGGCTGTTCTTGTGGAATTGGCAAAGGGATATTTGGAAGCCCATAGAGGGCTACGGTGAAAAAGGAAATATCTTCCGTTCAAAACTGGAAAGAAGCTTTCTGAGAAACTGCTCTGTGTTCTGTTAATTCATCTCACAGAGTTACATCGTTCCCTTCAAGAAGCCTTTCGCTAAGGCTGTTCTTGTGGAATTGGCAAAGGGATATTTGGAAGCCCATAGAGGCCTATGGTGAAAAAGGAAATATCTTCCGTTCAAAACTGGAAAGAAGCTTTCTGAAAAACTGCTCTGTGTTCTGTTAATTCATCTCACAGAGTTACATCTTTCCTTCAAGAAGCCTTTCGCTAAGGCTGTTCTTGTGGAATTGGCAAAGGGATATTTGGAAGCCCATAGAGGGCTATGGTGAAAAAGGAAATATCTTCCGTTCAAAACTGGAAAGAAGCTTTCTGAGAAACTGCTCTGTGTTCTGTTAATTCATGTCACAGAGTTACATCTTTCCCTTCAAGAAGCCTTTCGCTAAGGCTGTTCTTGTGGAATTGGCAAAGGGATATTTGGAAGCCCATAGAGGCCTATGGTGAAAAAGGAAATATCTTCCGTTCAAAACTGGAAAGAAGCTTTCTGAGAAACTGCTCTGTGTTCTGTTAATTCATCTCACAGAGTTACATCTTTCCCTTCAAGAAGCCTTTCGCTAAGGCTGTTCTTGTGGAATTGGCAAAGGGATATTTGGAAGCCCATAGAGGGCTACGGTGAAAAAGGAAATATCTTCCGTTCAAAACTGGAAAGAAGCTTTCTGAGAAACTGCTCTGTGTTCTGTTAATTCATCTCACAGAGTTACATCTTTCCGTTCAAGAAGCCTTTCGCTAAGGCTGTTCTTGTGGAATTGGCAAAGGGATATTTGGAAGCCCATAGAGGGCTATGGTGAAAAAGGAAATATCTTCCGTTCAAAACTGGAAAGAAGCTTTCTGAGAAACTGCTCTGTGTTCTGTTAATTCATCTCACAGAGATACATCTTTCCCTTCAAGAAGCCTTTCGCTAAGGCTGTTCTTGTGGAATTGGCAAAGGGATATTTGGAAGCCCATAGAGGCCTAAGGTGAAAAAGGAAATATCTTCCGTTCAAAACTGGAAAGAAGCTTTCTGAGAAACTGCTCTGTGTTCTGTTAATTCATCTCACAGAGTTACATCTTTCCCTTCAAGAAGCCTTTCGCTAAGGCTGTTCTTGTGGAATTGGCAAAGGGATATTTGGAAGCCCATAGAGGGCTATGGTGAAAAAGGAAATATCTTCCGTTCAAAACTGGAAAGAAGCTTTCTGAGAAACTGCTCTGTGTTCTGTTAATTCATCTCACAGAGTTACATCTTTCCCTTCAAGAAGCCTTTCGCTAAGGCTGTTCTTGTGGAATTGGCAAAGGGATATTTGGAAGCCCATAGAGGGCTATGGTGAAAAAGGAAATACCTTCCGTTCAAAACTGGAAAGAAGCTTTCTGAGAAACTGCTCTGTGTTCTGTTAATTCATGTCACAGAGTTACATCTTTCCCTTCAAGAAGCCTTTCGCTAAGGCTGTTCTTATGGAATTGGCAAAGGGATATTTGGAAGCCCATAGAGACCTATGGTGAAAAAGGAAATACCTTCCGTTCAAAACTGGAAAGAAGCTTTCTGAGAAACTGCTCTGTGTTCTGTTAATTCATCACACAGAGTTACATCTTTCCCTTCAAGAAGCCTTTCGCTAAGGCTGTTCTTGTGGAATTGGCAAAGGGATATTTGGAAGCCCATAGAGGCCTATGGTGAAAAAGGAAATATCTTCCGTTCAAAACTGGAAAGAAGCTTTCTGAGAAACTGCTCTGTGTTCTATTAATTCATCTCACAGAGTTACATCTTTCCGTTCAAGAAGCCTTTCGCTAAGGCTGTTCTTGTGGAATTGGCAAAGGGATATTTGGAAGCCCATAGAGGGCTATGGTGAAAAAGGAAATATCTTCCGTTCAAAACTGGAAAGAAGCTTTCTGAGAAACTGCTCTGTGTTCTGTTAATTCATCTCACAGAGTTACATCTTTCCCTTCAAGAAGCCTTTCGCTAAGGCTGTTCTTGTGTAATTGGCAAAGGGATATTTGGAAGCCCATAGAGGCCTATGGTGAAAAAGGAAATACCTTCCGTTCAAAACTGGAAAGAAGCTTTCTGAGAAACTGCTCTGTGTTCTGTTAATTCATCTCACAGAGTTACATCTGTCCCTTCAAGAAGCCTTTCGCTATTGCTGTTCTTGTGGAATTGGCAAAGGGATATTTGGAAGCCCATAGAGGCCTATGGTGAAAAAGGAAATATCTTCCGTTCAAAACTGGAAAGAAGCTTTCTGAGAAACTGCTCTGTGTTCTGTTAATTCATCTCACAGAGTTACATCTTTCCCTTCAAGAAGCCTTTCGCTAAGGCTGTTCTTGTGGAATTGGCAAAGGGATATTTGGAAGCCCATAGAGGCCTATGGTGAAAAAGGAAATACCTTCCGTTCAAAACTGGAAAGAAGCTTTCTGAGAAACTGCTCTGTGTTCTGTTAATTCATCTCACAGAGTTACATCTTTCCCTTCAAGAAGCCTTTCGCTAAGGCTGTTCTTGTGTAATTGGCAAAGGGATATTTGGAAGCCCATAGAGGCCTATGGTGAAAAAGGAAATACCTTCCGTTCAAAACTGGAAAGAAGCTTTCTGAGAAACAGCTCTGTGTTCTGTTAATTCATCTCACAGAGTTACATCTTACCCTTCAAGAAGCCTTTCGCTAAGGCTGTTCTTGTGGAATTGGCAAAGGGATATTTGGAAGCCCATAGAGGCCTATGGTGAAAAAGGAAATATCTTCCGTTCAAAACTGGAAAGAAGCTTTCTGAGAAACTGCTCTGTGTTCTCTTAATTCATCTCACAGAGTTACATCTTTCCCTTCAAGAAGCCTTTCGCTAAGGCTGTTCTTGTGGAATTGGCAAAGGGATATTTGGAAGCCCATAGAGGGCTATGGTGAAAAAGGAAATATCTTCCGTTCAAAACTGGAAAGAAGCTTTCTGAGAAACTGCTCTGTGTTCTATTAATTCATCTCACAGAGTTATATCTTTCCCTTCAAGAAACCTTTCGCTAAGGCTGTTCTTGTGGAATTGGCAAAGGGATATTTGGAAGCCCATAGAGGGCTATGGTGAAAAAGGAAATATCTTCCGTTCAAAACTGTAAAGAAGCTTTCTGAGAAACTGCTCTGTGTTCTGTTAATTCATCTCACAGAGTTACATCTTTCCCTTCAAGAAGCCTTTCGCTAAGGCTGTTCTTGTGGAATTGGCAAAGGGATTTTTGGAAGCCCATAGAGGGCTATGGTGAAAAAGGAAATATCTTCCGTTCAAAACTGGAAAGAAGCTTTCTGAGAAACTGCTCTGTGTTCTGTTAATTCATCTCACAGAGTTACATCTTTCCCTTCAAGAAGCCTTTCGCTAAGGCTGTTCTTGTGGAATTGGCAAAGGGATATTTGGAAGCCCATAGAGGGCTATGGTGAAAAAGGAAATATCTTCCGTTCAAAACTGGAAAGAAGCTTTCTGAGAAACTGCTCTGTGTTCTGTTAATTCATCTCACAGAGTTACATCTTTCCCTTCAAGAAGCCTTTCGGTAAGGCTGTTCTTGGGGAATTGGCAAAGGGATATTTGGAAGCCCATAGAGGGCTATGGTGAAAAAGGAAATATCTTCCGTTCAAAACTGGAAAGAAGCTTTCTGAGAAACTGCTCTGTGTTCTGTTAATTCATCTCACAGAGTTACATCTTTCCCTTCAAGAAGCCTTTCGCTAAGGCTGTTCTTGTGGAATTGGCAAAGGGATATTTGGAAGCCCATAGAGGGCTATGGTGAAAAAGGAAATATCTTCCGTTCAAAACTGGAAAGAAGCTTTTGAGAAACTGCTCTGTGTTCTGTTAATTCATCTCACAGAGTTACATCTTTCCCTTCAAGAAGCCTTTCGCTAAGGCTGTTCTTGTGGAATTGGCAAAGGGATATTTGGAAGCCCATAGAGGGCTATGGTGAAAAAGGGAATATCTTCCGTTCAAAACTGGAAAGAAGCTTTCTGAGAAACTGCTCTGTGTTCTGTTAATTCATCTCACAGAGTTACATCTTTCCCTTCAAGAAGCCTTTCGCTAAGGCTGTTCTTGTGGAATTGGCAAAGGGATATTTGGAAGCCCATAGAGGGCTATGGTGAAAAAGGAAATATCTTCCGTTCAAAACTGGAAAGAAGCTTTCTGAGAAACTGCTCTGTGTTCTGTTAATTCATCTCACCGAGTTACATCTTTCCCTTCAAGAATGCTTTCGCTAAGGCTGTTCTTGTGGAATTGGCAAAGGGATATTTGGAAGCCCATAGAGGGCTCCGGTGAAAAAGGAAATATCTTCCATTCAAAACTGGAAAGAAGCTTTCTGAGAAACTGCTCTGTGTTCTGTTAATTCATCTCACAGAGTTACATCTTTCCCTTCAAGAAGCCTTTCGCTAAGGCTGTTCTTGTGTAATTGGCAAAGGGATATTTGGAAGCCCATAGAGGGCTATGGTGAAAAAGGAAATATCTTCCGTTCAAAACTGGAAAGAAGCTTTCTGAGAAACTGCTCTGTGTTCTGTTAATTCATCTCACAGAGTTACATCTTTCCCTTCAAGAAGCCTTTCGCTAAGGCTGTTCTTGTGGAATTGGCAAAGGGATATTTGGAAGCCCATAGAGGCCTATGGTGAAAAAGGAAATATCTTCCGTTCAAAACTGGAAAGAAGCTTTCTGAGAAACTGCTCTGTGATCTGTTATTTCATCTCACAGAGTTACATCTTTCCCTTCAAGAAGCCTTTCGCTAAGGCTGTTCTTCTGGAATTGGCAAAAGGATATTTGGAAGCCCATAGAGGGCTATGGTGAAAAAGGAAATATCTTCCGTTCAAAACTGGAAAGAAGCTTTCTGAGAAACTGCTCTGTGTTCTCTTAATTCATCTCACAGAGTTACATCTTTCCCTTCAAGAAGCCTTTCGCTAAGGCTGTTCTTGTGGAATTGGCAAAGGGATATTTGGAAGCCCATAGAGGGCTATGGTGAAAAAGGAAATATCTTCCGTTCAAAACTGGAAAGAAGCTTTCTGAGAAACTGCTCTGTGTTCTGTTAATTCATCTCACAGAGATACATCTTTCCCTTCAAGAAGCCTTTCGCTAAGGCTGTTCTTGTGGAATTGGCAAAGGGATATTTGGAAGCCCATAGAGGCCTAAGGTGAAAAAGGAAATATCTTCCGTTCAAAACTGGAAAGAAGCTTTCTGAGAAACTGCTCTGTGTTCTGTTAATTCATCTCACAGAGTTACATCTTTCCCTTCAAGAAGCCTTTCGCTAAGGCTGTTCTTGTGGAATTGGCAAAGGGATATTTGGAAGCCCATAGAGGGCTATGGTGAAAAAGGAAATATCTTCCGTTCAAAACTGGAAAGAAGCTTTCTGAGAAACTGCTCTGTGTTCTGTTAATTCATCTCACAGAGTTACATCTTTCCCTTCAAGAAGCCTTTCGCTAAGGCTGTTCTTGTGGAATTGGCAAAGGGATATTTGGAAGCCCATAGAGGGCTATGGTGAAAAAGGAAATACCTTCCGTTCAAAACTGGAAAGAAGCTTTCTGAGAAACTGCTCTGTGTTCTGTTAATTCATGTCACAGAGTTACATCTTTCCCTTCAAGAAGCCTTTCGCTAAGGCTGTTCTTGTGGAATTGGCAAAGGGATATTTGGAAGCCCATAGAGGCCTATGGTGAAAAAGGAAATACCTTCCGTTCAAAACTGGAAAGAAGCTTTCTGAGAAACTGCTCTGTGTTCTGTTAATTCATCTCACAGAGTTACATCTTTCCCTTCAAGAAGCCTTTCGCTAAGGCTGTTCTTGTGGAATTGGCAAAGGGATATTTGGAAGCCCTTAGAGGGCTATGGTGAAAAAGGAAATATCTTCCGTTCAAAACTGGAAAGAAGCTTTCTGAGAAACTGCTCTGTGTTCTATTAATTCATCTCACAGAGTTACATCTTTCCCTTCAAGAAGCCTTTCGCTAAGGCTGTTCTTGTGGAATTGGCAAAGGGATATTTGGAAGCCCATAGAGGGCTATGGTGAAAAAGGAAATATCTTCCGTTCAAAACTGGAAAGAAGCTTTCTGAGAAACTGCTCTGTGTTCTGTTAATTCATCTCACAGAGTTACATCTTTCCCTTCAAGAAGCCTTTCGCTAAGGCTGTTCTTGTGTAATTGGTAAAGGGATATTTGGAAGCCCATAGAGGCCTATGGTGAAAAAGGAAATACCTTCCGTTCAAAACTGGAAAGAAGCTTTCTGAGAAACTGCTCTGTGTTCTGTTAATTCATCTCACAGAGTTACATCTTTCCCTTCAAGAAGCCTTTCGCTAAGGCTGTTCTTGTGGAATTGGCAAAGGGATATTTGGAAGCCCATAGAGGCCTATGGTGAAAAAGGAAATATCTTCCGTTCAAAACTGGAAAGAAGCTTTCTGAGAAACTGCTCTGTGTTCTGTTAATTCATCTCACAGAGTTACATCTTTCCCTTCAAGAAGCCTTTCGCTAAGGCTGTTCTTGTGGAATTGGCAAAGGGATATTTGGAAGCCCATAGAGGCCTATGGTGAAAAAGGAAATACCTTCCGTTCAAAACTGGAAAGAAGCTTTCTGAGAAACTGCTCTGTGTTCTGTTAATTCATCTCACAGAGTTACATCTTTCCCTTCAAGAAGCCTTTCGCTAAGGCTGTTCTTGTGGAATTGGCAAAGGGATATTTGGAAGCCCATAGAGGCCTATGGTGAAAAAGGAAATATCTTCCGTTCAAAACTGGAAAGAAGCTTTCTGAGAAACTGCTCTGTGTTCTGTTAATTCATCTCACAGAGTTACATCTTTCCCTTCAAGAAGCCTTTCGCTAAGGCTGTTCTTGTGTAATTGGCAAAGGGATATTTGGAAGCCCATAGAGGCCTATGGTGAAAAAGGAAATACCTTCCGTTCAAAACTGGAAAGAAGCTTTCTGAGAAACTGCTCTGTGTTCTGTTAATTCATCTCACAGAGTTACATCTTACCCTTCAAGAAGCCTTTCGCTAAGGCTGTTCTTGTGGAATTGGCAAAGGGATATTTGGAAGCCCATAGAGGCCTATGGTGAAAAAGGAAATATCTTCCGTTCAAAACTGGAAAGAAGCTTTCTGAGAAACTGCTCTGTGTTCTCTTAATTCATCTCACAGAGTTACATCTTTCCCTTCAAGAAGCCTTTCGCTAAGGCTGTTCTTGTGGAATTGGCAAAGGGATATTTGGAAGCCCATAGAGGGCTATGGTGAAAAAGGAAATATCTTCCGTTCAAAACTGGAAAGAAGCTTTCTGAGAAACTGCTCTGTGTTCTATTAATTCATCTCACAGAGTTATATCTTTCCCTTCAAGAAACCTTTCGCTAAGGCTGTTCTTGTGGAATTGGCAAAGGGATATTTGGAAGCCCATAGAGGGCTATGGTGAAAAAGGAAATATCTTCCGTTCAAAACTGGAAAGAAGCTTTCTGAGAAACTGCTCTGTGTTCTGTTAATTCATCTCACAGAGTTACATCTTTCCCTTCAAGAAGCCTTTCGCTAAGGCTGTTCTTGTGTAATTGGCAAAGGGATATTTGGAAGCCCATAGAGGCCTATGGTGAAAAAGGAAATACCTTCCGTTCAAAACTGGAAAGAAGCTTTCTGAGAAACTGCTCTGTGTTCTGTTAATTCATCTCACAGAGTTACATCTTTCCCTTCAGGAAGCCTTTCGCTAAGGCTGTTCTTGTGGAATTGGCAAAGGGATATTTGGAAGCCCATAGAGGCCTATGGTGAAAAAGGAAATATCTTCCGTTCAAAACTGGAAAGAAGCTTTCTGAGAAACTGCTCTGTGTTCTGTTAATTCATCTCACAGAGTTACATCTTTCCCTTCAAGAAGCCTTTCGCTAAGGCTGTTCTTGTGGAATTGGCAAAGGGATATTTGGAAGCCCTTAGAGGCCTATGGTGAAAAAGGAAATACCTTCCGTTCAAAACTGGAAAGAAGCTTTCTGAGAAACTGCTCTGTGTTCTGTTAATTCATCTCACAGAGTTACATCTTTCCCTTCAAGAAGCCTTTCGCTAAGGCTGTTCTTGTGGAATTGGCAAAGGGATATTTGGAAGCCCATAGAGGCCTATGGTGAAAAAGGAAATATCTTCCGTTCAAAACTGGAAAGAAGCTTTCTGAGAAACTGCTCTGTGTACTGTTAATTCATCTCACAGAGTTACATCTTTCCCTTCAAGAAGCCTTTCGCTAAGGCTGTTCTTGTGTAATTGGCAAAGGGATATTTGGAAGCCCATAGAGGCCTATGGTGAAAAAGGAAATACCTTCCGTTCAAAACTGGAAAGAAGCTTTCTGAGAAACTGCTCTGTGTTCTGTTAATTCATCTCACAGAGTTACATCTTTCCCTTCAAGAAGCCTTTCGCTAAGGCTGTTCTTGTGGAATTGGCAAAGGGATATTTGGAAGCCCATAGAGGCCTATGGTGAAAAAGGAAATATCTTCCGTTCAAAACTGGAAAGAAGCTTTCTGAGAAACTGCTCTGTGTTCTCTTAATTCATCTCACAGAGTTACATCTTTCCCTTCAAGAAGCCTTTCGCTAAGGCTGTTCTTGTGGAATTGGCAAAGGGATATTTGGAAGCCCATAGGGGGCTACGGTGAAAAAGGAAATATCTTCCGTTCAAAACTGGAAAGAAGCTTTCTGAGAAACTGCTCTGTGTTCTCTTAATTCATCTCACAGAGTTACATCTTTCCCTTCAAGAAGCCTTTCGCTAAGGCTGTTCTTGTGGAATTGGCAAAGGGATATTTGGAAGCCCATAGAGGGCTATGGTGAAAAAGGAAATATCTTCCGTTCAAAACTGGAAAGAAGCTTTCTGAGAAACTGCTCTGTGTTCTGTTAATTCATCTCACAGAGTTACATCTTTCCCTTCAAGAAGCCTTTCGCTAAGGCTGTTCTTGTGGAATTGGCAAAGGGATATTTGGAAGCCCATAGAGGGCTATGGTGAAAAAGGAAATATCTTCCGTTCAAAACTGTAAAGAAGCTTTCTGAGAAACTGCTCTGTGTTCTGTTAATTCATCTCACAGAGTTACATCTTTCCCTTCAAGAAGCCTTTCGCTAAGGCTGTTCTTGTGGAATTGGCAAAGGGATTTTTGGAAGCCCAAAGAGGGCTATGGTGAAAAAGGAAATATCTTCCTTTCAAAACTGGAAAGAAGCTTCCTGAGATACTGCTCTGAGTTCTGTTAATTCATCTCACAGAGTTACATCTTTCCCTTCAAGAAGCCGTTCGCTAAGGCTGTTCTTGTGGAATTGGCAAAGGGATATTTGGAAGCCCAAAGAGGGCTATGGTGAAAAAGGAAATATCTTCCGTTCAAAACTGGAAATAAGCTTCCTGAGAAACTGCTCTGAGTTCTGTTATTTCATCTCACAGAGTTACATCTTTCCCTTCAAGAAGCCTTTCGCTAAGGCTGTTCTTGTGGAATTGGCAAAGGGATATTTGGAAGCCCATAGAGGGCTATGGTGAAAAAGGAAATATCTTCCGTTCAAAACTGGAAAGAAGCTTTCTGAGAAACTGCTCTGTGTTCTGTTAATTCATCTCACCGAGTTACATCTTTCCCTTCAAGAAGCCTTTCGCTAAGGCTGTTCTTGTGGAATTGGCAAAGGGATATTTGGAAGCCCATAGAGGGCTATGGTGAAAAAGGAAATATCTTCCGTTCAAAACTGGAAAGAAGCTTTCTGAGAAACTGCTCTGTGTTCTGTTAATTCATCTCACCGAGTTACATCTTTCCCTTCAAGAATGCTTTCGCTAAGGCTGTTCTTGTGGAATTGGCAAAGGGATATTTGGAAGCCCATAGAGGGCTCCGGTGAAAAAGGAAATATCTTCCGTTCAAAACTGGAAAGAAGCTTTCTGAGAAACTGCTCTGTGTTCTGTTAATTCATCTCACAGATTTACATCTTTCCCTTCAAGAAGCCTTTCGCTAAGGCTGTTCTTGTGGAATTGGCAAAGGGATATTTGGAAGCCCATAGAGGGCTATGGTGAAAAAGGAAATATCTTCCGTTCAAAACTGGAAAGAAGCTTTCTGAGAAACTGCTCTGTGTTCTGTTAATTCATCTCACAGAGTTACATCTTTCCCTTCAAGAAGCCTTTCGCTAAGCCTGTTCTTGTGTAATTGGCAAAGGGATATTTGGAAGCCCATAGAGGGCTATGGTGAAAAAGGAAATATCTTCCGTTCAAAACTGGAAAGAAGCTTTCTGAGAAACTGCTCTGTGTTCTGTTAATTCATCTCACAGAGTTACATCTTTCCCTTCAAGAAGCCTTTCGCTAAGGCTGTTCTTGTGTAATTGGCCAAGGGATATTTGGAAGCCCATAGAGGGCTATGGTGAAAAAGGAAATATCTTCCGTTCAAAACTGGAAAGAAGCTTTCTGAGAAACTGCTCTGTGTTCTGTTAATTCATCTCACAGAGTTACATCTTTCCCTTCAAGAAGCCTTTCGCTAAGGCTGTTCTTGTGGAATTGGCAAAGGGATATTTGGAAGCCCATAGAGGGCTATGGTGAAAAAGGAAATATCTTCCGTTCAAAACTGGAAAGAAGCTTTCTGAAAAACTGCTCTGTGTTCTGTTAATTCATCTCACAGAGTTACATCTTTCCCTTCAAGAAGCCTTTCGCTAAGGCTGTTCTTGTGGAATTGGCAAAGGGATATTTGGAAGCCCATAGAGGGCTATGGTGAAAAAGGAAATATCTTCCGTTCAAAACTGGAAAGAAGCTTTCTGAGAAACTGCTCTGTGTTCTGTTAATTCATCTCACAGAGTTACATCTTTCCCTTCAAGAAGCCTTTCGCTAAGGCTGTTCTTGTGGAATTGGCAAAGGGATATTTGGAAGCCCATAGAGGCCTATGGTGAAAAAGGAAATATCTTCCGTGCAAAACTGGAAAGAAGCTTTCTGAGAAACTGCTCTGTGTTCTGTTAATTCATCTCACAGAGTTACATCTTTCCCTTCAAGAAGCCTTTCGCTAAGGCTGTTCTTGTGGAATTGGCAAAGGGATATTTGGAAGCCCATAGAGGGCTATGGTGAAAAAGGAAATATCTCCCGTTCAAAACTGGAAAGAAGCTTTCTGAGAAACTGCTCTGTGTTCTGTTAATTCATCTCACAGAGTTACATCTTTCCCTTCAAGAAGCCTTTCGCTAAGGCTGTTCTTGTGGAATTGGCAAAGGGATATTTGGAAGCCCACAGAGGGCTATGGTGAAAAAGAAAATATCTTCTGTTCAAAACTGGAAAGAAGCTTTCGGAGAAACTGCTCTGTGTTCTGTTAATTCATCTCACCGAGTTACATCTTTCCCTTCAAGAAGCCTTTCGCTAAGGCTGTTCTTGGGGAATTGGCAAAGGGATACTTGGAAGCCCATAGAGGGCTATGGTGAAAAAGGAAATATCTTCCGTTCAAAACTGGAAAGAAGCTTTCTGAGAAACTGCTCTGTGTTCTGTTAATTCATCTCACAGTGTTACATCTTTCCCTTCAAGAAGCCTTTCGCTAAGGCTGTTCTTGTGGAATTGGCAAAGGGATATTTGGAAGCCCATAGAGGGCTACGGTGAAAAAGGAAATATCTTCCGTTCAAAACTGGAAAGAAGCTTTCTGAGAAACTGCTCTGTGTTCTGTTAATTCATCTCACAGAGTTACATCCTTCCCTTCAAGAAGCCTTTCGCTAAGGCTGTTCTTGTGGAATTGGCAAAGGGATATTTGGAAGCCCCTAGAGGCCTATGGTGAAAAAGGAAATATCTTCCGTTCAAAACTGGAAAGAAGCTTTCTGCGAAACTGGTCTGTGTTCTGTTAATTCATCTCACAGAGTTACATCTTTCCCTTCAAGAAGCCTTTCGCTAAGGCTGTTCTTGTGGAATTGGCAAAGGGATATTTGGAAGCCCAAAGAGGGCTATGGTGAAAAAGGAAATATCTTCCTTTCAAAACTGGAAAGAAGCTTCCTGAGATACTGCTCTGAGTTCTGTTAATTCATCTCACAGAGTTACATCTTTCCCTTCAAGAAGCCGTTCGCTAAGGCTGTTCTTGTGGAATTGGCAAAGGGATATTTGGAAGCCCAAAGAGGGCTATGGTGAAAAAGGAAATATCTTCCGTTCAAAACTGGAAATAAGCTTCCTGAGAAACTGCTCTGAGTTCTGTTATTTCATCTCACAGAGTTACATCTTTCCCTTCAAGAAGCCTTTCGCTAAGGCTGTTCTTGTGGAATTGGCAAAGGGATATTTGGAAGCCCATAGAGGGCTATGGTGAAAAAGGAAATATCTTCCTTTCAAAACTGGAAAGAAGCTTTCTGAGAAACTGCTCTGTGTTCTGTTAATTCATCTCACCGAGTTACATCTTTCCCTTCAAGAAGCCTTTCGCTAAGGCTGTTCTTGTGGAATTGGCAAAGGGATATTTGGAAGCCCATAGAGGGCTATGGTGAAAAAGGAAATATCTTCCGTTCAAAACTGGAAAGAAGCTTTCTGAGAAACTGCTCTGTGTTCTGTTAATTCATCTCACCGAGTTACATCTTTCCCTTCAAGAATGCTTTCGCTAAGGCTGTTCTTGTGGAATTGGCAAAGGGATATTTGGAAGCCCATAGAGGGCTCCGGTGAAAAAGGAAATATCTTCCGTTCAAAACTGGAAAGAAGCTTTCTGAGAAACTGCTCTGTGTTCTGTTAATTCATCTCACAGAGTTACATCTTTCCCTTCAAGAAGCCTTTCGCTAAGGCTGTTCTTGTGGAATTGGCAAAGGGATATTTGGAAGCCCATAGAGGGCTATGGTGAAAAAGGAAATATCTTCCGTTCAAAACTGGAAAGAAGCTTTCTGAGAAACTGCTCTGTGTTCTGTTAATTCATCTCACAGAGTTACATCTTTCCCTTCAAGAAGCCTTTCGCTAAGTTTGTTCTTGTGTAATTGGCAAAGGGATATTTGGAAGCCCATAGAGGGCTATGGTGAAAAAGGAAATATCTTCCGTTCAAAACTGGAAAGAAGCTTTCTGAGAAACTACTCTGTGTTCTGTTAATTCATCTCACAGAGTTACATCTTTCCCTTCAAGAAGCCTTTCGCTAAGGCTGTTCTTGTGTAATTGGCCAAGGGATATTTGGAAGCCCATAGAGGGCTATGGTGAAAAAGGAAATATCTTCCGTTCAAAACTGGAAAGAAGCTTTCTGAGAAACTGCTCTGTGTTCTGTTAATTCATCTTACAGAGTTACATCTTTCCCTTCAAGAAGCCTTTCGCTAAGGCTGTTCTTGTGGAATTGGCAAAGGGATATTTGGAAGCCCATAGAGGGCTGTGGTGAAAAAGGAAATATCTTCCGTTCAAAACTGGAAAGAAGCTTTCTGAGAAACTGCTCTGTGTTCTGTTAATTCATCTCACAGAGTTACATCTTTCCCTTCAAGAAGCCTTTCGCTAAGGCTGTTCTTGAGGAATTGGCAAAGGCATATTTGGAAGCCCATAGAGGGCTATGGTGAAAAAGGAAATATCTTCCGTTCAAAACTGGAAAGAAGCTTTCTGAGAAACTGCTCTGTGTTCTGTTAATTCATCTCAGAGAGTTACATCTTTCCCTTCAAGAAGCCTTTCGCTAAGGCTGTTCTTGTGTAATTGGCAAAGGGATATTTGGAAGCCCATAGAGGGCTATGGTGAAAAAGGAAATATCTTCCGTTCAAAACTGGAAAGAAGCTTTCTGAGAAACTGCTCTGTGTTCTGTTAATTCATCTCACAGAGTTACATCTTTCCCTTCAAGAAGCCTTTCGCTAAGGCTGTTCTTGTGGAATTGGCAAAGGGATATTTGGAAGCCCATAGAGGGCTATGGTGAAAAAGGAAATATCTTCCGTTCAAAACTGGAAAGAAGCTTTCTGAAAAACTGCTCTGTGTTCTGTTAATTCATCTCACAGAGTTACATCTTTCCCTTCAAGAAGCCTTTCGCTAAGGCTGTTCTTGTGGAATTGGCAAAGGGATATTTGGAAGCCCATAGAGGGCTATGGTGAAAAAGGAAATATCTTCCGTTCAAAACTGGAAAGAAGCTTTCTGAGAAACTGCTCTGTGTTCTGTTAATTCATCTCACAGAGTTACATCTTTCCCTTCAAGAAGCCTTTCGCTAAGGCTGTTCTTGTGGAATTGGCAAAGGGATATTTGGAAGCCCATAGAGGCCTATGGTGAAAAAGGAAATATCTTCCGTGCAAAACTGGAAAGAAGCTTTCTGAGAAACTGCTCTGTGTTCTGTTAATTCATCTCACAGAGTTACATCTTTCCCTTCAAGAAGCCTTTCGCTAAGGCTGTTCTTGTGGAATTGGCAAAGGGATATTTGGAAGCCCATAGAGGGCTATGGTGAAAAAGGAAATATCTCCCGTTCAAAACTGGAAAGAAGCTTTCTGAGAAACTGCTCTGTGTTCTGTTAATTCATCTCACAGAGTTACATCTTTCCCTTCAAGAAGCCTTTCGCTAAGGCTGTTCTTGTGGAATTGGCAAAGGGATATTTGGAAGCCCATAGAGGGCTATGGTGAAAAAGGAAATATCTTCCGTTCAAAACTGGAAAGAAGCTTTCTGAGAAACTGCTCTGTGTTCTCTTAATTCATCTCACAGAGTTACATCTTTCCCTTCAAGAAGCCTTTCGCTAAGGCTGTTCTTGTGGAATTGGCAAAGGGATATTTGGAAGCCCATAGAGGACTATGGTGAAAAAGGAAATATCTTCCGTTCAAAACTGGAAAGAAGCTTTTGAGAAACTGCTCTGTGTTCTGTTAATTCATCTCACAGAGTTACATCTTTCCCTTCAAGAAGCCTTTCGCTAAGGCTGTTCTTGTGGAATTGGCAAAGGGATATTTGGAAGCCCATAGAGGGCTATGGTGAAAAAGGAAATATCTTCCGTTCAAAACTGGAAAGAAGCTTTCTGAGAAACTGCTCTGTGTTCTGTTAATTCATCTCACAGAGTTACATCTTTCCCTTCAAGAAGCCTTTCGCTAAGGCTGTTCTTGTGGAATTGGCAAAGGGATATTTGGAAGCCCATAGAGGCCTATGGTGAAAAAGGAAATATCTTCCGTTCAAAACTGGAAAGAAGCTTTCTGAGAAACTGCTCTGTGTTCTGTTAATTCATCTCACAGAGTTACATCTTTCCCTTCAAGAAGCCTTTCGCTAAGGCTGTTCTTGAGGAATTGGCAAAGGGATATTTGGAAGCCCATAGGGGGCTACGGTGAAAAAGGAAATATCTTCCGTTCAAAACTGGAAAGAAGCTTTCTGAGAAACTGCTCTGTGTTCTGTTAATTCATCTCACAGAGTTACATCTTTCCCTTCAAGAAGCCTTTCGCTAAGGCTGTTCTTGTGGAATTGGCAAAGGGATATTTGGAAGCCCATAGAGGCCTGTGGTGAAAAAGGAAATATCTTCCGTGCAAAACTGGAAAGAAGCTTTCTGAGAAACTGCTCTGTGTTCTGTTAATTCATCTCACAGAGTTACATCTTTCCCTTCAAGAAGCCTTTCGCTAAGGCTGTTCTTGTGGAATTGACAAAGGGATATTTGGAAGCCCATAGAGGCCTATGGTGAAAAAGGAAATATCTTCCGTTCAAAACTGGAAAGAAGCTTTCTGAGAAACTGCTCTGTGTTCTGTTAATTCATCTCACAGAGTTACATCTTTCCCTTCAAGAAGCCTTTCGCTAAGGCTGTTCTTGTGTAATTGGCAAAGGGATATTTGGAAGCCCATAGAGGCCTATGGTGAAAAAGGAAATACCTTCCGTTCAAAACTGGAAAGAAGCTTTCTGAGAAACTGCTCGGTGTTCTGTTAATTCATCTCACAGAGTTACATCTTTCCCTTCAAGAAGCCTTTCGCTAAGGCTGTTCTTGTGGAATTGGCAAAGGGATATTTGGAAGCCCATAGGGGGCTACGGTGAAAAAGGAAATATCTTCCGTTCAAAACTGGAAAGAAGCTTTCTGAGAAACTGCTCTGTGTTCTGTTATTTCATCTCACAGAGTTACATCTTTCCCTTCAAGAAGCCTATCGCTAAGGCTGTTCTTGTGGAATTGGCAAAGGGATATTTGGAAGCCCATAGAGGGCTACGGTGAAAAAGGAAATATATTCCGTTCAAAACTGGAAAGAAGCTTTCTGAGAAACTGCTCTGTGTTCTGTTAATTCATCTCACAGAGTTACATCTTTCCCTTCAAGAAGCCTTTCGCTAAGGCTGTTCTTGTGGAATTGGCAAAGGGATATTTGGAAGCCCATAGAGGCCTAGGGTGAAAAAGGAAATATCTTCCGTTCAAAACTGGAAAGAAGCTTTCTGAGAAACTGCTCTGTGTTCTGTTAATTCATCTCACAGAGTTACATCTTTCCCTTCAAGAAGCCTTTCGCTAAGGCTGTTCTTGTGTAATTGGCAAAGGGATATTTGGAAGCCCATAGAGGCCTATGGTGAAAAAGGAAATACCTTCCGTTCAAAACTGGAAAGAAGCTTTCTGAGAAACTGCTCTGTGTTCTGTTAATTCATCTCACAGAGTTACATCTTTCCCTTCAAGAAGCCTTTCGCTAAGGCTGTTCTTGTGGAATTGGAAAAGGGATATTTGGAAGCCCATAGAGGCCTATGGTGAAAAAGGAAATATCTTCCGTTCAAAACTGGAAAGAAGCTTTCTGAGAAACTGCTCTGTGTTCTCTTAATTCATCTCACAGAGTTACATCTTTCCCTTCAAGAAGCCTTTCGCTAAGGCTGTTCTTGTGGAATTGGCAAAGGGATATTTGGAAGCCCATAGAGGGCTATGGTGAAAAAGGAAATATCTTCCGTTCAAAACTGGAAAGAAGCTTTCTGAGAAACTGCTCTGTGTTCTATTAATTCATCTCACAGAGTTACATCTTTCCCTTCAAGAAGCCTTTCGCTAAGGCTGTTCTTGTGGAATTGGCAAAGGGATATTTGGAAGCCCATAGAGGCCTATGGTGAAAAAGGAAATATCTTCCGTTCAAAACTGGAAAGAAGCTTTCTGAGAAACTGCTCTGTGTTCTGTTAATTCATCTCACAGAGTTACATCTTTCCCTTCAAGAAGCCTTTCGCTAAGGCTGTTCTTGTGGAATTGGCAAAGGGATTTTTGGAAGCCCAGAGAGGGCTATGGTGAAAAAGGAAATATCTTCCGTTCAAAACTGGAAAGAAGCTTTCCGAGAAACTGCTCTGTGTTCTGTTAATTCATCTCACAGAGTTACATCTTTCCCTTCAAGAAGCCTTTCGCTAAGGCTGTTCTTGTGGAATTGGCAAAGGGATATTTGGAAGCCCATAGAGGGCTATGGTGAAAAAGGAAATATCTTCCGTTCAAAACTGGAAAGAAGCTTTCTGAGAAACTGCTCTGTGTTCTGTTAATTCATCTCACAGAGTTACATCTTTCCCTTCAAGAAGCCTTTCGGTAAGGCTGTTCTTGGGGAATTGGCAAAGGGATATTTGGAAGCCCATAGAGGGCTATGGTGAAAAAGGAAATATCTTCCGTTCAAAACTGGAAAGAAGCTTTCTGAGAAACTGCTCTGTGTTCTGTTAATTCATCTCACAGAGTTACATCTTTCCCTTCAAGAAGCCTTTCGCTAAGGCTGTTCTTGTGGAATTGGCAAAGGGATATTTGGAAGCCCATAGAGGACTATGGTGATAAAGGAAATATCTTCCGTTCAAAACTGGAAAGAAGCTTTTGAGAAACTGCTCTGTGTTCTGTTAATTCATCTCACAGAGTTACATCTTTCCCTTCAAGAAGCCTTTCGCTAAGGCTGTTCTTGTGGAATTGGCAAAGGGATATTTGGAAGCCCATAGAGGGCTATGGTGAAAAAGGAAATATCTTCCGTTCAAAACTGGAAAGAAGCTTTCTGAGAAACTGCTCTGTGTTCTGTTAATTCATCTCACAGAGTTACATCTTTCCCTTCAAGAAGCCTTTCGCTAAGGCTGTTCTTGTGGAATTGGCAAAGGGATATTTGGAAGCCCATAGAGGCCTATGGTGAAAAAGGAAATATCTTCCGTTCAAAACTGGAAAGAAGGTTTCTGAGAAACTCCTCTGTGTTCTGTTAATTCATCTCACAGAGTTACATCTTTCCCTTCAAGAAGCCTTTCGCTAAGGCTGTTCTTGTGGAATTGGCAAAGGGATATTTGGAAGCCCATAGGGGGCTACGGTGAAAAAGGAAATATCTTCCGTTCAAAACTGGAAAGAAGCTTTCTGAGAAACTGCTCTGTGTTCTGTTAATTCATCTCACAGAGTTACATCTTTCCCTTCAAGAAGCCTTTCGCTAAGGCTGTTCTTGTGGAATTGGCAAAGGGATATTTGGAAGCCCATAGAGGCCTATGGTGAAAAAGGAAATATCTTCCGTGCAAAACTGGAAAGAAGCTTTCTGAGAAACTGCTCTGTGTTCTGTTAATTCATCTCACAGAGTTACATCTTTCCCTTCAAGAAGCCTTTCGCTAAGGCTGTTCTTGTGGAATTGGCAAAGGGATATTTGGAAGCCCATAGAGGCCTATGGTGAAAAAGGAAATATCTTCCGTTCAAAACTGGAAAGAAGCTTTCTGAGAAACTGCTCTGTGTTCTGTTAATTCATCTCACAGAGTTACATCTTTCCCTTCAAGAAGCCTTTCGCTAAGGCTGTTCTTGTGGAATTGGCAAAGGGATATTTGGAAGCCCATAGAGGGCTATGGTGAAAAAGGAAATATCTTCCGTTCAAAACTGGAAAGAAGCTTTCTGAGAAACTGCTCTGTGTTCTATTAATTCATCTCACAGAGTTACATCTTTCCCTTCAAGAAGCCTTTCGCTAAGGCTGTTCTTGTGGAATTGGCAAAGGGATATTTGGAAGCCCATAGAGGGCTATGGTGACAAAGGAAATATCTTCCGTTCAAAACTGGAAAGAAGCTTTCTGAGAAACTGCTCTGTGTTCTGTTAAATCATCTCACAGAGTTACATCTTTCCCTTCAAGAAGCCTTTCGCTAAGGCTGTTCTTGTGGAATTGGCAAAGGGATTTTTGGAAGCCCATAGAGGGCTATGGTGAAAAAGGAAATATCTTCCGTTCAAAACTGGAAAGAAGCTTTCTGAGAAACTGCTCTGTGTTCTGTTAATTCATCTCACAGAGTTACATCTTTCCCTTCAAGAAGCCTTTCGCTAAGGCTGTTCTTGTGGAATTGGCAAAGGGATATTTGGAAGCCCATAGAGGGCTATGGTGAAAAAGGAAATATCTTCCGTTCAAAACTGGAAAGAAGCTTTCTGAGAAACTGCTCTGTGTTCTGTTAATTCATCTCACAGAGTTACATCTTTCCCTTCAAGAAGCCTTTCGGTAAGGCTGTTCTTGGGGAATTGGCAAAGGGATATTTGGAAGCCCATAGAGGGCTATGGTGAAAAAGGAAATATCTTCCGTTCAAAACTGGAAAGAAGCTTTCTGAGAAACTGCTCTGTGTTCTGTTAATTCATCTCACAGAGTTACATCTTTCCCTTCAAGAATCCTTTCGCTAAGGCTGTTCTTGTGGAATTGGCAAAGGGATATTTGGAAGCCCATAGAGGGCTATGGTGAAAAAGGAAATATCTTCCGTTCAAAACTGGAAAGAAGCTTTTGAGAAACTGCTCTGTGTTCTGTTAATTCATCTCACAGAGTTACATCTTTCCCTTCAAGAAGCCTTTGGCTAAGGCTGTTCTTGTGGAATTGGCAAAGGGATATTTGGAAGCCCATAGAGGGCTATGGTGAAAAAGGAAATATCTTCCGTTCAAAACTGGAAAGAAGCTTTCTGAGAAACTGCTCTGTGTTCTGTTAATTCATCTCACAGAGTTACATCTTTCCCTTCAAGAAGCCTTTCGCTAAGGCTGTTCTTGTGGAATTGGCAAAGGGATATTTGGAAGCCCATAGAGGCCTATGGTGAAAAAGGAAATATCTTCCGTTCAAAACTGGAAAGAAGCTTTCTGAGAAACTGCTCTGTGTTCTGTTAATTCATCTCACAGAGTTACATCTTTCCCTTCAAGAAGCCTTTCGCTAAGGCTGTTCTTGTGGAATTGGCAAAGGGATATTTGGAAGCCCATAGGGGGCTACGGTGAAAAAGGAAATATCTTCCGTTCAAAACTGGAAAGAAGCTTTCTGAGAAACTGCTCTGTGTTCTGTTAATTCATCTCACAGAGTTACATCTTTCCCTTCAAGAAGCCTTTCGCTAAGGCTGTTCTTCTGGAATTGGCAAAGGGATATTTGTAAGCCCATAGAGGCCTATGGTGAAAAAGGAAATATCTTCCGTGCAAAACTGGAAAGAAGCTTTCTGAGAAACTGCTCTGTGTTCTGTTAATTCATCTCACAGAGTTACATCTTTCCCTTCAAGAAGCCTTTCGCTAAGGCTGTTCTTGGGGAATTGGCAAAGGGATATTTGGAAGCCCATAGAGGGCTATGGTGAAAAAGGAAATATCTTCCGTTGAAAACTGGAAAGAAGCTTTCTGAGAAACTGCTCTGTGTTCTGTTAATTCATCTCACAGAGTTACATCTTTCCCTTCAAGAAGCCTTTCGCTAAGGCTGTTCTTGTGGAATTGGCAAAGGGATATTTGGAAGCCCATAGAGGGCTATGGTGAAAAAGGAAATATCTTCCGTTCAAAACTGGAAAGAAGCTTTCTGAGAAACTGCTCTGTGTTCTGTTAATTCATCTCACAGAGTTACATCTTTCCCTTCAAGAAGCCTTTCGCTAAGGCTGTTCTTGAGGAATTGGCAAAAGGATATTTGGAAGCCCATAGAGGGCTATGGTGAAAAAGGAAATATCTTCCGTTCAAAACTGGAAAGAAGCTTTCTGAGAAACTGCTCTGTGTTCTGTTAATTCATCTCACAGAGTTACATCTTTCCCTTCAAGGAGCCTTTCGCTAAGGCTGTTCTTGTGGAATTGGCAAAGGGATATTTGGAAGCCCATAGAGGGCTATGGTGACAAAGGAAATATCTTCCGTTCAAACCTGGAAAGAAGCTTTCTGAGAAACTGCTCTGTGTTCTGTTAATTCATCTCACAGAGTTACATCTTTCCCTTCAAGAAGCCTTTCGCTAAGGCTGTTCTTGTGGAATTGGCAAAGGGATATTTGGAAGCCCATAGAGGGCTATGGTGAAAAAGGAAATATCTTCCGTGCAAAACTGGAAAGAAGCTTTCTGAGAAACTGCTCTGTGTTCTGTTAATTCATCTCACCGAGTTACATCTTTCCCTTCAAGAAGCCTTTCGCTAAGGCTGTTCTTGGGGAATTGGCAAAGTGATATTTGGAAGCCCATAGAGGGCTATGGTGAAAAAGGAAATACCTTCCGTTCAAAACTGGAAAGAAGCTTTTTGAGAAACTGCTCTGTGTTCTGTTATTTCATCTCACAGAGTTACATCTTTCCCTTCAAGAAGCCTTTCGCTAAGGCTGTTCTTGTGGAATTGGCAAAGGGATATTTGGAAGCCCTTAGAGGGCTATGGTGAAAAAGGAAATATCTTCCGTTCAAAACTGGAAAGAAGCTTTCTGAGAAACTGCTCTGTGTTCTGTTAATTCATCTCACAGAGTTACATCTTTCCCTTCAAGAAGCCTTTCGCTAAGGCTGTTCTTGTGGAATTGGCAAAGGGATATTTGGAAGCCCATAGAGGGCTATGGTGAAAAAGGAAATATCTTCCGTTCAAAACTGGAAAGAAGCTTTCTGAGAAACTGCTCTGTGTTCTGTTAATTCATCTCACAGAGTTACATCTTTCCCTTCAAGAAGCCTTTCGCTAAGGCTGTTCTTGTGGAATTAGCAAAGGTATATTTGGAAGCCCATAGAGGCCTATGGTGAAAAAGGAATTATCTTCCGTTCAAAACTGGAAAGAAGCTTTCTGAGAAACTGCTCTGTGTTCTGTTATTTCATCTCACAGAGTTACATCTTTCCCTTCAAGAAGCCTTTCGCTAAGGCTGTTCTTGTGGAATTGGCAAAGGGATATTTGGAAGCCCATAGAGGGCTATGGTGAAAAAGGAAATATCTTCCGTTCAAAACTGGAAAGAAGCTTTCTGAGAAACTGCTCTGTGTTCTGTTAACTCATCTCACAGAGTTACATCTTTCCCTTCAAGAAGCCTTTCGCTAAGGCTGTTCTTGTGGAATTGGCAAAGGGATATTTGGAAGCCCAAAGAGGGCTATGGTGAAGAAGGAAATATCTTCCGTTCAAAACTGGAAAGAAGCTTTCTGAGAAACTGCTCTGTGTTCTGTTAATTCATCTCACCGAGTTACATCTTTCCCTTCAAGAAGCCTTTCGCTAACGCTGTTCTTGTGGAATTGGCAAAGGGATATTTGGAAGCCCATAGAGGGCTATGGTGAAAAAGGAAATATCTTCCGTTCAAAACTGGAAAGAAGCTTTCTGAGAAACTACTCTGTGTTCTGTTAATTCATCTCACACAGTTACATCTTTCCCTTCAAGAAGCCTTTCGCTAAGGCTGTTCTTGGGGAATTGGCAAAGGGATATTTGGAAGCCCATAGAGGGCTATGGTGAAAAAGGAAATATCTTCCGTTCAAAACTGGAAAGAAGCTTTCTGAGAAACTGCTCTGTGTTCTGTTAATTCATCTCACCGAGTTACATCTTTCCCTTCAAGAAGCCTTTCGCTAAGGCTGTTCTTGTGGAATTGGCAAAGGGATATTTGGAAGCCCTTAGAGGGCTATGGTGAAAAAGGAAATACCTTCCGTTCAAAACTGGAAAGAAGCTTTCTGAGAAACTGCTCTGTGTTCTGTTAATTCATCTCACAGAGTTACATCTTTCCCTTCAAGAAGCCTTTCGCTAAGGCTGTTCTTGTGGAATTGGCAAAGGGATATTTGGAAGCCCATAGAGGGCTATGGTGAAAAAGGAAAAATCTTCTGTTCAAAACTGCAAAGAAGCTTTCTGAGAAACTGCTCTGTGTTCTGTTAATTCATCTCACCGAGTTACATCTTTCCCTTCAAGAAGCCTTTCGCTAAGGCTGTTCTTGTGGAATTGGCAAAGGGATATTTGGAAGCCCATAGAGGCCTATGGTGAAAAAGGAAATATCTTCCGTTCAAAACTGGAAAGAAGCTTTTGAGAAACTGCTCTGTGTTCTGTTAATTCATCTCACAGAGTTACATCTTTCCCTTCAAGAAGCCTTTCGCTAAGGCTGTTCTTGTGGAATTGGCAAAGGGATATTTGGAAGCCCTTAGAGGGCTATGGTGAAAAAGGAAATATCTTCCGTTCAAAACTGGAAAGAAGCTTTCTGAGAAACTGCTCTGTGTTCAGTTAATTCATCTCACAGAGTTACATCTTTCACTTCAAGAAGCCTTTCGCTAAGGCTGTTCTTGTGGAATTGGCAAAGGGATATTTGGAAGCCCATAGAGGGCTATGGTGAAAAAGGAAATATCTTCAGTTCAAAACTGGAAAGAAGCTTTTGAGAAACTGCTCTGTGTTCTGTTAATTCATCTCACAGAGTTACATCTTTCCCTTCAAGAAGCCTTTCGCTAAGGCTGTTCTTGTGGAATTGGCAAAGGGATATTTGGAAGCCCAAAGAGGGCTACGGTGAAAAAGGAAATATCTTCCGTTCAAAACTGGAAAGAAGCTTTCTGAGAAACTGCTCTGTGTTCTGTTAATTCATCTCACAGAGTTACGTCTTTCCCTTCAAGAAGCCTTTCGCTAAGGCTGTTCTTGTGGAATTGGCAAAGGGATATTTGGAAGCCCATAGAGGCCTATGGTGAAAAAGGAAATATTTTCGGTTCAAAACTGGAAAGAAGCTTTCTGAGAAACTGCTCTGTGTTCTGTTAATTCATCTCACAGAGTTACATCTTTCACTTCAAGAAGCCTTTCGCTAAGGCTGTTCTTTTGGAATTGGGAAAGGGATATTTGGAAGCCCATAGAGGCCTATGGTGAAAAAGGAAATATCTTCCGTTCAAAACTGGAAAGAAGCTTTCTGAGAAACTGCTCTGTGTTCTGTTAATTCATCTCACAGAGTTACATCTTTCCCTTCAAGAAGCCTTTCGCTAAGGCTGTTCTTGTGGAATTGGCAAAGGGATATTTGGAAGCCCATAGACGGCTATGGTGAAAAAGGAAATACCTTCCGTTCAAAACTGGAAAGAAGCTTTCTGAGAAACTGCTCTGTGTTCTGTTAATTCATCTCACAGAGTTACATCTTTCCCTTCAAGAAGCCTTTCGCTAAGGCTGTTCTTGTGGAATTGGCAAAGGGATATTTGGAAGCCCATAGAGGCCTATGGTGAAAAAGGAAATATCTTCCGTTCAAAACTGGAAAGAAGCTTTCTGAGAAACTGCTCTGTGTTCTGTTAATTCATCTCACAGAGTTACATCTTTCCCTTCAAGAAGCCTTTCGCTAAGGCTCTTCTTGTGGAATTGGCAAAGGGATATTTGGAAGCCCATTGAGGGCTATGGTGAAAAAGGAAATATCTTCCGTTCAAACCTGGAAAGAAGCTTTCTGAGAAACTGCTCTGTGTTCTGTTAATTCATCTCACAGAGTTACATCTTTCCCTTCAAGAAGCCTTTCGCTAAGGCTGTTCTTGTGGAATTGGCAAAGGGATATTTCGAAGCCCATAGAACGCTACGGTGAAAAAGGAAATATCTTCCGTTCAAAACTGGAAAGAAGCCTTCTGAGAAACTGCTCTGTGTTCTGTTAATTCATCTCACAGAGTTACATCTTTCCCTTCAAGAAGCCTTTCGCTAAGGCTGTTCTTGTGGAATTGGCAAAGGGATATTTGGAAGCCCATAGAGTCCTATGGTGAAAAATTAAATATCTTCCGTTCAAAACTGGAAAGAAGCTTTCTGAGAAACTGCTCTGTGTTCTGTTAATTCATCTCACAGAGTTACATCTTTCCCTTCAAGAAGCCTTTCGCTAAGGCTGTTCTTGTGGAATTGGCAAAGGGATATTTGGAAGCCCATAGAGGCCTATGGTGAAAAAGGAAATATCTTCCGTTCAAAACTGGAAAGAAGCTTTCTGAGAAACTGCTCTGTGTTCTGTTAATTCATCTCACAGAGTTACATCTTTCCCTTCAAGAAGCCTTTCGCTAAGGCTGTTCTTGTGGAATTGGCAAAGGGATATTTGGAAGCCCATAGAGGGCTATGGTGAAAAAGGAAATATCTTCCGTGCAAAACTGGAAAGAAGCTTTCTGAGAAACTGCTCTGTGTTCTGTTAATTCATCTCACCGAGTTACATCTTTCCCTTCAAGAAGCCTTTCGCTAAGGCTGTTCTTGGGGAATTGGCAAAGTGATATTTGGAAGCCCATAGAGGGCTATGGTGAAAAAGGAAATACCTTCCGTTCAAAACTGGAAAGAAGCTTTCTGAGAAACTGCTCTGTGTTCTGTTATTTCATCTCACAGAGTTACATCTTTCCCTTCAAGAAGCCTTTCGCTAAGGCTGTTCTTGTGGAATTGGCAAAGGGATATTTGGAAGCCCATAGAGGGCTATGGTGAAAAAGGAAATATCTTCCGTTCAAAACTGGAAAGAAGCTTTCTGAGAAACTGCTCTGTGTTCTGTTAATTCATCTCACAGAGTTACATCTTTCCCTTCAAGAAGCCTTTCGCTAAGGCTGTTCTTGTGGAATTGGCAAAGGGATATTTGGAAGCCCATAGAGGGCTATGGTGAAAAAGGAAATATCTTCCGTTCAAAACTGTAAAGAAGCTCTCTGAGAAACTGCTCTGTGTTCTGTTAATTCATCTCACAGAGTTACATCTTTCCCTTCAAGAAGCCTTTCGCTAAGGCTGTTCTTGTGGAATTGGCAAAGGGATATTTGGAAGCCCATAGAGGGCTATGGTGAAAAAGGAAATATCTTCCGTTCAAAACTGGAAAGAAGCTTTTGAGAAACTGCTCTGTGTTCTGTTAATTCATCTCACAGAGTTACATCTTTCCCTTCAAGAAGCCTTTCGCTAAGGCTGTTCTTGTGGAATTGGCAAAGGGATATTTGGAAGACCAAAGAGGGCTACGGTGAAAAAGGAAATATCTTCCGTTCAAAACTGGAAAGAAGCTTTCTGAGAAACTGCTCTGTGTTCTGTTAATTCATCGCACAGAGTTACATCTTTCCCTTCAAGAATCCTTTCGCTAAGGCTGTTCTTGTGGAATTGGCAAAGGGATATTTGGAAGCCCATAGAGGGCTATGGTGAAAAAGGAAATATCTTCCGTTCAAAACTGGAAAGAAGCTTTCTGAGAAACTGCTCTGTGTTCTCTTAATTCATCTCACAGAGTTACATCTTTCCCTTCAAGAAGCCTTTCGCTAAGGCTGTTCTTGTGGAATTGGCAAAGGGATATTTGGAAGCCCATAGAGGCCTATGGTGAAAAAGGAAATATCTTCCGTTCAAAACTGGAAAGAAGCTTTCTGAGAAACTGCTCTGTGTTCTGTTAATTCATCTCACCGAGTTACATCTTTCCCTTCAAGAAGCCTTTCGCTAAGGCTGTTCTTGTGGAATTGGCAAAGGGATATTTGGAAGCCATTAGAGGGCTATGGTGAAAAAGGAAATATCTTCCGTTCAAAACTGGAAAGAAGCTTTCTGAGAAACTGCTCTGTGTTCTGTTAATTCATCTCACCGAGTTACATCTTTCCCTTCAAGAAGCCTTTCGCTAAGGCTGTTCTTGTGGAATTGGCAAAGGGATATTTGGAAGCCCATAGAGGGCTATGGTGAAAAAGGAAATATCTTCCGTGCAAAACTGGAAAGAAGCTTTCTGAGAAACTGCTCTGTGTTCTGTTAACTCATCTCACAGAGTTACATCTTTCCCTTCAAGAAGCCTTTCGCTAAGGCTGCTCTTGTGGAATTGGCAAAGGGATATTTGGAAGCCCAAAGAGGGCTATGGTGAAGAAGGAAATATCTTCCGTTCAAAACTGGAAAGAAGCTTTCTGAGAAACTGCTCTGTGTTCTGTTAATTCATCTCACCGAGTTACATCTTTCCCTTCAAGAAGCCTTTCGCTAAGGCTGTTCTTGTGGAATTGGCAAAGGGATATTTGGAAGCCCATAGAGGGCTATGGTGAAAAAGGAAATATCTTCCGTTCAAAACTGGAAAGAAGCTTTCTGAGAAACTACTCTGTGTTCTGTTAATTCATCTCACAGAGTTACATCTTTCCCTTCAAGAAGCCTTTCGCTAAGGCTGTTCTTGGGGAATTGGCAAAGGGATATTTGGAAGCCCATAGAGGCCTATGGTGAAAAAGGAAATATCTTCCGTTCAAAACTGGAAAGAAGCTTTCTGGGAAACTGCTCTGTGTTCTGTTAATTCATCTCACAGAGTTACATCTTTCCCTTCAAGAAGCCTTTCGCTAAGGCTGTTCTTGTGGAATTGGCAAAGGGATACTTGGAAGCCCATAGACGGCTATGGTGAAAAAGGAAATACCTTCCGTTCAAAACTGGAAAGAAGCTTTCTGAGAAACTGCTCTGTGTTCTGTTAATTCATCTCACAGAGTTACATCTTTCCCTTCAAGAAGCCTTTCGCTAAGGCTGTTCTTGTGGAATTGGCAAAGGGATATTTGGAAGCCCATAGACGGCTATGGTGAAAAAGGAAATACCTTCCGTTCAAAACTGGAAAGAAGCTTTCTGAGAAACTGCTCTGTGTTCTGTTAATTCATCTCACAGAGTTACATCTTTCCCTTCAAGAAGCCTTTCGCTAAGGCTGTTCTTGTGGAATTGGCAAAGGGATATTTGGAAGCCCATAGAGGCCTATGGTGAAAAAGGAAATATCTTCCGTTCAAAACTGGAAAGAAGCTTTCTGAGAAACTCCTCTGTGTTCTGTTAATTCATCTCACAGAGTTACATCTTTCCCTTCAAGAAGCCTTTCGCTAAGGCTGTTCTTGTGGAATTGGCAAAGGGATATTTGGAAGCCCATAGAGCGCTACGGTGAAAAAGGAAATATCTTCCGTTCAAAACTGGAAAGAAGCCTTCTGAGAAACTGCTCTGTGTTCTGTTAATTCATCTCACAGAGTTACATCTTTCCCTTCAAGAAGCCTTTCGCTAAGGCTGTTCTTGTGGAATTGGCGAAGGGATATTTGGAAGCCCATAGAGTCCTATGGTGAAAAATTAAATATCTTCCGTTCAAAACTGGAAAGAAGCTTTCTGAGAAACTGCTCTGTGTTCTGTTAATTCATCTCACAGAGTTACATCTTTCCCTTCAAGAAGCCTTTCGCTAAGGCTGTTCTTGTGTAATTGGCAAAGGGATATTTGGAAGCCCATAGAGGCCTATGGTGAAAAAGGAAATATCTTCCGTTCAAAACTGGAAAGAAGCTTTCTGAGAAACTGCTCTGTGTTCTGTTAATTCATCTCACAGAGTTACATCTTTCCCTTCAAGAAGCCTTTCGCTAAGGCTGTTCTTGTGGAATTGGCAAAGGGATATTTGGAAGCCCTTAGAGGGCTATGGTGAAAAAGGAAATATCTTCCGTTCAAAACTGGAAAGAAGCTTTCTGAGAAACTGCTCTGTGTTCTGTTAATTCATCTCACAGATTTACATCTTTCCCTTCAAGAAGCCTTTCGCTAAGGCTGTTCTTGTGGAATTGGCAAAGGGATATTTGGAAGCCCTTAGAGGGCTATGGTGAAAAAGGAAATATCTTCCGTTCAAAACTGGAAAGAAGCTTTCTGAGAAACTGCTCTGTGTTCTGTTAATTCATCTCACAGAGTTACATCTTTCCCTTCAAGAAGCCTTTCGCTAAGGCTGTTCTTGTGGAATTGGCAAAGGGATATTTGGAAGCCCATAGAGGGCTATGGTGAAAAAGGAAATATCTTCCGTTCAAAACTGGAAAGAAGCTTTCTGAGAAACTGCTCTGTGTTCTGTTAATTCATCTCACAGAGTTACATCTTTCCCTTCAAGAAGCCTTTCGCTAAGGCTGTTCTTGTGGAATTAGCAAAGGTATATTTGGAAGCCCATAGAGGCCTATGGTGAAAAAGGAATTATCTTCCGTGCAAAACTGGAAAGAAGCTTTCTGAGAAACTGCTCTGTGTTCTGTTATTTCGTCTCACAGAGTTACATCTTTCCCTTCAAGAAGCCTTTCGCTAAGGCTGTTCTTGTGGAATTGGCAAAGGGATATTTGGAAGCCCATAGAGGGCTATGGTGAAAAAGGAAATATCTTCCGTGCAAAACTGGAAAGAAGCTTTCTGAGAAACTGCTCTGTGTTCTGTTAACTCATCTCACAGAGTTACATCTTTCCCTTCAAGAAGCCTTTCGCTAAGGGGGTTTTTGTGGAATTGGCAAAGGGATATTTGGAAGCCCATAGAGGGCTATGGTGAAAAAGGAAATATCTTCCGTGCAAAACTGGAAAGAAGCTTTCTGAGAAACTGCTCTGTGTTCTGTTAATTCATCTCACCGAGTTACATCTTTCCCTTCAAGAAGCCTTTCGCTAAGGCTGTTCTTGGGGAATTGGCAAAGTGATATTTGGAAGCCCATAGAGGGCTATGGTGAAAAAGGAAATATCTGCCGTTCAAAACTGGAAAGAAGCTTTTGAGAAACTGCTCTGTGTTCTGTTAATTCATCTCACAGAGTTACATCTTTCCCTTCAAGAAGCCTTTCGCTAAGGCTGTTCTTGTGGAATTGGCAAAGGGATATTTGGAAGCCCAAAGAGGGCTACGGTGAAAAAGGAAATATCTTCCGTTCAAAACTGGAAAGAAGCTTTCTGAGAAACTGCTCTGTGTTCTGTTAATTCATCTCACAGAGTTACATCTTTCCCTTCAAGAAGCCTTTCGCTAAGGCTGTTCTTGTGGAATTGGCAAAGGGATATTTGGAAGCCCATAGAGGGCTATGGTGAAAAAGGAAATATCTTCCGTTCAAAACTGGAAAGAAGCTTTCTGAGAAACTGCTCTGTGTTCTCTTAATTCATCTCACAGAGTTACATCTTTCCCTTCAAGAAGCCTTTCGCTAAGGCTGTTCTTGTGGAATTGGCAAAGGGATATTTGGAAGCCCATAGAGGCCTATGGTGAAAAAGGAAATATCTTCCGTTCAAAACTGGAAAGAAGCTTTCTGAGAAACTGCTCTGTGTTCTGTTAATTCATCTCACAGAGTTACATCTTTCCCTTCAAGAAGCCTTTCGCTAAGGCTGTTCTTGTGGAATTGGCAAAGGGATATTTGGAAGCCCATAGAGGGCTATGGTGAAAAAGGAAATATCTTCCGTTCAAAACTGGAAAGAAGCTTTCTGAGAAACTGCTCTGTGTTCTGTTAATTCATCTCACAGAGTTACATCTTTCCCTTCAAGAAGCCTTTCGCTAAGGCTGTTCTTGGGGAATTGGCAAAGGGATATTTGGAAGCCCATAGAGGGCTATGGTGAAAAAGGAAATATCTTCCGTTCAAAACTGGAAAGAAGCTTTCTGAGAAACTGCTCTGTGTTCTGTTAATTCATCTCACAGAGTTACATCATTCCCTTCAAGAAGCCTTTCGGTAAGTCTGTTCTTGGGGAATTGGCAAAGGGATATTTGGAAGCCCATAGAGGGCTATGGTGAAAAAGGAAATATCTTCCGTTCAAAACTGGAAAGAAGCTTTCTGAGAAACTGCTCTGTGTTCAGTTAATTCATCTCACAGAGTTACATCTTTCCCTTCAAGAAGCCTTTCGCTAAGGCTGTTCTTGTGGAATTGGAAAAGGGATATTTGGAAGCCCATAGAGGGCTATGGTGAAAAAGGAAATATCTTCAGTTCAAAACTGGAAAGAAGCTTTTGAGAAACTGCTCTGTGTTCTCTTAATTCATCTCACAGAGTTACATCTTTCCCTTCAAGAAGCCTTTCGCTAAGGCTGTTCTTGTGGAATTGGCAAAGGGATAATTGGAAGCCCAAAGAGGGCTACGGTGAAAAAGGAAATATCTTCCGTTCAAAACTGGAAAGAAGCTTTCTGAGAAACTGCTCTGTGTTCTGTTAATTCATCTCACAGAGTTACGTCTTTCCCTTCAAGAAGCCTTTCGCTAAGGCTGTTCTTGTGGAATTGGCAAAGGGATATTTGGAAGCCCATAGAGGCCTATGGTGAAAAAGGAAATATTTTCGGTTCAAAACTGGAAAGAAGCTTTCTGAGAAACTGCTCTGTGTTCTGTTAATTCATCTCACAGAGTTACATCTTTCCCTTCAAGAAGCCTTTCGCTAAGGCTGTTCTTGTGGAATTGGCAAAGGGATATTTGGAAGCCCAAAGAGGGCTACGGTGAAAAAGGAAATATCTTCCGTTCAAAACTGGAAAGAAGCTTTCTGAGAAACTGCTCTGTGTTCTGTTAATTGATCTCACAGAGTTACATCTTTCCCTTCAAGAAGCCTTTCGCTAAGGCTGTTCTTGTGGAATTGGCAAAGGGATATTTGGAAGCCCATAGAGGCCTATGGTGAAAAAGGAAATATCTTCCGTTCAAAACTGGAAAGAAGCTTTCTGGGAAACTGCTCTGTGTTCTGTTAATTCATCTCACAGAGTTACATCTTTCCCTTCAAGAAGCCTTTCGCTAAGGCTGTTCTTGTGGAATTGGCAAAGGGATATTTGGAAGCCCATAGAGGGCTATGGTGAAAAAGGAAATATCTTCCGTTCAAAACTGGAAAGAAGCTTTCTGAGAAACTGCTCTGTGTTCTGTTAATTCATCTCACAGAGTTACATCTTTCCTTCAAGAAGCTTTTCGCTAAGGCTGTTCTTGTGGAATTGGCAAAGGGATATTTGGAAGCCCATAGAGGGCTATGGTGACAAAGGAAATATCTTCCGTTCAAAACTGGAAAGAAGCTTTCTGAGAAACTGCTCTGTGTTCTGTTAATTCATGTCACAGAGTTACATCTTTTCCTTCAAGAAGCCTTTCGCTAAGGCTGTTCTTGTGGAATTGGCAAAGGGATAATTGGAAGCCCAAAGAGGGCTACGGTGAAAAAGGAAATATCTTCCGTTCAAAACTGGAAAGAAGCTTTCTGAGAAACTGCTCTGTGTTCTGTTAATTCATCTCACAGAGTTACGTCTTTCCCTTCAAGAAGCCTTTCGCTAAGGCTGTTCTTGTGGAATTGGCAAAGGGATATTTGGAAGCCCATAGAGGCCTATGGTGAAAAAGGAAATATCTTCCGTTCAAAACTGGAAAGAAGCTTTCTGAGAAACTGCTCTGTGTTCTGTTAATTCATCTCACAGAGTTACATCTTTCCCTTCAAGAAGCCTTTCGCTAAGGCTGTTCTTGGGGAATTGGCAAAGGGATATTTGGAAGCCCTTAGAGGGCTATGGTGAAAAAGGAAATATCTTCCGTTCAAAACTGGAAAGAAGCTTTCTGAGAAACTGCTCTGTGTTCTGTTAATTCATCTCACAGAGTTACATCTTTCCCTTCAAGAAGCCTTTCGCTAAGGCTGTTCTTGTGGAATTGGCAAAGGGATATTTGGAAGCCCATAGAGGGCTATGGTGAAAAAGGAAATATCTTCCGTTCAAAACTGGAAAGAAGCTTTCTGAGAAACTGCTCTGTGTTCTGTTAATTCATCTCACAGAGTTACATCTTTCCCTTCAAGAAGCCTTTCGCTAAGGCTGTTCTTGTGGAATTGGCAAAGGGATATTTGGAAGCCCATAGAGGGCTATGGTGAAAAAGGAAATATCTTCCGTTCAAAACTGTAAAGAAGCTTTCTGAGAAACTGCTCTGTGTTCTGTTAATTCATCTCACAGAGTTACATCTTTCCCTTCAAGAAGCCTTTCGCTAAGGCTGTTCTTGTGGAATTAGCAAAGGTATATTTGGAAGCCCATAGAGGCCTATGGTGAAAAAGGAATTATCTTCCGTGCAAAACTGGAAAGAAGCTTTCTGAGAAACTGCTCTGTGTTCTGTTATTTCATCTCACAGAGTTACATCTTTCCCTTCAAGAAGCCTTTCGCTAAGGCTGTTCTTGTGGAATTGGCAAAGGGATATTTGGAAGCCCATAGAGGGCTATGGTGAAAAAGGAAATATCTTCCGTGCAAAACTGGAAAGAAGCTTTCTGAGAAACTGCTCTGTGTTCTGTTAACTCATCTCACAGAGTTACAGCTTTCCCTTCAAGAAGCCTTTCGCTAAGGCTGTTCTTGTGGAATTGGCAAAGGGATATTTGGAAGCCCAAAGAGGGCTATGGTGAAGAAGGAAATATCTTCCGTTCAAAACTGGAAAGAAGCTTTCTGAGAAACTGCTCTGTGTTCTGTTAATTCATCTCACCGAGTTACATCTTTCCCTTCAAGAAGGCTTTCGCTAAGGCTGTTCTTGTGGAATTGGCAAAGGGATATTTGGAAGCCCATAGAGGGCTATGGTGAAAAAGGAAATATCTTCCGTTCAAAACTGGAAAGAAGCTTTCTGAGAAACTACTCTGTGTTCTGTTAATTCATCTCACAGAGTTACATCTTTCCCTTCAAGAAGCCTTTCGCTAAGGCTGTTCTTGGGGAATTGGCAAAGGGATATTTGGAAGCCCATAGAGGGCTATGGTGAAAAAGGAAATATCTTCCGTTCAAAACTGGAAAGAAGCTTTCTGAGAAACTGCTCTGTGTTCTGTTAATTCATCTCACCGAGTTACATCTTTCCCTTCAAGAAGCCTTTCGCTAAGGCTGTTCTTGTGGAATTGGCAAAGGGATATTTGGAAGCCCAAAGAGGGCTACGGTGAAAAAGGAAATATCTTCCGTTCAAAACTGGAAAGAAGCTTTCTGAGAAACTGCTCTGTGTTCTGTTAATTGATCTCACAGAGTTACATCTTTCCCTTCAAGAAGCCTTTCGCTAAGGCTGTTCTTTTGGAATTGGCAAAGGGATATTTGGAAGCCCATAGAGGCCTATGGTGAAAAAGGAAATATCTTCCGTTCAAAACTGGAAAGAAGCTTTCTGGGAAACTGCTCTGTGTTCTGATAATTCATGTCACAGAGTTACATCTTTCCCTTCAAGAAGCCTTTCGCTAAGGCTGTTCTTGTGGAATTGGCAAAGGGATATTTGGAAGCCCATAGAGGGCTATGGTGACAAAGGAAATATCTTCCGTTCAAAACTGGAAAGAAGCTTTCTGAGAAACTGCTCTGTGTTCTGTTAATTCATCTCACAGAGTTACATCTTTCCCTTCAAGAAGCCTTTCGCTAAGGCTGTTCTTGAGGAATTGGCAAAGGGATATTTGGAAGCCCATAGAGGGCTATGGTGAAAAAGGAAATATCTTCCGTTCAAAACTGGAAAGAAGCTTTCTGAGAAACTGCTCTGTGTTCTGTTAATTCATCTCACAGAGTTACATCTTTCCCTTCAGGAAGCCTTTCGCTAAGGCTGTTCTTGTGGAATTGGCAAAGGGATATTTGGAAGCCCATAGAGGGCTATGGTGACAAAGGAAATATCTTCCGTTCAAAACTGGAAAGAAGCTTTCTGAGAAACTGCTCTGTGTTCTGTTAATTCATCTCACAGAGTTACATCTTTCCCTTCAAGAAGCCTTTCGCTAAGGCTGTTCTTGTGGAATTGGCAAAGGGATATTTGGAAGCCCATAGAGGGCTATGGTGAAAAAGGAAATATCTTCCGTGCAAAACTGGAAAGAAGCTTTCTGAGAAACTGCTCTGTGTTCTGTTAATTCATCTCACCGAGTTACATCTTTCCCTTCAAGAAGCCTTTCGCTAAGGCTGTTCTTGGGGAATTGGCAAAGTGATATTTGGAAGCCCATAGAGGGCTATGGTGAAAAAGGAAATACCTTCCGTTCAAAACTGGAAAGAAGCTTTCTGAGAAACTGCTCTGTGTTCTGTTATTTCATCTCACAGAGTTACATCTTTCCCTTCAAGAAGCCTTTCGCTAAGGCTGTTCTTGTGGAATTGGCAAAGGGATATTTGGAAGCCCATAGAGGGCTATGGTGAAAAAGGAAATATCTTCCGTTCAAAACTGGAAAGAAGCTTTCTGAGAAACTGCTCTGTGTTCTGTTAATTCATCTCACAGAGTTACATCTTTCCCTTCAAGAAGCCTTTCGCTAAGGCTGTTCTTGTGGAATTGGCAAAGGGATATTTGGAAGCCCATAGAGGGCTATGGTGAAAAAGGAAATATCTTCCGTTCAAAACTGTAAAGAAGCTCTCTGAGAAACTGCTCTGTGTTCTGTTATTTCATCTCACAGAGTTACATCTTTCCCTTCAAGAAGCCTTTCGCTAAGGCTGTTCTTGTGGAATTGGCAAAGGGATATTTGGAAGCCCATAGAGGGCTATGGTGAAAAAGGAAATATCTTCCGTTCAAAACTGGAAAGAAGCTTTTGAGAAACTGCTCTGTGTTCTGTTAATTCATCTCACAGAGTTACATCTTTCCCTTCAAGAAGCCTTTCGCTAAGGCTGTTCTTGTGGAATTGGCAAAGGGATATTTGGAAGCCCTTAGAGGGCTATGGTGAAAAAGGAAATATCTTCCGTTCAAAACTGGAAAGAAGCTTTCTGAGAAACTGCTCTGTGTTCTGTTAATTCATCTCACAGAGTTACATCTTTCCCTTCAAGAAGCCTTTCGCTAAGGCTGTTCTTGGGGAATTGGCAAAGGGATATTTGGAAGCCCATAGAGGGCTATGGTGAAAAAGGAAATATCTTCCGTTCAAAACTGGAAAGAAGCTTTCTGAGAAACTGCTCTGTGTTCTGTTAATTCATCTCACAGAGTTACATCATTCCCTTCAAGAAGCCTTTCGGTAAGGCTGTTCTTGGGGAATTGGCAAAGGGATATTTGGAAGCCCATAGAGGGCTATGGTGAAAAAGGAAATATCTTCCGTTCAAAACTGGAAAGAAGCTTTCTGAGAAACTGCTCTGTGTTCAGTTAATTCATCTCACAGAGTTACATCTTTCCCTTCAAGAAGCCTTTCGCTAAGGCTGTTCTTGTGGAATTGGCAAAGGGATATTTGGAAGCCCATAGAGGGCTATGGTGAAAAAGGAAATATCTTCAGTTCAAAACTGGAAAGAAGCTTTTGAGAAACTGCTCTGTGTTCTCTTAATTCATCTCACAGAGTTACATCTTCCCCTTCAAGAAGCCTTTCGCTAAGGCTGTTCTTGTGGAATTGGCAAAGGGATAATTGGAAGCCCAAAGAGGGCTACGGTGAAAAAGGAAATATCTTCCGTTCAAAACTGGAAAGAAGCTTTCTGAGAAACTGCTCTGTGTTCTGTTAATTCATCTCACAGAGTTACGTCTTTCCCTTCAAGAAGCCTTTCGCTAAGGCTGTTCTTGTGGAATTGGCAAAGGGATATTTGGAAGCCCATAGAGGCCTATGGTGAAAAAGGAAATATCTTCGGTTCAAAACTGGAAAGAAGCTTTCTGAGAAACTGCTCTGTGTTCTGTTAATTCATCTCACAGAGTTACATCTTTCCCTTCAAGAAGCCTTTCGCTAAGGCTGTTCTTGTGGAATTGGCAAAGGGATATTTGGAAGCCCATAGACGGCTATGGTGAAAAAGGAAATACCTTCCGTTCAAAACTGGAAAGAAGCTTTCTGAGAAACTGCTCTGTGTTCTGTTAATTCATCTCACAGAGTTACATCTTTCCCTTCAAGAAGCCTTTCGCTAAGGCTGTTCTTGTGGAATTGGCAAAGGGATATTTGGAAGCCCATAGAGGCCTATGGTGAAAAAGGAAATATCTTCCGATCAAAACTGGAAAGAAGCTTTCTGAGAAACTGCTCTGTGTTCTGTTAATTCATCTCACAGAGTTACATCTTTCCCTTCAAGAAGCCTTTCGCTAAGGCTGTTCTTGTGGAATTGGCAAAGGGATATTTGGAAGCCCCTAGAGGGCTATGGTGAAAAAGGAAATATCTTCCGTTCAAAACTGGAAAGAAGCTTTCTGAGAAACTGCTCTGTGTTCTGTTAATTCATCTCACAGAGTTACATCTTTCCCTTCAAGAAGCCTTTCGCTAAGGCTGTTCTTGTGGAATTGGCAAAGGGATATTTGGAAGCCCATAGAGCGCTACGGTGAAAAAGGAAATATCTTCCGTTCAAAACTGGAAAGAAGCCTTCTGAGAAACTGCTCTGTGTTCTGTTAATTCATCTCACAGAGTTACATCTTTCCCTTCAAGAAGCCTTTCGCTAAGGCTGTTCTTGTGGAATTGGCAAAGGGATATTTGGAAGCCCATAGAGTCCTATGGTGAAAAATTAAATATCTTCCGTTCAAAACTGGAAAGAAGCTTTCTGAGAAACTGCTCTGTGTTCTGTTAATTCATCTCACAGAGTTACATCTTTCCCTTCAAGAAGCCTTTCGCTAAGGCTGTTCTTGTGTAATTGGCAAAGGGATATTTGGAAGCCCATAGAGGCCTATGGTGAAAAAGGAAATATCTTCCGTTCAAAACTGGAAAGAAGCTTTCTGAGAAACTGCTCTGTGTTCTGTTAATTCATCTCACAGAGTTACATCTTTCCCTTCAAGAAGCCTTTCGCTAAGGCTGTTCTTGGGGAATTGGCAAAGGGATATTTGGAAGCCCATAGAGGGCTATGGTGAAAAAGGAAATATCTTCCGTTCAAAACTGGAAAGAAGCTTTCTGAGAAACTGCTCTGTGTTCTGTTAATTCATCTCACAGAGTTACATCTTTCCCTTCAAGAAGCCTTTCGCTAAGGCTGTTCTTGTGGAATTGGCAAAGGGATATTTGGAAGCCCATAGAGGGCTATGGTGAAAAAGGAAATATCTTCCGTTCAAAACTGGAAAGAAGCTTTCTGAGAAACTGCTCTGTGTTCTGTTAATTCATCTCACCGAGTTACATCTTTCCCTTCAAGAAGCCTTTCGCTAAGGCTGTTCTTGTGGAATTGGCAAAGGGATATTTGGAAGCCCATAGAGGGCTATGGTGAAAAAGGAAATATCTTCCGTTCAAAACTGTAAAGAAGCTTTCTGAGAAACTGCTCTGTGTTCTGTTAATTCATCTCACAGAGATACATCTTTCCCTTCAAGAAGCCTTTCGCTAAGGCTGTTCTTGTGGAATTAGCAAAGGTATATTTGGAAGCCCATAGAGGCCTATGGTGAAAAAGGAATTATCTTCCGTGCAAAACTGGAAAGAAGCTTTCTGAGAAACTGCTCTGTGTTCTGTTATTTCATCTCACAGAGTTACATCTTTCCCTTCAAGAAGTCTTTCGCTAAGGCTGTTCTTGGGGAATTGGCAAAGGGATATTTGGAAGCCCATAGAGGGCTATGGTGAAAAAGGAAATATCTTCCGTGCAAAACTGGAAAGAAGCTTTCTGAGAAACTGCTCTGTGTTCTGTTAATTCATCTCACCGAGTTACATCTTTCCCTTCAAGAAGCCTTTCGCTAAGGCTGTTCTTGGGGAATTGGCAAAGGGATATTTGGAAGCCCATAGAGGGCTATGGTGAAAAAGGAAACATCTTCCGTTCAAAACTGGAAAGAAGCTTTCTGAGAAACTGCTCTGTGTTCTGTTAATTCATCTCACAGAGTTACATCTTTCCCTTCAAGAAGCCTTTCGCTAAGGCTGTTCTTGTGGAATTGGCAAAGGGATATTTGGAAGCCCATAGAGGGCTATGGTGAAAAAGGAAATATCTTCCGTTCAAAATTGTAAAGAAGCTCTGTGAGAAACTGCTCTGTGTTCTGTTAATTCATCTCACAGAGTTACATCTTTCCCTTCAAGAAGCCTTTCGCTAAGGCTGTTCTTGTGGAATTGGCAAAGGGATATTTGGAAGCCCATAGAGGGCTATGGTGAAAAAGGAAATATCTTCCGTTCAAAACTGGAAAGAAGCTTTTGAGAAACTGCTCTGTGTTTTGTTAATTCATCTCACAGAGTTACATCTTTCCCTTCAAGAAGCCTTTCGCTAAGGCTGTTCTTGTGGAATTGGCAAAGGGATATTTGGAAGCCCATAGAGGCCTATGGTGAAAAAGGAAATATCTTCCGTTCAAAACTGGAAAGAAGCTTTCTGAGAAACTGCTCTGTGTTCTGTTAATTCATCTCACAGAGTTACATCTTTCCCTTCAAGAAGCCTTTCGCTAAGGCTGTTCTTGGGGAATTGGCAAAGGGATATTTGGAAGCCCATAGGGGGCTATGGTGAAAAAGGGAATATCTTCCGTTCAAAACTGGAAAGAAGCTTTCTGAGAAACTGCTCTGTGTTCTGTTAATTCATCTCACAGAGTTACATCTTTCCCTTCAAGAAGCCTTTCGCTAAGGCTGTTCTTGTGGAATTGGCAAAGGGATATTTGGAAGCCCATAGAGGGCTATGGTGAAAAAGGAAATATCTTCCGTTCAAAACTGGAAAGAAGCTTTCTGAGAAACTGCTCTGTGTTCTGTTAATTCATCTCACAGAGTTACATCTTTCCCTTCAAGAATCCTTTCGCTAAGGCTGTTCTTGTGGAATTGGCAAAGGGATATTTGGAAGCCCATAGAGGTCTATGGTGAAAAAGGAAATATCTTCCGTTCAAAACTGGAAAGAAGCTTTCTGAGAAACTGCTCTGTGTTCTCTTAATTCATCTCACAGAGTTACATCTTTCCCTTCAAGAAGCCTTTCGCTAAGGCTGTTCTTGTGGAATTGGCAAAGGGATATTTGGAAGCCCATAGAGGCCTATGGTGAAAAAGGAAATATCTTCCGTTCAAAACTGGAAAGAAGCTTTCTGAGAAACTGCTCTGTGTTCTGTTAATTCATCTCACAGAGTTACATCTTTCCCTTCAAGAAGCCTTTCGCTAAGGCTGTTCTTGTGGAATTGGCAAAGGGATATTTGGAAGCCCTTAGAGGGCTATGGTGAAAAAGGAAATATCTTCCGTTCAAAACTGGAAAGAAGCTTTCTGAGAAACTGCTCTGTGTTCTGTTAATTCATCTCACAGAGTTACATCTTTCCCTTCAAGAAGCCTTTCGCTAAGGCTGTTCTTGGGGAATTGGCAAAGGGATATTTGGAAGCCCATAGAGGGCTATGGTGAAAAAGGAAATATCTTCCGTTCAAAACTGGAAAGAAGCTTTCTGAGAAACTGCTCTGTGTTCTGTTAATTCATCTCACAGAGTTACATCATTCCCTTCAAGAAGCCTTTCGCTAAGGCTGTTCTTGTGGAATTGGCAAAGGGATATTTGGAAGCCCATAGAGGGCTATGGTGAAAAAGGAAATATCTTCCGTTCAAAACTGGAAAGAAGCTTTCTGTGAAACTGCTCTGTGTTCAGTTAATTCATCTCACAGAGTTACATCTTTCCCTTCAAGAAGCCTTTCGCTAAGGCTGTTCTTGTGGAATTGGCAAAGGGATATTTGGAAGCCCATAGAGGGCTATGGTGAAAAAGGAAATATCTTCAGTTCAAAACTGGAAAGAAGCTTTTGAGAAACTGCTCTGTGTTCTGTTAATTCATCTCACAGAGTTACATCTTTCCCTTCAAGAAGCCTTTCGCTAAGGCTGTTCTTGTGGAATTGGCAAAGGGATATTTTGAAGCCCATAGAGGCCTAAGGTGAAAAAGGAAATATCTTCCGTTCAAAACTGGAAAGAAGCTTTCTGAGAAACTGCTCTGTGTTCTGTTAATTCATCTCACAGAGTAACATCTTTCCCTTCAAGAAGCCTTTCGCTAAGGCTGTTCTTGTGGAATTGGCAAAGGGATATTTGGAAGCCCATAGAGGGCTATGGTGAAAAAGGAAATATCTTCCGTTCAAAACTGGAAAGAAGCTTTCTGAGAAACTGCTCTGTGTTCTGTTAATTCATCTCACAGAGTTACATCTTTCCCTTCAAGAAGCCTTTCGCTAAGGCTGTTCTTGTGGAATTGGCAAAGGGATATTTGGAAGCCCTTAGAGGCCTATGGTGAAAAAGGAAATATCTTCCGTTCAAAACTGGAAAGAAGCTTTCTGAGAAACTGCTCTGTGTTCCGTTAATTCATCTCACAGAGTTACATCTTTCCCTTCAAGAAGCCTTTCGCTAAGGCTGTTCTTGGGAATTGGCAAAGGGATATTTGGAAGCCCATAGAGGGCTATGGTGAAAAAGGAAATATCTTCCGTTCAAAACTGGAAAGAAGCTTTCTGAGAAACTGCTCTGTGTTCTGTTAATTCATCTCACAGAGTTACATCTTTCCCTTCAAGAAGCCTTTCGCTAAGGCTGTTCTTGTGGAATTGGCAAAGGGATATTTGGAAGCCCATAGAGGCCTATGGTGAAAAAGGAAATATCTTCCGTTCAAAACTGGAAAGAAGCTTTCTGAGAAACTGCTCTGTGTTCTGTTAATTCATCTCACAGAGTTACATCTTTCCCTTCAAGAAGCCTTTCGCTAAGGCTGTTCTTGTGGAATTGGCAAAGGGATATTTGGAAGCCCATAGAGGGCTATGGTGAAAAAGGAAATATCTTCCGTTCAATACTGGAAAGAAGCTTTCTGAGAAACTGCTCTGTGTTCTATTAATTCATCTCACAGAGTTACATCTTTACCTTCAAGAAGCCTTTCGCTAAGGCTGTTCTTGTGGAATTGGCAAAGGGATATTTGGAAGCCCATAGAGGGCTATGGTGAAAAAGGAAATATCTTCCGTTCAAAATTGGAAAGAAGCTTTCTGAGAAACTGCTCTGTGTTCTGTTAATTCATCTCACAGAGTTACATCTTTCCCTTCAAGAAGCCTTTCGCTAAGGCTGTTCTTGTGGAATTGGCAAAGGGATATTTGGAAGCCCATAGAGGGCTATGGTGAAAAAGGAAATATCTTCTGTTCGAAACTGCAAAGAAGCTTTCTGAGAAACTGCTCTGTGTTCTGTTAATTCATCTCACAGAGTTACATCTTTCCCTTCAAGAAGCCTTTCGCTAAGGCTGTTCTTGTGGAATTGGCAAAGGGATATTTGGAAGCCCATAGAGGGCTATGGTGAAAAAGGAAATATCTTCCGTTCAAAACTGGAAAGAAGCTTTTGAGAAACTGCTCTGTGTTCTGTTAATTCATCTCACAGAGTTACATCTTTCCCTTCAAGAAGCCTTTCGCTAAGGCTGTTCTTGTGGAATTGGCAAAGGGATATTTGGAAGCCCAAAGAGGGCTACGGTGAAAAAGGAAATATCTTCCGTTCAAAACTGGAAAGAAGCTTTCTGAGAAACTGCTCTGTGTTCTGTTAATTCATCTCACAGAGTTACATCTTTCCCTTCAAGAATCCTTTCGCTAAGGCTGTTCTTGTGGAATTGGCAAAGGGATATTTGGAAGCCCATAGAGGGCTATGGTGAAAAAGGAAATACCTTCCGTTCAAAACTGGAAAGAAGCTTTCTGAGAAACTGCTCTGTGTTCTGTTAATTCATCGCACAGAGTTACATCTTTCCCTTCAAGAAGCCTTTCGCTAAGGCTGTTCTTGTGTAATTGGCAAAGGGATATTTGGAAGCCCATAGAGGCCTATGGTGAAAAAGGAAATATCTTCCGTTCAAAACTGGAAAGAAGCTTTCTGAGAAACTGCTCTGTGTTCTGTTAATTCATCTCACAGAGTTACATCTTTCCCTTCAAGAAGCCTTTCGCTAAGGCTGTTCTTGGGGAATTGGCAAAGGGATATTTGGAAGCCCATAGAGGGCTATGGTGAAAAAGGAAATATCTTCCGTTCAAAACTGGAAAGAAGGTTTCTGAGAAACTGCTCTGTGTTCTGTTAATTCATCTCACAGAGTTACATCTTTCCCTTCAAGAAGCCTTTCGCTAAGGCTGTTCTTGTGGAATTGGCAAAGGGATATTTGGAAGCCCATAGAGGGCTATGGTGAAAAAGGAAATATCTTCCATTCAAAACTGGAAAGAAGCTTTCTGAGAAACTGCTCTGTGTTCTGTTAATTCATCTCACAGAGTTACATCTTTCCCTTCAAGAAGCCTTTCGCTAAGGCTGTTCTTGTGGAATTGGCAAAGGGATATTTGGAAGCCCATAGAGGGCTATGGTGAAAAAGGAAATATCTTCCGTTCAAAACTGGAAAGAAGCTTTCTGAGAAACTGCTCTGTGTTCTGTTAATTCATCTCACAGAGTTACATCTTTCCTTCAAGAAGCCTTTCGCTAAGGCTGTTCTTGTGGAATTGGCAAAGGGATATTTGGAAGCCCATAGAGGGCTACGGTGAAAAAGGAAATATCTTCCGTTCAAAACTGGAAAGAAGCTTTCTGAGAAACTGCTCTGTGTTCTGTTAATTCATCTCACAGAGTTACATCTTTCCCTTCAAGAAGCCTTTCGCTAAGGCTGTTCTTGTGGAATTGGCAAAGGGATATTTGGAAGCCCATAGAGGGCTATGGTGAAAAAGGAAATACCTTCCGTTCAAAACTGGAAAGAAGCTTTCTGAGAAACTGCTCTGTGTTCTGTTAATTCATCTCACAGAGTTACATCTTTCCCTTCAGGAAGCCTTTCCCTAAGGCTGTTCTTGTGGAATTGGCAAAGGGATATTTGGAAGCCCATAGAGGCCTATGGTGAAAAAGGAAATATCTTCCGTTCAAAACTGGAAAGAAGCTTTCTGAGAAACTGCTCTGTGTTCTGTTAATTCATCTCACAGAGTTACATCTTTCCCTTCAAGAAGCCTTTCGCTAAGGCTGTTCTTGTGGAATTGGCAAAGGGATATTTGGAAGCCCATAGAGGGCTATGGTGAAAAAGGAAATATCTTCCGTTCAAAACTGGAAAGAAGCTTTCTGAGAAACTGCTCTGTGTTCTGTTAATTCATCTCACAGAGTTACATCTTTCCCTTCAAGAAGCCTTTCTCTAAGGCTGTTCTTGTGGAATTGGCAAAGGGTTATTTGGAAGCCCATAGAGGCCTATGGTGAAAAAGGAAATATCTTCCGTTCAAAACTGGAAAGAAGCTTTCTGAGAAACTGCTCTGTGTTCTGTTAATTCATCTCACAGAGTTACATCTTTCCCTTCAAGAAGCCTTTCGCTAAGGCGGTTCTTGTGGAATTGGCAAAGGGATATTTGGAAGCCCATAGAGGGCTATGGTGAAAAAGGAAATATCTTCCGTGCAAAACTGGAAAGAAGCTTTCTGAGAAACTGCTCTGTGTTCTGTTATTTCATCTCACAGAGTTACATCTTTCCCTTCAAGAAGCCTTTCGCTAAGGCTGTTCTTGTGGAATTGGCAAAGGGATATTTGGAAGCCCATAGAGGGCTATGGTGAAAAAGGAAATATCTTCCGTTCAAAACTGGAAAGAAGCTTTCTGAGAAACTGCTCTGTGTTCTGTTAACTCATCTCACAGAGTTACATCTTTCCCTTCAAGAAGCCTTTCGCTAAGGCTGTTCTTGTGGAATTGGCAAAGGGATATTTGGAAGCCCAAAGAGGGCTATGGTGAAAAAGGAAATATCTTCCGTTCAAAACTGGAAAGAAGCTTTCTGAGAAACTGCTCTGTGTTCTGTTAATTCATCTCACAGAGTTACATCTTTCCCTTCAAGAAGCCTTTCGCTAAGGCTGTTCTTGTGGAATTGGCAAAGGGATATTTGGAAGCCCATAGAGGCCTATGGTGAAAAAGGAAATATCTTCCGTTCAAAACTGGAAAGAAGCTTTCTGAGAAACTGCTCTGTGTTCTGTTAATTCATCTCACAGAGTTACATCTTTCTCTTCAAGAAGCCTTTCGCTAAGGCTGTTCTTGTGTAATTGGCAAAGGGATATTTGGAAGACCATAGATGGCTATGGTGAAAAAGAAAATACCTTCCGTTCAAAACTGGAAAGAAGCTTTCTGAGAAACTGCTCTGTGTTCTGTTAATTCATCTCACATAGTTACATCTTTCCCTTCAAGAAGCCTTTCGCTAAGGCTGTTCTTGTGGAATTGGCAAAGGGATATTTGGAAGCCCATAGAGGGCTACGGTGAAAAAGGAAATATCTTCCGTTCTAAACTGGAAAGAAGCTTTCTGAGAAACTGCTCTGTGTTCTGTTAATTCATCTCACAGAGTTACATCTTTCCCTTCAAGAAGCCTTTCGCTAAGGCTGTTCTTGTGGAATTGGCAAAGGGATATTTGGAAGCCCATAGAGGGCTATGGTGAAAAAGGAAATATCTTTCGTTCAAAACTGGAAAGAAGCTTTCTGAGAAACTGCTCTGTGTTCTGTTAATTCATCTCACAGAGTTATATCTTTCCTTCAAGAAGCCTTTCGCTAAGGCTGTTCTTGTGGAATTGGCAAAGGGATATTTGGAAGCCCATAGAGGGCTACGGTGAAAAAGGAAATATCTTCCGTTCAAAACTGTAAAGAAGCTTTCTGAGAAACTGCTCTGTGTTCTGTTAATTCATCTCACAGAGTTACATCTTTCCCTTCAAGAAGCCTTTCGCTAAGGCTGTTCTTGTGGAATTGGCAAAGGGATATTTGGAAGCCCATATAGGGCTATGGTGAAAAAGGAAATACCTTCCGTTCAAAACTGGAAAGAAGCTTTCTGAGAAACTGCTCTGTGTTCTGTTAATTCATCTCACAGAGTTACATCTTTCCCTTCAAGAAGCCTTTCGCTAAGGCTGTTCTTGTGGAATTGGCAAAGGGATATTTGGAAGCCCATAGAGGCCTATGGTGAAAAAGGAAATATCTTCCGTTCAAAACTGGAAAGAAGCTTTCTGAGAAACTGCTCTGTGTTCTGTTAATTCATCTCACAGAGTTACATCTTTCCCTTCAAGAAGCCTTTCGCTAAGGCTGTTCTTGTGGAATTGGCAAAGGGATATTTGGAAGCCCATAGAGGGCTATGGTGAAAAAGGAAATATCTTCCGTTCAAAACTGGAAAGAAGCTTTCTGAGAAACTGCTCTGTGTTCTGTTAATTCATCTCACAGAGTTACATCTTTCCCTTCAAGAAGCCTTTCGCTAAGGCTGTTCTTGTGGAATTGGCAAAGGGATATTTGGAAGCCCATAGAGGCCTATGGTGAAAAAGGAAATATCTTCCGTTCAAAACTGGAAAGAAGCTTTCTGAGAAACTGCTCTGTGTTCTGTTAATTCATCTCACAGAGTTACATCTTTCCCTTCAAGAAGCCTTTCGCTAAGGCTGTTCTTGTGGAATTGGCAAAGGGATATTTGGAAGCCCATAGGGGGCTACGGTGAAAAAAGAAATATCTTCCGTTCAATACTGGAAAGAAGCATTCTGAGAAACTGCTCTGTGTTCTGTTAATTCATCTCACAGAGTTACATCTTTCCCTTCAAGAAGCCTTTCGCTAAGGCTGTTCTTGTGGAATTGGCAAAGGGATATTTGGAAGCCCATAGAGGGCTATGGTGAAAAAGGAAATATCTTCCGTTCAAAACTGGAAAGAAGCTTTCTGAGAAACTGCTCTGTGTTCTGTTAATTCATCTCACAGAGTTACATCTTTCCCTTCAAGAAGCCTTTCGCTAAGGCTGTTCTTGTGGAATTGGCAAAGGGATATTTGGAAGCCCATAGAGGCCTATGGTGAAAAAGGAAATATCTTCCGTTCAAAACTGGAAAGAAGCTTTCTGAGAAACTGCTCTGTGTTCTGTTAATTCATCTCACAGAGTTACATCTTTCCCTTCAAGAAGCCTTTCGCTAATGCTGTTCTTGTGTAATTGGCAAAGTTATATTTCGAAGCCCATAGAGGGCTATGGTGAAAAAGGAAATACCTTCCGTTCAAAACTGGAAAGAAGCTTTCTGAGAAACTGCTCTGTGTTCTGTTAATTCATCTCACAGAGTTACATCTTTCCCTTCAAGAAGCCTTTCGCTAAGGCTGTTCTTGTGGAATTGGCAAAGGGATATTTGGAAGCCCATAGGGGGCTACGGTGAAAAAGGAAATATCTTCCGTTCAAAACTGGAAAGAAGCTTTCTGAGAAACTGCTCTGTGTTCTGTTAATTCATCTCACAGAGTTACATCTTTCCCTTCAAGAAGCCTTTCGCTAAGGCTGTTCTTGTGGAATTGGCAAAGGGATATTTGGAAGCCCATAGAGGGCTATGGTGAAAAAGGAAATATCTTCCGTTCAAAACTGGAAAGAAGCTTTCTGAGAAACTGCTCTGTGTTCTGTTAATTCATCTCACAGAGTTACATCTTTCCCTTCAAGAAGCCTTTCGCTAAGGCTGTTCTTGTGGAATTGGCAAAGGGATATTTGGAAGCCCATAGAGGCCTATGGTGAAAAAGGAAATATCTTCCGTTTAAAACTGGAAAGAAGCTTTCTGAGAAACTGCTCTGTGTTCTGTTAATACATCTCACAGAGTTACATCTTTCCCTTCAAGAAGCCTTTCGCTAAGGCTGTTCTTGTGTAATTGGGAAAGGGATATTTGGAAGCCCATAGAGGGCTATGGTGAAAAAGGAAATACCTTCCGTTCAAAACTGGAAAGAAGCTTTCTGAGAAACTGCTCTGTGTTCTGTTAATTCATCTCACAGAGTTACATCTTTCCCTTCAAGAAGCCTTTCGCTAAGGCTGTTCTTGTGGAATTGGCAAAGGGATATTTGGAAGCCCATAGAGGGCTATGGTGAAAAAGGAAATATCTTCCGTTCAAAACTGGAAAGAAGCTTTTGAGAAACTGCTCTGTGTTCTGTTAATTCATCTCACAGAGTTACATCTTTCCCTTCAAAAAGCCTTTCGCTAAGGCTGTTCTTGTGGAATTGGCAAAGGGATATTTGGAAGCCCATAGAGGGCTATGGTGAAAAAGGAAATATCTTCCGTTCAAAACTGGAAAGAAGCTTTCTGAGAAACTGCTCTGTGTTCTGTTAATTCATCTCACAGAGTTACATCTTTCCCTTCAAGAAGCCTTTCGCTAAGGCTGTTCTTGTGGAATTGGCAAAGGGATATTTGGAAGCCCATAGAGGCCTATGGTGAAAAAGGAAATATCTTCCGTTCAAAACTGGAAAGAAGCTTTCTGAGAAACTGCTCTGTGTTCTGTTAATTCATCTCACAGAGTTACATCTTTCCCTTCAAGAAGCCTTTCGCTAAGGCTGTTCTTGTGTTATTAGCAAAGGGATATTTGGAAGCCCATAGAGGGCTATGGTGAAAAAGGAAATACCTTCCGTTCAAAACTGGAAAGAAGCTTTCTGAGAAACTGCTCTGTGTTCTGTTAATTCATCTCACAGAGTTACATGTTTCCCTTCAAGAAGCCTTTCGCTAAGGCTGTTCTTGTGGAATTGGCAAAGGGATATTTGGAAGCCCATAGAGGCCTATGGTGAAAAAGGAAATATCTTCCGTTCAAAACTGGAAAGAAGCTTTCTGAGAAACTGCTCTGTGTTCTGTTAATTCATCTCACAGAGTTACATCTTTCCCTTCAAGAAGCCTTTCGCTAAGGCTGTTCTTGTGGAATTGGCAAAGGGATATTTGGAAGCCCATAGAGGGCTATGGTGAAAAAGGAAATATCTTCCGTTCAAAACTGGAAAGAAGCTTTCTGAGAAACTGCTCTGTGTTCTGTTAATTCATCTCATAGAGTTACATCTTTCCCTTCAAGAAGCCTTTCGCTAAGGCTGTTCTTGTGGAATTGGCAAAGGGATATTTGGAAGCCCATAGAGGGCTATGGTGAAAAAGGAAATATCTTCCGTTCAAAACCGGAAAGAAAGTTTTGAGAAACTGCTCTGTGTTCTGTTAATTCATCTCACAGAGTTATATCTTTCCCTTCAAAAAGCCTTTCGCTAAGGCTGTTCTTGTGGAATTGGCAAAGGGATATTTGGAAGCCCATAGAGGGCTATGGTGAAAAAGGAAATATCTTCCGTTCAAAATTGGAAAGAAGCTTTCTGAGAAACTGCTCTGTGTTCTGTTAATTCATCTCACAGAGTTACATCTTTCCCTTCAAGAAGCCTTTCGCTAAGGCTGTTCTTGTGGAATTGGCAAAGGGATATTTGGAAGCCCATAGAGGGCTATGGTGAAAAAGGAAATATCTTCCGTTCAAAACTGGAAAGAAGCTTTTGAGAAACTGCTCTGTGTTCTGTTAATTCATCTCACAGAGTTACATCTTTCCCTTCAAAAAGCCTTTCGCTAAGGCTGTTCTTGTGGAATTGGCAAAGGGATATTTGGAAGCCCATAGAGGCCTATGGTGAAAAAGGAAATATCTTCCGTTCAAAACTGGAAAGAAGCTTTCTGAGAAACTGCTCTGTGTTCTGTTAATTCATCTCACAGAGTTACATCTTTCCCTTCAAGAAGCCTTTCGCTAAGGCTGTTCTTGTGGAATTGGCAAAGGGATATTTGGAAGCCCATAGGGGGCTACGGTGAAAAAGGAAATATCTTCCGTTCAAAACTGGAAAGAAGCTTTCTGAGAAACTGCTCTGTGTTCTGTTAATTCATCTCACAGAGTTACATCTTTCCCTTCAAGAAGCCTTTCGCTAAGGCTGTTCTTGTGGAATTGGCAAAGGGATATTTGGAAGCCCATAGAAGGCTATGGTGAAAAAGGAAATATCTTCCGTTCAAAACTGGAAAGAAGCTTTCTGAGAAACTGCTCTGTGTTCTGTTAATTCATCTCACAGAGTTACATCTTTCCCTTCAAGAAGCCTTTCGCTAAGGCTGTTCTTGTGGAATTGGCAAAGGGATATTTGGAAGCCCATAGAGGCCTATGGTGAAAAAGGAAATATCTTTCGTTCAAAACTGGAAAGAAGCTTTCTGAGAAACTGCTCTGTGTTCTGTTAATTCATCTCACAGAGTTACATCTTTCCCTTCAAGAAGCCTTTCGCTAAGGCTGTTCTTGTGTACTTAGCAAAGGGATATTTGGAAGCCCATAGAGGGCTATGGTGAAAAAGGAAATACCTTCCGTTCAAAACTGGAAAGAAGCTTTCTGAGAAACTGCTCTGTGTTCTGTTAATTCATCTCACAGTGTTACATCTTTCCCTTCAAGAAGCCTTTCGCTAAGGCTGTTCTTGTGGAATTGGCAAAGGGATATTTGGAAGCCCATAGAGGGCTATCGTGAAAAAGGAAATACCTTCCGTTCAAAACTGGAAAGAAGCTTTCTGAGAAACTGCTCTGTGTTCTGTTAATTCATCTCACGGAGTTACATCTTTCCCTTCAAGAAGCCTTTCGCTAAGGCTGTTCTTGTGGAATTGTCAAAGGGATATTTGGAAGCCCATAGAGGGCTATGGTGAAAAAGGAAATATCTTCCGTTCAAAACTGGAAAGAAGCTTTCTGAGAAACTGCTCTGTGTTCTGTTAATTCATCTCACAGAGTTACATCTTACCCTTCAAGAAGCCTTTCGCTAAGGCTGTTCTTGTGGAATTGGCAAAGGGATATTTGGAAGCCCATAGAGGCCTATGGTGAAAAAGGAAATATCTTCCGTTCAAAACTGGAAAGAAGCTTTCTGAGAAACTGCTCTGTGTTCTGTTAATTCATCTCACAGAGTTACATCTTTCCCTTCAAGAAGCCTTTCGCTAAGGCTGTTCTTGTGGAATTGGCAAAGGGATATTTGGAAGCCCTTAGAGGCCTATGGTGAAAAAGGAAATATCTTCCGTGCAAAACTGGAAAGAAGCTTTCTGAGAAACTGCTCTGTGTTCTGTTAATTCATCTCACAGAGTTACATCTTTCCCTTCAAGAAGCCTTTCGCTAAGGCTGTTCTTGTGGAATTGGCAAAGGGATATTTGGAAGCCCATAGAGGGCTATGGTGAAAAAGGAAATATCTTCCGTTCAAAACTGGAAAGAAGCTTTCTGAGAAACTGCTCTGTGTTCTGTTAATTCATCTCACAGAGTTACATCTTTCCCTTCAAGAAGCCTTTCGGTAAGGCTGTTCTTGGGGAATTGGCAAAGGGATATTTGGAAGCCCATAGAGGGCTATGGTGAAAAAGGAAATATCTTCCGTTCAAAACTGGAAAGAAGCTTTCTGAGAAACTGCTCTGTGTTCTGTTAATTCATCTCACAGAGTTACATCTTTCCCTTCAAGAAGCCTTTCGCTAAGGCTGTTCTTGTGGAATTGGCAAAGGGATATTTGGAAGCCCATAGAGGGCTATGGTGAAAAAGGAAATATCTTCCGTTCAAAACTGGAAAGAAGCTTTCTGAGAAACTGCTCTGTGTTCTGTTAATTCATCTCACAGAGTTACATCTTTCCCTTCAAGAAGCCTTTCGCTAAGGCTGTTCTTGTGGAATTGGCAAAGGGATATTTGGAAGCCCGTAGAGGGCTATGGTGAAAAAGGAAATGTCTTCCGTTCAAAACTGGAAAGAAGCTTTCTGAGAAACTGCTCTGTGTTCTGTTAATTCATCTCACAGAGTTACATCTTTCCCTTCAAGAAGCCTTTCGGTAAGGCTGTTCTTGGGGAATTGGCAAAGGGATATTTGGAAGCCCATAGAGGGCTATGGTGAAAAAGGAAATATCTTCCGTTCAAAACTGGAAAGAAGCTTTCTGAGAAACTGCTCTGTGTTCTGTTAATTCATCTCACAGAGTTACATCTTTCCCTTCAAGAAGCCTTTCGCTAAGGCTGTTCTTGTGGAATTGGCAAAGGGATATTTGGAAGCCCATAGAGGGCTATGGTGAAAAAGGAAATATCTTCCGTTCAAAACTGGAAAGAAGCTTTCTGAGAAACTGCTCTGTGTTCTGTTAATTCATCTCACAGAGTTACATCTTTCCCTTCAAGAAGCCTTTCGCTAAGGCTGTTCTTGTGGAATTGGCAAAGGGATATTTGGAAGCCCATAGAGGGCTATGGTGAAAAAGGAAATATCTTCCGTTCAAAACTGGAAAGAAGCTTTCTGAGAAACTGCTCTGTGTTCTGTTAATTCATGTCACAGAGTTACATCTTTCCCTTCAAGAAGCCTTTCGCTAAGGCTGTTCTTGTGGAATTGGCAAAGGGATATTTGGAAGCCCATAGAGGGCTATGGTGAAAAAGGAAATACCTTCCGTTCAAAACTGGAAAGAAGCTTTCTGAGAAACTGCTCTGTGTTCTGTTAATTCATCTCACAGAGTGACATCTTTCCCTTCAAGAAGCCTTTCGCTAAGGCTGTTCTTGTGGAATTGGCAAAGGGATATTTGGAAGCCCATAGAGGCCTATGGTGAAAAAGGAAATATCTTCCGTTCAAAACTGGAAAGAAGCTTTCTGAGAAACTGCTCTGTGTTCTGTTAATTCATCTCACAGAGTTACATCTTTCCCTTCAAGAAGCCTTTCGCTAAGTCTGTTCTTGTGGAATTGGCAAAGGGATATTTGGAAGCCCATAGAGGGCTATGGTGAAAAAGGAAATATCTTCCGTTCAAAACTGGAAAGAAGCTTTCTGAGAAACTGCTCTGTGTTCTGTTAATTCATCTCACAGAGTTACATCTTTCCCTTCAAGAAGCCTTTCGCTAAGGCTGTTCTTGTGGAATTGGCAAAGGGATATTTGGAAGCCCATAGAGGGCTATGGTGAAAAAGGAAATATCTTCCGTTCAAAACTGGAAAGAAGTTTTCTGAGAAACTGCTCTGTGTTCTGTTAATTCATCTCACAGAGTTACATCTTTCCCTTCAAGAAGCCTTTCGCTAAGGCTGTTCTTGTGGAATTGGCAAAGGGATATTTGGAAGCCCATAGAGGGCTATGGTGAAAAAGGAAATATCTTCCGTTCAAAACTGGAAAGAAGCTTTCTGAGAAACTGCTCTGTGTTCTGTTAATTCATCTCACAGAGTTACATCTTTCCCTTCAAGAAGCCTTTCGCTAAGGCTGTTCTTGTGGAATTGGCAAAGGGATATTTGGAAGCCCTTAGAGGCCTATGGTGAAAAAGGAAATATCTTCCGTTCAAAACTGGAAAGAAGCTTTCTGAGAAACTGCTCTGTGTTCTGTTAATTCATCTCACAGAGTTACATCTTTCCCTTCAAGAAGCCTTTCGCTAACGCTGTTCTTGTGGAATTGGCAAAGGGATATTTGGAAGCCCATAGAGGGCTATGGTGAAAAAGGAAATACCTTCCGTTCAAAACTGGAAAGAAGCTTTCTGAGAAACTGCTCTGTGTTCTGTTAATTCATCTCACAGAGTTACATCTTTCCCTTCAAGAAGCCTTTCGCTAAGGCTGTTCTTGTGGAATTGGCAAAGGGATATTTGGAAGCCCATAGAGGCCTATGGTGAAAAAGGAAATATCTTCCGTTCAAAACTGGAAAGAAGCTTTCTGAGAAACTGCTCTGTGTTCTGTTAATTCATCTCACAGAGTTACATCTTTCCCTTCAAGAAGCCTTTCGCTAAGGCTGTTCTTGTGGAATTGGCAAAGGGATATTTGGAAGCCCATAGAGGGCTATGGTGAAAAAGGAAATATCTTCCGTTCAAAACTGGAAAGAAGCTTTCTGAGAAACTGCTCTGTGTTCTATTAATTCATCTCACAGAGTTACATCTTTCCCTTCAAGAAGCCTTTCGCTAAGGCTGTTCTTGTGGAATTGGCAAAGGGATATTTGGAAGCCCATAGAGGGCTATAGTGAAAAAGGAAATATCTTCCGTTCAAAACTGGAAAGAAGCTTTCTGAGAAACTGCTCTGTGTTCTGTTAATTCATCTCACAGAGTTACATCTTTCCCTTCAAGAAGCCTTTCGCTAAGGCTGTTCTTGTGGAATTGGCAAAGGGATATTTGGAAGCCCAAAGAGGGCTATGGTGAAAAAGGAAATATCTTCTGTTCAAAACTGGAAAGAAGCTTTCTGAGAAACTGCTCTGTGTTCTGTTAATTCATCTCACAGAGTTACATCTTTCCCTTCAAGAAGCCTTTCGCTAAGGCTGTTCTTGTGGAATTGGCAAAGGGATATTTGGAAGCCCATAGAGGGCTATGGTGAAAAAGGAAATATCTTCCGTTCAAAACTGGAAAGAAGCTTTTGAGAAACTGCTCTGTGTTCTGTTAATTCATCTCACAGAGTTACATCTTTCCCTTCAAGAAGCCTTTCGCTAAGGCTGTTCTTGTGGAATTGGCAAAGGGATATTTGGAAGCCCAAAGAGGGCCACGGTGAAAAAGGAAATATCTTCCGTTCAAAACTGGAAAGAAACTTTCTGAGAAACTGCTCTGTGTTCTGTTAATTCATCTCACAGAGTTACATCTTTCCCTTCAAGAAGCCTTTCGCTAAGGCTGTTCTTGTGGAATTGGCAAAGGGATATTTGGAAGCCCAAAGAGGGCTACGGTGAAAAAGGAAATATCTTCCGTTCAAAACTGGAAAGAAGCTTTCTGAGAAACTGCTGTGTGTTCTGTTAATTCATCTCACAGAGTTACGTCTTTCCCTTCAAGAAGCCTTTCGCTAAGGCTGTTCTTGTGGAATTGGCAAAGGGATATTTGGAAGCCCAAAGAGGGCTACGGTGAAAAAGGAAATATCTTCCGTTCAAAACTGGAAAGAAGCTTTCTGAGAAACTGCTCTGTGTTCTGTTAATTCATCTCACAGAGTTACATCTTTCCCTTCAAGAAGCCTTTCGCTAAGGCTGTTCTTGTGGAATTGGCAAAGGGATATTTGGAAGCCCTTAGAGGGCTATGGTGAAAAAGGAAATATCTTCCGTTCAAAACTGGAAAGAAGCTTTCTGAGAAACTGCTCTGTGTTCTGTTAATTCATCTCACAGAGTTCCATCTTTCCCTTCGAGAAGCCTTTCGCTAAGGCTGTTCTTGTGGAATTGGCAAAGGGATATTTGGAAGCCCATAGAGGGCTATGGTGAAAAAGGAAATATCTTCCGTTCAAAACTGGAAAGAAGCTTTCTGAGAAACTGCTCTGTGTTCTGTTAATTCATCTCACAGAGTTACATCTTTCCCTTCAAGAAGCCTTTCGGTAAGGCTGTTCTTGGGGAATTGGCAAAGGGATATTTGGAAGCCCATAGAGGGCTATGGTGAAAAAGGAAATATCTTCCGTTCAAAACTGGAAAGAAGCTTTCTGAGAAACTGCTCTGTGTTCTGTTAATTCATCTCACAGAGTTACATCTTTCCCTTCAAGAAGCCTTTCGCTAAGGCTGTTCTTGTGGAATTGGCAAAGGGATATTTGGAAGCCCATAGAAGGCTATGGTGAAAAAGGAAATATCTTCCGTTCAAAACTGGAAAGAAGCTTTTGAGAAACTGCTCTGTGTTCTGTTAATTCATCTCACAGAGTTACATCTTTCCCTTCAAAAAGCCTTTCGCTAAGGCTGTTCTTGTGGAATTGGCAAAGGGATATTTGGAAGCCCATAGAGGGCTATGGTGAAAAAGGAAATATCTTCCGTTCAAAACTGGAAAGAAGCTTTCTGAGAAACTGCTCTGTGTTCTGTTAATTCATCTCACAGAGTTACATCTTTCCCTTCAAGAAGCCTTTCGCTAAGGCTGTTCTTGTGGAATTGGCAAAGGGATATTTGGAAGCCCATAGAGGCCTATGGTGAAAAAGGAAATATCTTCCGTTCAAAACTGGAAAGAAGCTTTCTGAGAAACTGCTCTGTGTTCTGTTAATTCATCTCACAGAGTTACATGTTTCCCTTCAAGATGCCTTTCGCTAAGGCTGTTCTTGTGGAATTGGCAAAGGGATATTTGGAAGCCGATAGAGGGCTATGGTGAAAAAGGAAATATCTTCCGTTCAAAACTGGAAAGAAGCTTTCTGAGAAACTGCTCTGTGTTCTGTTAATTCATCTCACAGAGTTACATCTTTCCCTTCAAGAAGCCTTTCGCTAAGGCTGTTCTTGTGGAATTGGCAAAGGGATATTTGGAAGCCCATAGAGGCCTATGGTGAAAAAGGAAATATCTTCCGTTCAAAACTGGAAAGAAGCTTTCTGAGAAACTGCTCTGTGTTCTGTTAATTCATCTCACAGAGTTACATCTTTCCCTTCAAGAAGCCTTTCGCTAAGGCTGTTCTTGTGTTATTAGCAAAGGGATATTTGGAAGCCCATAGAGGGCTATGGTGAAAAAGGAAATACCTTCCGTTCAAAACTGGAAAGAAGCTTTCTGAGAAACTTCTCTGTGTTCTGTTAATTCATCTCACAGAGTTACATCTTTCCCTTCAAGAAGCCTTTCGCTAAGGCTGTTCTTGTGGAATTGGCAAAGGGATATTTGGAAGCCCATAGAGGCCTATGGTGAAAAAGGAAATATCTTCCGTTCAAAACTGGAAAGAAGCTTTCTGAGAAACTGCTCTGTGTTCTGTTAATTCATCTCACACAGTTACATCTTTCCCTTCAAGAAGCCTTTCGCTAACGCTGTTCTTGTGGAATTGGCAAAGGGATATTTGGAAGCCCATAGAGGGCTATGGTGAAAAAGGAAATACCTTCCGTTCAAAACTGGAAAGAAGCTTTCTGAGAAACTGCTCTGTGTTCTGTTAATTCATCTCACAGAGTTACATCTTTCCCTTCAAGAAGCCTTTCGCTAAGGCTGTTCTTGTGGAATTGGCAAAGGGATATTTGGAAGCCCATAGAGGCCTATGGTGAAAAAGGAAATATCTTCCGTTCAAAACTGGAAAGAAGCTTTCTGAGAAACTGCTCTGTGTTCTGTTAATTCATCTCACAGAGTTACATCTTTCCCTTCAAGAAGCCTTTCGCTAAGGCTGTTCTTGTGGAATTGGCAAAGGGATATTTGGAAGCCCATAGAGGGCTATGGTGAAAAAGGAAATATCTTCCGTTCAAAACTGGAAAGAAGCTTTCTGAGAAACTGCTCTGTGTTCTATTAATTCATCTCACAGAGTTACATCTTTCCCTTCAAGAAGCCTTTCGCTAAGGCTGTTCTTGTGGAATTGGCAAAGGGATATTTGGAAGCCCATAGAGGGCTATGGTGAAAAAGGAAATATCTTCCGTTCAAAACTGGAAAGAAGCTTTCTGAGAAACTGCTCTGTGTTCTGTTAATTCATCTCATAGAGTTACATCTTTCCCTTCAAGAAGCCTTTCGCTAAGGCTGTTCTTGTGGAATTGGCAAAGGGATATTTGGAAGCCCATAGAGGGCTATGGTGAAAAAGGAAATATCTTCCGTTCAAAACCGGAAAGAAAGTTTTGAGAAACTGCTCTGTGTTCTGTTAATTCATCTCACAGAGTTATATCTTTCCCTTCAAAAAGCCTTTCGCTAAGGCTGTTCTTGTGGAATTGGCAAAGGGATATTTGGAAGCCCATAGAGGGCTATGGTGAAAAAGGAAATATCTTCCGTTCAAAATTGGAAAGAAGCTTTCTGAGAAACTGCTCTGTGTTCTGTTAATTCATCTCACAGAGTTACATCTTTCCCTTCAAGAAGCCTTTCGCTAAGGCTGTTCTTGTGGAATTGGCAAAGGGATATTTGGAAGCCCATAGAGGGCTATGGTGAAAAAGGAAATATCTTCCGTTCAAAACTGGAAAGAAGCTTTTGAGAAACTGCTCTGTGTTCTGTTAATTCATCTCACAGAGTTACATCTTTCCCTTCAAAAAGCCTTTCGCTAAGGCTGTTCTTGTGGAATTGGCAAAGGGATATTTGGAAGCCCATAGAGGCCTATGGTGAAAAAGGAAATATCTTCCGTTCAAAACTGGAAAGAAGCTTTCTGAGAAACTGCTCTGTGTTCTGTTAATTCATCTCACAGAGTTACATCTTTCCCTTCAAGAAGCCTTTCGCTAAGGCTGTTCTTGTGGAATTGGCAAAGGGATATTTGGAAGCCCATAGGGGGCTACGGTGAAAAAGGAAATATCTTCCGTTCAAAACTGGAAAGAAGCTTTCTGAGAAACTGCTCTGTGTTCTGTTAATTCATCTCACAGAGTTACATCTTTCCCTTCAAGAAGCCTTTCGCTAAGGCTGTTCTTGTGGAATTGGCAAAGGGATATTTGGAAGCCCATAGAAGGCTATGGTGAAAAAGGAAATATCTTCCGTTCAAAACTGGAAAGAAGCTTTCTGAGAAACTGCTCTGTGTTCTGTTAATTCATCTCACAGAGTTACATCTTTCCCTTCAAGAAGCCTTTCGCTAAGGCTGTTCTTGTGGAATTGGCAAAGGGATATTTGGAAGCCCATAGAGGCCTATGGTGAAAAAGGAAATATCTTTCGTTCAAAACTGGAAAGAAGCTTTCTGAGAAACTGCTCTGTGTTCTGTTAATTCATCTCACAGAGTTACATCTTTCCCTTCAAGAAGCCTTTCGCTAAGGCTGTTCTTGTGTACTTAGCAAAGGGATATTTGGAAGCCCATAGAGGGCTATGGTGAAAAAGGAAATACCTTCCGTTCAAAACTGGAAAGAAGCTTTCTGAGAAACTGCTCTGTGTTCTGTTAATTCATCTCACAGTGTTACATCTTTCCCTTCAAGAAGCCTTTCGCTAAGGCTGTTCTTGTGGAATTGGCAAAGGGATATTTGGAAGCCCATAGAGGGCTATCGTGAAAAAGGAAATACCTTCCGTTCAAAACTGGAAAGAAGCTTTCTGAGAAACTGCTCTGTGTTCTGTTAATTCATCTCACGGAGTTACATCTTTCCCTTCAAGAAGCCTTTCGCTAAGGCTGTTCTTGTGGAATTGTCAAAGGGATATTTGGAAGCCCATAGAGGGCTATGGTGAAAAAGGAAATATCTTCCGTTCAAAACTGGAAAGAAGCTTTCTGAGAAACTGCTCTGTGTTCTGTTAATTCATCTCACAGAGTTACATCTTACCCTTCAAGAAGCCTTTCGCTAAGGCTGTTCTTGTGGAATTGGCAAAGGGATATTTGGAAGCCCATAGAGGCCTATGGTGAAAAAGGAAATATCTTCCGTTCAAAACTGGAAAGAAGCTTTCTGAGAAACTGCTCTGTGTTCTGTTAATTCATCTCACAGAGTTACATCTTTCCCTTCAAGAAGCCTTTCGCTAAGGCTGTTCTTGTGGAATTGGCAAAGGGATATTTGGAAGCCCTTAGAGGCCTATGGTGAAAAAGGAAATATCTTCCGTGCAAAACTGGAAAGAAGCTTTCTGAGAAACTGCTCTGTGTTCTGTTAATTCATCTCACAGAGTTACATCTTTCCCTTCAAGAAGCCTTTCGCTAAGGCTGTTCTTGTGGAATTGGCAAAGGGATATTTGGAAGCCCATAGAGGGCTATGGTGAAAAAGGAAATATCTTCCGTTCAAAACTGGAAAGAAGCTTTCTGAGAAACTGCTCTGTGTTCTGTTAATTCATCTCACAGAGTTACATCTTTCCCTTCAAGAAGCCTTTCGGTAAGGCTGTTCTTGGGGAATTGGCAAAGGGATATTTGGAAGCCCATAGAGGGCTATGGTGAAAAAGGAAATATCTTCCGTTCAAAACTGGAAAGAAGCTTTCTGAGAAACTGCTCTGTGTTCTGTTAATTCATCTCACAGAGTTACATCTTTCCCTTCAAGAAGCCTTTCGCTAAGGCTGTTCTTGTGGAATTGGCAAAGGGATATTTGGAAGCCCATAGAGGGCTATGGTGAAAAAGGAAATATCTTCCGTTCAAAACTGGAAAGAAGCTTTCTGAGAAACTGCTCTGTGTTCTGTTAATTCATCTCACAGAGTTACATCTTTCCCTTCAAGAAGCCTTTCGCTAAGGCTGTTCTTGTGGAATTGGCAAAGGGATATTTGGAAGCCCGTAGAGGGCTATGGTGAAAAAGGAAATGTCTTCCGTTCAAAACTGGAAAGAAGCTTTCTGAGAAACTGCTCTGTGTTCTGTTAATTCATCTCACAGAGTTACATCTTTCCCTTCAAGAAGCCTTTCGGTAAGGCTGTTCTTGGGGAATTGGCAAAGGGATATTTGGAAGCCCATAGAGGGCTATGGTGAAAAAGGAAATATCTTCCGTTCAAAACTGGAAAGAAGCTTTCTGAGAAACTGCTCTGTGTTCTGTTAATTCATCTCACAGAGTTACATCTTTCCCTTCAAGAAGCCTTTCGCTAAGGCTGTTCTTGTGGAATTGGCAAAGGGATATTTGGAAGCCCATAGAGGGCTATGGTGAAAAAGGAAATATCTTCCGTTCAAAACTGGAAAGAAGCTTTCTGAGAAACTGCTCTGTGTTCTGTTAATTCATCTCACAGAGTTACATCTTTCCCTTCAAGAAGCCTTTCGCTAAGGCTGTTCTTGTGGAATTGGCAAAGGGATATTTGGAAGCCCATAGAGGGCTATGGTGAAAAAGGAAATATCTTCCGTTCAAAACTGGAAAGAAGCTTTCTGAGAAACTGCTCTGTGTTCTGTTAATTCATGTCACAGAGTTACATCTTTCCCTTCAAGAAGCCTTTCGCTAAGGCTGTTCTTGTGGAATTGGCAAAGGGATATTTGGAAGCCCATAGAGGGCTATGGTGAAAAAGGAAATACCTTCCGTTCAAAACTGGAAAGAAGCTTTCTGAGAAACTGCTCTGTGTTCTGTTAATTCATCTCACAGAGTGACATCTTTCCCTTCAAGAAGCCTTTCGCTAAGGCTGTTCTTGTGGAATTGGCAAAGGGATATTTGGAAGCCCATAGAGGCCTATGGTGAAAAAGGAAATATCTTCCGTTCAAAACTGGAAAGAAGCTTTCTGAGAAACTGCTCTGTGTTCTGTTAATTCATCTCACAGAGTTACATCTTTCCCTTCAAGAAGCCTTTCGCTAAGTCTGTTCTTGTGGAATTGGCAAAGGGATATTTGGAAGCCCATAGAGGGCTATGGTGAAAAAGGAAATATCTTCCGTTCAAAACTGGAAAGAAGCTTTCTGAGAAACTGCTCTGTGTTCTGTTAATTCATCTCACAGAGTTACATCTTTCCCTTCAAGAAGCCTTTCGCTAAGGCTGTTCTTGTGGAATTGGCAAAGGGATATTTGGAAGCCCATAGAGGGCTATGGTGAAAAAGGAAATATCTTCCGTTCAAAACTGGAAAGAAGTTTTCTGAGAAACTGCTCTGTGTTCTGTTAATTCATCTCACAGAGTTACATCTTTCCCTTCAAGAAGCCTTTCGCTAAGGCTGTTCTTGTGGAATTGGCAAAGGGATATTTGGAAGCCCATAGAGGGCTATGGTGAAAAAGGAAATATCTTCCGTTCAAAACTGGAAAGAAGCTTTCTGAGAAACTGCTCTGTGTTCTGTTAATTCATCTCACAGAGTTACATCTTTCCCTTCAAGAAGCCTTTCGCTAAGGCTGTTCTTGTGGAATTGGCAAAGGGATATTTGGAAGCCCTTAGAGGCCTATGGTGAAAAAGGAAATATCTTCCGTTCAAAACTGGAAAGAAGCTTTCTGAGAAACTGCTCTGTGTTCTGTTAATTCATCTCACAGAGTTACATCTTTCCCTTCAAGAAGCCTTTCGCTAACGCTGTTCTTGTGGAATTGGCAAAGGGATATTTGGAAGCCCATAGAGGGCTATGGTGAAAAAGGAAATACCTTCCGTTCAAAACTGGAAAGAAGCTTTCTGAGAAACTGCTCTGTGTTCTGTTAATTCATCTCACAGAGTTACATCTTTCCCTTCAAGAAGCCTTTCGCTAAGGCTGTTCTTGTGGAATTGGCAAAGGGATATTTGGAAGCCCATAGAGGCCTATGGTGAAAAAGGAAATATCTTCCGTTCAAAACTGGAAAGAAGCTTTCTGAGAAACTGCTCTGTGTTCTGTTAATTCATCTCACAGAGTTACATCTTTCCCTTCAAGAAGCCTTTCGCTAAGGCTGTTCTTGTGGAATTGGCAAAGGGATATTTGGAAGCCCATAGAGGGCTATGGTGAAAAAGGAAATATCTTCCGTTCAAAACTGGAAAGAAGCTTTCTGAGAAACTGCTCTGTGTTCTATTAATTCATCTCACAGAGTTACATCTTTCCCTTCAAGAAGCCTTTCGCTAAGGCTGTTCTTGTGGAATTGGCAAAGGGATATTTGGAAGCCCATAGAGGGCTATAGTGAAAAAGGAAATATCTTCCGTTCAAAACTGGAAAGAAGCTTTCTGAGAAACTGCTCTGTGTTCTGTTAATTCATCTCACAGAGTTACATCTTTCCCTTCAAGAAGCCTTTCGCTAAGGCTGTTCTTGTGGAATTGGCAAAGGGATATTTGGAAGCCCAAAGAGGGCTATGGTGAAAAAGGAAATATCTTCTGTTCAAAACTGGAAAGAAGCTTTCTGAGAAACTGCTCTGTGTTCTGTTAATTCATCTCACAGAGTTACATCTTTCCCTTCAAGAAGCCTTTCGCTAAGGCTGTTCTTGTGGAATTGGCAAAGGGATATTTGGAAGCCCATAGAGGGCTATGGTGAAAAAGGAAATATCTTCCGTTCAAAACTGGAAAGAAGCTTTTGAGAAACTGCTCTGTGTTCTGTTAATTCATCTCACAGAGTTACATCTTTCCCTTCAAGAAGCCTTTCGCTAAGGCTGTTCTTGTGGAATTGGCAAAGGGATATTTGGAAGCCCAAAGAGGGCCACGGTGAAAAAGGAAATATCTTCCGTTCAAAACTGGAAAGAAACTTTCTGAGAAACTGCTCTGTGTTCTGTTAATTCATCTCACAGAGTTACATCTTTCCCTTCAAGAAGCCTTTCGCTAAGGCTGTTCTTGTGGAATTGGCAAAGGGATATTTGGAAGCCCAAAGAGGGCTACGGTGAAAAAGGAAATATCTTCCGTTCAAAACTGGAAAGAAGCTTTCTGAGAAACTGCTGTGTGTTCTGTTAATTCATCTCACAGAGTTACGTCTTTCCCTTCAAGAAGCCTTTCGCTAAGGCTGTTCTTGTGGAATTGGCAAAGGGATATTTGGAAGCCCAAAGAGGGCTACGGTGAAAAAGGAAATATCTTCCGTTCAAAACTGGAAAGAAGCTTTCTGAGAAACTGCTCTGTGTTCTGTTAATTCATCTCACAGAGTTACATCTTTCCCTTCAAGAAGCCTTTCGCTAAGGCTGTTCTTGTGGAATTGGCAAAGGGATATTTGGAAGCCCTTAGAGGGCTATGGTGAAAAAGGAAATATCTTCCGTTCAAAACTGGAAAGAAGCTTTCTGAGAAACTGCTCTGTGTTCTGTTAATTCATCTCACAGAGTTCCATCTTTCCCTTCGAGAAGCCTTTCGCTAAGGCTGTTCTTGTGGAATTGGCAAAGGGATATTTGGAAGCCCATAGAGGCCTATGGTGAAAAAGGAAATATCTTCCGTTCAAAACTGGAAAGAAGCTTTCTGAGAAACTGCTCTGTGTTCTGTTAATTCATCTCACAGAGTTACATCTTTCCCTTCAAGAAGCCTTTCGGTAAGGCTGTTCTTGGGGAATTGGCAAAGGGATATTTGGAAGCCCATAGAGGGCTATGGTGAAAAAGGAAATATCTTCCGTTCAAAACTGGAAAGAAGCTTTCTGAGAAACTGCTCTGTGTTCTGTTAATTCATCTCACAGAGTTACATCTTTCCCTTCAAGAAGCCTTTCGCTAAGGCTGTTCTTGTGGAATTGGCAAAGGGATATTTGGAAGCCCATAGAAGGCTATGGTGAAAAAGGAAATATCTTCCGTTCAAAACTGGAAAGAAGCTTTTGAGAAACTGCTCTGTGTTCTGTTAATTCATCTCACAGAGTTACATCTTTCCCTTCAAAAAGCCTTTCGCTAAGGCTGTTCTTGTGGAATTGGCAAAGGGATATTTGGAAGCCCATAGAGGGCTATGGTGAAAAAGGAAATATCTTCCGTTCAAAACTGGAAAGAAGCTTTCTGAGAAACTGCTCTGTGTTCTGTTAATTCATCTCACAGAGTTACATCTTTCCCTTCAAGAAGCCTTTCGCTAAGGCTGTTCTTGTGGAATTGGCAAAGGGATATTTGGAAGCCCATAGAGGCCTATGGTGAAAAAGGAAATATCTTCCGTTCAAAACTGGAAAGAAGCTTTCTGAGAAACTGCTCTGTGTTCTGTTAATTCATCTCACAGAGTTACATGTTTCCCTTCAAGATGCCTTTCGCTAAGGCTGTTCTTGTGGAATTGGCAAAGGGATATTTGGAAGCCGATAGAGGGCTATGGTGAAAAAGGAAATATCTTCCGTTCAAAACTGGAAAGAAGCTTTCTGAGAAACTGCTCTGTGTTCTGTTAATTCATCTCACAGAGTTACATCTTTCCCTTCAAGAAGCCTTTCGCTAAGGCTGTTCTTGTGGAATTGGCAAAGGGATATTTGGAAGCCCATAGAGGCCTATGGTGAAAAAGGAAATATCTTCCGTTCAAAACTGGAAAGAAGCTTTCTGAGAAACTGCTCTGTGTTCTGTTAATTCATCTCACAGAGTTACATCTTTCCCTTCAAGAAGCCTTTCGCTAAGGCTGTTCTTGTGTTATTAGCAAAGGGATATTTGGAAGCCCATAGAGGGCTATGGTGAAAAAGGAAATACCTTCCGTTCAAAACTGGAAAGAAGCTTTCTGAGAAACTTCTCTGTGTTCTGTTAATTCATCTCACAGAGTTACATCTTTCCCTTCAAGAAGCCTTTCGCTAAGGCTGTTCTTGTGGAATTGGCAAAGGGATATTTGGAAGCCCATAGAGGCCTATGGTGAAAAAGGAAATATCTTCCGTTCAAAACTGGAAAGAAGCTTTCTGAGAAACTGCTCTGTGTTCTGTTAATTCATCTCACACAGTTACATCTTTCCCTTCAAGAAGCCTTTCGCTAACGCTGTTCTTGTGGAATTGGCAAAGGGATATTTGGAAGCCCATAGAGGGCTATGGTGAAAAAGGAAATACCTTCCGTTCAAAACTGGAAAGAAGCTTTCTGAGAAACTGCTCTGTGTTCTGTTAATTCATCTCACAGAGTTACATCTTTCCCTTCAAGAAGCCTTTCGCTAAGGCTGTTCTTGTGGAATTGGCAAAGGGATATTTGGAAGCCCATAGAGGCCTATGGTGAAAAAGGAAATATCTTCCGTTCAAAACTGGAAAGAAGCTTTCTGAGAAACTGCTCTGTGTTCTGTTAATTCATCTCACAGAGTTACATCTTTCCCTTCAAGAAGCCTTTCGCTAAGGCTGTTCTTGTGGAATTGGCAAAGGGATATTTGGAAGCCCATAGAGGGCTATGGTGAAAAAGGAAATATCTTCCGTTCAAAACTGGAAAGAAGCTTTCTGAGAAACTGCTCTGTGTTCTATTAATTCATCTCACAGAGTTACATCTTTCCCTTCAAGAAGCCTTTCGCTAAGGCTGTTCTTGTGGAATTGGCAAAGGGATATTTGGAAGCCCATAGAGGGCTATAGTGAAAAAGGAAATATCTTCCGTTCAAAACTGGAAAGAAGCTTTCTGAGAAACTGCTCTGTGTTCTGTTAATTCATCTCACAGAGTTACATCTTTCCCTTCAAGAAGCCTTTCGCTAAGGCTGTTCTTGTGGAATTGGCAAAGGGATATTTGGAAGCCCAAAGAGGGCTATGGTGAAAAAGGAAATATCTTCTGTTCAAAACTGGAAAGAAGCTTTCTGAGAAACTGCTCTGTGTTCTGTTAATTCATCTCACAGAGTTACATCTTTCCCTTCAAGAAGCCTTTCGCTAAGGCTGTTCTTGTGGAATTGGCAAAGGGATATTTGGAAGCCCATAGAGGGCTATGGTGAAAAAGGAAATATCTTCCGTTCAAAACTGGAAAGAAGCTTTTGAGAAACTGCTCTGTGTTCTGTTAATTCATCTCACAGAGTTACATCTTTCCCTTCAAGAAGCCTTTCGCTAAGGCTGTTCTTGTGGAATTGGCAAAGGGATATTTGGAAGCCCAAAGAGGGCCACGGTGAAAAAGGAAATATCTTCCGTTCAAAACTGGAAAGAAACTTTCTGAGAAACTGCTCTGTGTTCTGTTAATTCATCTCACAGAGTTACATCTTTCCCTTCAAGAAGCCTTTCGCTAAGGCTGTTCTTGTGGAATTGGCAAAGGGATATTTGGAAGCCCAAAGAGGGCTACGGTGAAAAAGGAAATATCTTCCGTTCAAAACTGGAAAGAAGCTTTCTGAGAAACTGCTGTGTGTTCTGTTAATTCATCTCACAGAGTTACGTCTTTCCCTTCAAGAAGCCTTTCGCTAAGGCTGTTCTTGTGTTATTAGCAAAGGGATATTTGGAAGCCCATAGAGGGCTATGGTGAAAAAGGAAATATCTTCCGTTCAAAACTGGAAAGAAGCTTTCTGAGAAACTGCTCTGTGTTCTGTTAATTCATCTCACAGAGTTACATCTTTCCCTTCAAGAAGCCTTTCGGTAAGGCTGTTCTTGGGGAATTGGCAAAGGGATATTTGGAAGCCCATAGAGGGCTATGGTGAAAAAGGAAATATCTTCCGTTCAAAACTGGAAAGAAGCTTTCTGAGAAACTGCTCTGTGTTCTGTTAATTCATCTCACAGAGTTACATCTTTCCCTTCAAGAAGCCTTTCGCTAAGGCTGTTCTTGTGGAATTGGCAAAGGGATATTTGGAAGCCCATAGAAGGCTATGGTGAAAAAGGAAATATCTTCCGTTCAAAACTGGAAAGAAGCTTTTGAGAAACTGCTCTGTGTTCTGTTAATTCATCTCACAGAGTTACATCTTTCCCTTCAAAAAGCCTTTCGCTAAGGCTGTTCTTGTGGAATTGGCAAAGGGATATTTGGAAGCCCATAGAGGGCTATGGTGAAAAAGGAAATATCTTCCGTTCAAAACTGGAAAGAAGCTTTCTGAGAAACTGCTCTGTGTTCTGTTAATTCATCTCACAGAGTTACATCTTTCCCTTCAAGAAGCCTTTCGCTAAGGCTGTTCTTGTGGAATTGGCAAAGGGATATTTGGAAGCCCATAGAGGCCTATGGTGAAAAAGGAAATATCTTCCGTTCAAAACTGGAAAGAAGCTTTCTGAGAAACTGCTCTGTGTTCTGTTAATTCATCTCACAGAGTTACATGTTTCCCTTCAAGATGCCTTTCGCTAAGGCTGTTCTTGTGGAATTGGCAAAGGGATATTTGGAAGCCGATAGAGGGCTATGGTGAAAAAGGAAATATCTTCCGTTCAAAACTGGAAAGAAGCTTTCTGAGAAACTGCTCTGTGTTCTGTTAATTCATCTCACAGAGTTACATCTTTCCCTTCAAGAAGCCTTTCGCTAAGGCTGTTCTTGTGGAATTGGCAAAGGGATATTTGGAAGCCCATAGAGGCCTATGGTGAAAAAGGAAATATCTTCCGTTCAAAACTGGAAAGAAGCTTTCTGAGAAACTGCTCTGTGTTCTGTTAATTCATCTCACAGAGTTACATCTTTCCCTTCAAGAAGCCTTTCGCTAAGGCTGTTCTTGTGTTATTAGCAAAGGGATATTTGGAAGCCCATAGAGGGCTATGGTGAAAAAGGAAATACCTTCCGTTCAAAACTGGAAAGAAGCTTTCTGAGAAACTTCTCTGTGTTCTGTTAATTCATCTCACAGAGTTACATCTTTCCCTTCAAGAAGCCTTTCGCTAAGGCTGTTCTTGTGGAATTGGCAAAGGGATATTTGGAAGCCCATAGAGGCCTATGGTGAAAAAGGAAATATCTTCCGTTCAAAACTGGAAAGAAGCTTTCTGAGAAACTGCTCTGTGTTCTGTTAATTCATCTCACAGAGTTACATCTTTCCCTTCAAGAAGCCTTTCGCTAAGGCTGTTCTTGTGGAATTGGCAAAGGGATATTTGGAAGCCCATAGAGGGCTATGGTGAAAAAGGAAATATCTTCCGTTCAAAACTGGAAAGAAGCTTTCTGAGAAACTGCTCTGTGTTCTGTTAATTCATCTCACAGAGTTACACCTTTCCCTTCAAGAAGCCTTTCGCTAAGGCTGTTCTTGTGGAATTGGCAAAGGGATATTTGGAAGCCCATAGAGGGCTATGGTGAAAAAGGAAATATCTTCCGTTCAAAACTGGAAAGAAGCTTTTGAGAAACTGCTCTGTGTTCTGTTAATTCATCTCACAGAGTTACATCTTTCCCTTCAAAAAGCCTTTCGCTAAGGCTGTTCTTGTGGAATTGGCAAAGGGATATTTGGAAGCCCATAGAGGGCTATGGTGAAAAAGGAAATATCTTCCGTTCAAAACTGGAAAGAAGCTTTCTGAGAAACTGCTCTGTGTTCTGTTAATTCATCTCACAGAGTTACATCTTTCCCTTCAAGAAGCCTTTCGCTAAGGCTGTTCTTGTTGAATTGGCAAAGGGATATTTGGAAGCCCATAGAGGGCTATGGTGAAAAAGGAAATATCTTCCGTTCAAAACTGGAAAGAAGCTTTTGAGAAACTGCTCTGTGTTCTGTTAATTCATCTCACAGAGTTACATCTTTCCCTTCAAAAAGCCTTTCGCTAAGGCTGTTCTTGTGGAATTGGCAAAGGGATATTTGGAAGCCCATAGAGGCCTATGGTGAAAAAGGAAATATCTTCCGTTCAAAACTGGAAAGAAGCTTTCTGAGAAACTGCTCTGTGTTCTGTTATTCATCTCACAGAGTTACATCTTTCCCTTCAAGAAGCCTTTCGCTAAGGCTGTTCTTGTGTACTTAGCAAAGGGATATTTGGAAGCCCATAGAGGGCTATGGTGAAAAAGGAAATACCTTCCGTTCAAAACTGGAAAGAAGCTTTCTGAGAAACTGCTCTGTGTTCTGTTAATTCATCTCACAGAGTTACATCTTTCCCTTCAAGAAGCCTTTCGCTAAGGCTGTTCTTGTGGAATTGGCAAAGGGATATTTGGAAGCCCATAGAGGGCTATGGTGAAAAAGGAAATACCTTCCGTTCAAAACTGGAAAGAAGCTTTCTGAGAAACTGCTCTGTGTTCTGTTAATTCATCTCACAGAGTTACATCTTTCCCTTCAAGAAGCCTTTCGCTAAGGCTGTTCTTGTGGAATTGGCAAAGGGATATTTGGAAGCCCATAGAGGGCTATGGTGAAAAAGGAAATATCTTCCGTTCAAAACTGGAAAGAAGCTTTCTGAGAAACTGCTCTGTGTTCTGTTAATTCATCTCACAGAGTTACATCTTTCCCTTCAAGAAGCCTTTCGCTAAGGCTGTTCTTGTGGAATTGGCAAAGGGATATTTGGAAGCCCATAGAGGGCTATGGTGAAAAAGGAAATATCTTCCGTTCAAAACTGGAAAGAAGCTTTCTGAGAAACTGCTCTGTGTTCTGTTAATTCATCTCACAGAGTTACATCTTTCCCTTCAAGAAGCCTTTCGCTAAGGCTGTTCTTGTGGAATTGGCAAAGGGATATTTGGAAGCCCATAGAGGGCTATGGTGAAAAAGGGAATACCTTCCGTTCAAAACTGGAAAGAAGCTTTCTGAGAAACTGCTCTGTGTTCTGTTAATTCATCTCACAGAGTTACATCTTTCCCTTCAAGAAACCTTTCGCTAAGGCTGTTCTTGTGGAATTGGCAAAGGGATATTTGGAAGCCCATAGAGGGCTATGGTGAAAAAGGAAATATCTTCCGTTCAAAACTGGAAAGAAGCTTTCTGAGAAACTGCTCTGTGTTCTGTTAATTCATCTCACAGAGTTACATCTTTCCCTTCAAGAAGCCTTTCGCTAAGGCTGTTCTTGTGGAATTGGCAAAGGGATATTTGGAAGCCCTTAGAGGCCTATGGTGAAAAAGGAAATATCTTCCGTTCAAAACTGGAAAGAAGCTTTCTGAGAAACTGCTCTGTGTTCTGTTAATTCATCTCACAGAGTTACATCTTTCCCTTCAAGAAGCCTTTCGCTAAGGCTGTTCTTGTGGAATTGGCAAAGGGATATTTGGAAGCCCATAGAGGGCTATGGTGAAAAAGGAAATACCTTCCGTTCAAAACTGGAAAGAAGCTTTCTGAGAAACTGCTCTGTGTTCTGTTAATTCATCTCACAGAGTTACATCTTTCACTTCAAGAAGCCTTTCGCTAAGGCTGTTCTTGTGGAATTGGCAAAGGGATATTTGGAAGCCCATAGAGGGCTATGGTGAAAAAGGAAATACCTTCCGTTCAAAACTGGAAAGAAGCTTTCTGAGAAACTGCTCTGTGTTCTGTTAATTCATCTCACAGAGTTACATCTTTCCCTTCAAGAAGCCTTTCGCTAAGGCTGTTCTTGTGGAATTGGCAAAGGGATATTTGGAAGCCCTTAGAGGTCTATGGTGAAAAAGGAAATATCTTCCGTTCAAAACTGGAAAGAAGCTTTCTGAGAAACTGCTCTGTGTTCTGTTAATTCATCTCACAGAGTTACATCTTTCCCTTCAAGAAGCCTTTCGCTAAGGCTGTTCTTGTGGAATTGGCAAAGGGATATTTGGAAGCCCATAGAGGGCTATGGTGAAAAAGGAAATACCTTCCGTTCAAAACTGGAAAGAAGCTTTCTGAGAAACTGCTCTGTGTTCTGTTAATTCATCTCACAGAGTTACATCTTTCCCTTCAAGAAGCCTTTCGCTAAGGCTGTTCTTGTGGAATTGGCAAAGGGATATTTGGAAGCCCATAGAGGGCTATGGTGAAAAAGGAAATATCTTCCGTTCAAAACTGGAAAGAAGCTTTCTGAGAAACTGCTCTGTGTTCTGTTAATTCATCTCACAGAGTTACATCTTTCCCTTCAAGAAGCCTTTCGCTAAGGCTGTTCTTGTGGAATTGGCAAAGGGATATTTGGAAGCCCTTAGAGGCCTATGGTGAAAAAGGAAATATCTTCCGTTCAAAACTGGAAAGAAGCTTTCTGAGAAACTGCTCTGTGTTCTGTTAATTCATCTCACAGAGTTACATCTTTCCCTTCAAGAAGCCTTTCGCTAAGGCTGTTCTTGTGGAATTGGCAAAGGGATATTTGGAAGCCCATAGAGGGCTATGGTGAAAAAGGAAATACCTTCCGTTCAAAACTGGAAAGAAGCTTTCTGAGAAACTGCTCTGTGTTCTGTTAATTCATCTCACAGAGTTACATCTTTCACTTCAAGAAGCCTTTCGCTAAGGCTGTTCTTGTGGAATTGGCAAAGGGATATTTGGAAGCCCATAGAGGGCTATGGTGAAAAAGGAAATACCTTCCGTTCAAAACTGGAAAGAAGCTTTCTGAGAAACTGCTCTGTGTTCTGTTAATTCATCTCACAGAGTTACATCTTTCCCTTCAAGAAGCCTTTCGCTAAGGCTGTTCTTGTGGAATTGGCAAAAGGATATTTGGAAGCCCATAGAGGCCTATGGTGAAAAAGGAAATATCTTCCGTTCAAAACTGGAAAGAAGCTTTCTGAGAAACTGCTCTGTGTTCTGTTAATTCTTCTCACAGAGTTACATCTTTCCCTTCAAGAAGCCTTTCGCTAAGGCTGTTCTTGTGGAATTGGCAAAGGGATATTTGGAAGCCCATAGAGGGCTATGGTGAAAAAGGAAATATCTTCCGTTCAAAACTGGAAAGAAGCTTTCTGAGAAACTGCTCTGTGTTCTGTTAATTCATCTCACAGAGTTACATCTTTCCCTTCAAGAAGCCTTTCGCTAAGGCTGTTCTTGTGGAATTGGCAAAGGGATATTTGGAAGCCCATAGAGGGCTATGGTGAAAAAGGAAATATCTTCCGTTCAAAACTGGAAAGAAGTTTTCTGAGAAACTGCTCTGTGTTCTGTTAATTCATCTCACAGAGTTACATCTTTCCCTTCAAGAAGCCTTTCGCTAAGGCTGTTCTTGTGGAATTGGCAAAGGGATATTTGGAAGCCCATAGAGGGCTATGGTGAAAAAGGAAATATCTTCCGTTCAAAACTGGAAAGAAGCTTTCTGAGAAACTGCTCTGTGTTCTGTTAATTCATCTCACAGAGTTACATCTTTCCCTTCAAGAAGCCTTTCGCTAAGGCTGTTCTTGTGGAATTGGCAAAGGGATATTTGGAAGCCCTTAGAGGCCTATGGTGAAAAAGGAAATATCTTCCGTTCAAAACTGGAAAGAAGCTTTCTGAGAAACTGCTCTGTGTACTGTTAATTCATCTCACAGAGTTACATCTTTCCCTTCAAGAAGCCTTTCGCTAACGCTGTTCTTGTGGAATTGGCAAAGGGATATTAGGAAGCCCATAGAGGGCTATGGTGAAAAAGGAAATACCTTCCGTTCAAAACTGGAAAGAAGCTTTCTGAGAAACTGCTCTGTGTTCTGTTAATTCATCTCACAGAGTTACATCTTTCCCTTCAAGAAGCCTTTCGCTAAGGCTGTTCTTGTGGAATTGGCAAAGGGATATTTGGAAGCCCATAGAGGCCTATGGTGAAAAAGGAAATATCTTCCGTTCAAAACTGGAAAGAAGCTTTCTGAGAAACTGCTCTGTGTTCTGTTAATTCATCTCACAGAGTTACATCTTTCCCTTCAAGAAGCCTTTCGCTAAGGCTGTTCTTGTGGAATTGGCAAAGGGATATTTGGAAGCCCATAGAGGGCTATGGTGAAAAAGGAAATATCTTCCGTTCAAAACTGGAAAGAAGCTTTCTGAGAAACTGCTCTGTGTTCTATTAATTCATCTCACAGAGTTACATCTTTCCCTTCAAGAAGCCTTTCGCTAAGGCTGTTCTTGTGGAATTGGCAAAGGGATATTTGGAAGCCCATAGAGGGCTATAGTGAAAAAGGAAATATCTTCCGTTCAAAACTGGAAAGAAGCTTTCTGAGAAACTGCTCTGTGTTCTGTTAATTCATCTCACAGAGTTACATCTTTCCCTTCAAGAAGCCTTTCGCTAAGGCTGTTCTTGTGGAATTGGCAAAGGGATATTTGGAAGCCCATAGAGGGCTATGGTGAAAAAGGAAATATCTTCTGTTCAAAACTGGAAAGAAGCTTTCTGAGAAACTGCTCTGTGTTCTGTTAATTCATCTCACAGAGTTACATCTTTCCCTTCAAGAAGCCTTTCGCTAAGGCTGTTCTTGTGGAATTGGCAAAGGGATATTTGGAAGCCCATAGAGGGCTATGGTGAAAAAGGAAATATCTTCCGTTCAAAACTGGAAAGAAGCTTTTGAGAAACTGCTCTGTGTTCTGTTAATTCATCTCACAGAGTTACATCTTTCCCTTCAAGAAGCCTTTCGCTAAGGCTGTTCTTGTGGAACTGGCAAAGGGATATTTGGAAGCCCAAAGAGGGCCACGGTGAAAAAGGAAATATCTTCCGTTCAAAACTGGAAAGAAACTTTCTGAGAAACTGCTCTGTGTTCTGTTAATTCATCTCACAGAGTTACATCTTTCCCTTCAAGAAGCCTTTCGCTAACGCTGTTCTTGTGGAATTGGCAAAGGGATATTTGGAAGCCCAAAGAGGGCTACGGTGAAAAAGGAAATATCTTCCGTTCAAAACTGGAAAGAAGCTTTCTGAGAAACTGCTGTGTGTTCTGTTAATTCATCTCACAGAGTTACGTCTTTCCCTTCAAGAAGCCTTTCGCTAAGGCTGTTCTTGTGGAATTGGCAAAGGGATATTTGGAAGCCCAAAGAGGGCTACGGTGAAAAAGGAAATATCTTCCGTTCAAAACTGGAAAGAAGCTTTCTGAGAAACTGCTCTGTGTTCTGTTAATTCATCTCACAGAGTTACATCTTTCCCTTCAAGAAGCCTTTCGCTAAGGCTGTTCTTGTGGAATTGGCAAAGGGATATTTGGAAGCCCATAGAGGCCTATGGTGAAAAAGGAAATATCTTCCGTTCAAAACTGGAAAGAAGCTTTCTGAGAAACTGCTCTGTGTTCTGTTAATTCATCTCACAGAGTTCCATCTTTCCCTTCGAGAAGCCTTTCGCTAAGGCTGTTCTTGTGGAATTGGCAAAGGGATATTTGGAAGCCCATAGAGGGCTATGGTGAAAAAGGAAATACCTTCCGTTCAAAACTGGAAAGAAGCTTTCTGAGAAACTGCTCTGTGTTCTGTTAATTCATCTCACAGAGTTACATGTTTCCCTTCAAGATGCCTTTCGCTAAGGCTGTTCTTGTGGAATTGGCAAAGGGATATTTGGAAGCCGATAGAGGGCTATGGTGAAAAAGGAAATATCTTCCGTTCAAAACTGGAAAGAAGCTTTCTGAGAAACTGCTCTGTGTTCTGTTAATTCATCTCACAGAGTTACATCTTTCCCTTCAAGAAGCCTTTCGCTAAGGCTGTTCTTGTGGAATTGGCAAAGGGATATTTGGAAGCCCATAGAGGCCTATGGTGAAAAAGGAAATATCTTCCGTTCAAAACTGGAAAGAAGCTTTCTGAGAAACTGCTCTGTGTTCTGTTAATTCATCTCACAGAGTTACATCTTTCCCTTCAAGAAGCCTTTCGCTAAGGCTGTTCTTGTGTTATTAGCAAAGGGATATTTGGAAGCCCATAGAGGGCTATGGTGAAAAAGGAAATACCTTCCGTTCAAAACTGGAAAGAAGCTTTCTGAGAAACTTCTCTGTGTTCTGTTAATTCATCTCACAGAGTTACATCTTTCCCTTCAAGAAGCCTTTCGCTAAGGCTGTTCTTGTGGAATTGGCAAAGGGATATTTGGAAGCCCATAGAGGCCTATGGTGAAAAAGGAAATATCTTCCGTTCAAATCTGGAAAGAAGCTTTCTGAGAAACTGCTCTGTGTTCTGTTAATTCATCTCACAGAGTTACATCTTTCCCTTCAAGAAGCCTTTCGCTAAGGCTGTTCTTGTGGAATTGGCAAAGGGATATTTGGAAGCCCATAGAGGGCTATGGTGAAAAAGGAAATATCTTCCGTTCAAAACTGGAAAGAAGCTTTCTGAGAAACTGCTCTGTGTTCTCTTAATTCATCTCACAGAGTTACACCTTTCCCTTCAAGAAGCCTTTCGCTAAGGCTGTTCTTGTGGATTTGGCAAAGGGATATTTGGAAGCCCTTAGAGGGCTATGGTGAAAAAGGAAATATCTTCCGTTCAAAACTGGAAAGAAGCTTTTGAGAAACTGCTCTGTGTTCTGTTAATTCATCTCACAGAGTTACATCTTTCCCTTCAAAAAGCCTTTCGCTAAGGCTGTTCTTGTGATATTGGCAAAGGGATATTTGGAAGCCCATAGAGGGCTATGGTGAAAAAGGAAATATCTTCCGTTCAAAACTGGAAAGAAGCTTTCTGAGAAACTGCTCTGTGTTCTGTTAATTCATCTCACAGAGTTACATCTTTCCCTTCAAGAAGCCTTTCGCTAAGGCTGTTCTTGTTGAATTGGCAAAGGGATATTAGGAAGCCCATAGAGGGCTATGGTGAAAAAGGAAATATCTTCCGTTCAAAACTGGAAAGAAGCTTTTGAGAAACTGCTCTGTGTTCTGTTAATTCATCTCACAGAGTTACATCTTTCCCTTCAAAAAGCCTTTCGCTAAGGCTGTTCTTGTGGAATTGGCAAAGGGATATTTGGAAGCCCATAGAGGCCTATGGTGAAAAAGGAAATATCTTCCGTTCAAAACTGGAAAGAAGCTTTCTGAGAAACTGCTCTGTGTTCTGTTAATTCATCTCACAGAGTTACATCTTTCCCTTCAAGAAGCCTTTCGCTAAGGCTGTTCTTGTGTACTTAGCAAAGGGATATTTGGAAGCCCATAGAGGGCTATGGTGAAAAAGGAAATACCTTCCGTTCAAAACTGGAAAGAAGCTTTCTGAGAAACTGCTCTGTGTTCTGTTAATTCATCTCACAGAGTTACATCTTTCCCTTCAAGAAGCCTTTCGCTAAGGCTGTTCTTGGGGAATTGGCAAAGGGATATTTGGAAGCCCATAGAGGGCTATGGTGAAAAAGGAAATATCTTCCGTTCAAAACTGGAAAGAAGCTTTCTGAGAAACTGCTCTGTGTTCTGTTAATTCATCTCACAGAGTTACATCTTTCCCTTCAAGAAGCCTTTCACTAAGGCTGTTCTTGTGGAATTGGCAAAGGGATATTTGGAAGCCCATAGAGTTCTATGGTGAAAAAGGAAATATCTTCCGTTCAAAACTGGAAAGAAGCTTTTGAGAAACTGCTCTGTGTTCTGTTAATTCATCTCACAGAGTTACATCTTTCCCTTCAAAAAGCCTTTCGCTAAGGCTGTTCTTGTGGAATTGGCAAAGGGATATTTGGAAGCCCATAGAGGGCTATGGTGAAAAAGGAAATATCTTCCGTTCAAAACTGGAAAGAAGCTTTCTGAGAAACTGCTCTGTGTTCTGTTAATTCATCTCACAGAGTTACATCTTTCCCTTCAAGAAGCCTTTCGCTAAGGCTGTTCTTGTGGAATTGGCAAAGGGATATTTTGAAGCCCATAGAGGCCTGTGGTGAAAAAGGAAATATCTTCCGTTCAAAACTGGAAAGAAGCTTTCTGAGAAACTGCTCTGTGTTCTGTTAATTCATCTCACAGAGTTACATCTTTCCCTTCAAGAAGCCTTTCGCTAAGGCTGTTCTTGTGGAATTGGCAAAGGGATATTTGGAAGCCCATAGGGGGCTACGGTGAAAAAGGAAATATCTTCCGTTCAAAACTGGAAAGAAGCTTTCTGAGAAACTGCTCTGTGTTCTGTTAATTCATCTCACAGAGTTACATCTTTCCCTTCAAGAATCCTTTCGCTAAGGCTGTTCTTGTGGAATTGGCAAAGGGATATTTGGAAGCCCATAGAGGGCTATGGTGAAAAAGGAAATATCTTCCGTTCAAAACTGGAAAGAAGCTTTCTGAGAAACTGCTCTGTGTTCTGTTAATTCATCTCACAGAGTTACATCTTTCCCTTCAAGAAGCCTTTCGCTAAGGCTGTTCTTGTGGAATTGGCAAAGGGATATTTGGAAGCCCATAGAGGCCTATGGTGAAAAAGGAAATATCTTCCGTTCAAAACTGGAAAGAAGCTTTCTGAGAAACTGCTCTGTGTTCTGTTAATTCATCTCACAGAGTTACATCTTTCCCTTCAAGAAGCCTTTCGCTAAGGCTGTTCTTGTGTAATTGGCAAAGGGATATTTGGAAGCCCATAGAGGGCTATGGTGAAAAAGGAAATACCTTCCGTTCAAAACTGGAAAGAAGCTTTCTGAGAAACTGCTCTGTGTTCTGTTAATTCATCTCACAGAGTTACATCTTTCCCTTCAAGAAGCCTTTCGCTAAGGCTGTTCTTGTGGAATTGGCAAAGGGATATTTGGAAGCCCATAGAGGGCTATGGTGAAAAAGGAAATATCTTCCGTTCTAAACTGTAAAGAAGCTTTCTGAGAAACTGCTCTGTGTTCTGTTAATTCATCTCACAGAGTTACATCTTTCCCTTCAAGAAGCCTTTCGCTAAGGCTGTTCTTGTGGAATTGGCAAAGGGATATTTGGAAGCCCATAGAGGGCTATGGTGAAAAAGGAAATATCTTCCGTTCAAAACTGGAAAGAAGCTTTCTGAGAAACTGCTCTGTGTTCTGTTAATTCATCTCACAGAGTTACATCTTTCCTTCAAGAAGCCTTTCGCTAAGGCTGTTCTTGTGGAATTGGCAAAGGGATATTTGGAAGCCCATAGAGGGCTATGGTGAAAAAGGAAATATCTTCCGTTCAAAACTGGAAAGAAGCTTTCTGAGAAACTGCTCTGTGTTCTGTTAATTCATGTCACAGAGTTACATCTTTCCCTTCAAGAAGCCTTTCGCTAAGGCTGTTCTTGTGGAATTGGCAAAGGGATATTTGGAAGCCCATAGAGGGCTATGGTGAAAAAGGAAATACCTTCCGTTCCAAACTGGAAAGAAGCTTTCTGAGAAACTGCTCTGTGTTCTGTTAATTCATCTCACAGAGTTACATCTTTCCCTTCAAGAAGCCTTTCGCTAAGGCTGTTCTTGTGGAATTGGCAAAGGGATATTTTGAAGCCCATAGAGGCCTATGGTGAAAAAGGAAATATCTTCCGTTCAAAACTGGAAAGAAGCTTTCTGAGAAACTGCTCTGTGTTCTGTTAATTCATCTCACAGAGTTACATCTTTCCCTTCAAGAAGCCTTTCGCTAAGGCTGTTCTTGTGGAATTGGCAAAGGGATATTTGGAAGCCCATAGGGGGCTACGGTGAAAAAGGAAGTATCTTCCGTTCAAAACTGGAAAGAAGCTTTCTGAGAAACTGCTCTGTGTTCTGTTAATTCATCTCACAGAGTTCCATCTTTCCCTTCAAGAAGCCTTTCGCTAAGGCTGTTCTTGTGGAATTGGCAAAGGGATATTTGGAAGCCCATAGAGGGCTATGGTGAAAAAGGAAATATCTTCCGTTCAAAACTGGAAAGAAGCTTTCTGAGAAACTGCTCTGTGTTCTGTTAATTCATCTCACAGAGTTACATCTTTCCCTTCAAGAAGCCTTTCGCTAAGGCTGTTCTTGTGGAATTGGCAAAGGGATATTTGGAAGCCCTAAGAGGCCTATGGTGAAAAAGGAAATATCTTCCGTTTAAAACTGGAAAGAAGCTTTCTGAGAAACTGCTCTGTGTTCTGTTAATTCATCTCACAGAGTTACATCTTTCCCTTCAAGAAGCCTTTCGCTAAGGCTGTTCTTGTGGAATTGGCAAAGGGATATTTGGAAGCCCATAGAGGGCTATGGTGAAAAAGGAAATACCTTCCGTTCAAAACTGGAAAGAAGCTTTCTGAGAAACTGCTCTGTGTTCTGTTAATTCATCTCACAGAGTTACATCTTTCCCTTCAAGAAGCCTTTCGCTAAGGCTGTTCTTGTGGAATTGGCAAAGGGATATTTGGAAGCCCATAGAGGGCTATGGTGAAAAAGGAAATACCTTCCGTTCAAAACTGGAAAGAAGCTTTCTGAGAAACTGCTCTGTGTTCTGTTAATTCATCTCACAGAGTTACATCTTTCCCTTCGAGAAGCCTTTCGCTAAGGCTGTTCTTGTGGAATTGGCAAAGGGATATTTGGAAGCCCATAGAGGCCTATGGTGAAAAAGGAAATATCTTCCGTTCAAAACTGGAAAGAAGCTTTCTGAGAAACTGCTCTGTGTTCTGTTAATTCATCTCACAGAGTTACATATTTCCCTTCAAGAAGCCTTTCGCTAAGGCTGTTCTTGTGGAATTGGCAAAGGGATATTTGGAAGCCCATAGAGGGCTATGGTGAAAAAGGAAATATCTTCCGTTCAAAACTGGAAAGAAGCTTTCTGAGAAACTGCTCTGTGTTCTATTAATTCATCTCACAGAGTTACATCTTTCCCTTCAAGAAGCCTTTCGCTAAGGCTGTTCTTGTGGAATTGGCAAAGGGATATTTGGAAGCCCATAGAGGGCTATGGTGAAAAAGGAAATATCTTCCGTTCAAAACTGGAAAGAAGCTTTCTGAGAAACTGCTCTGTGTTCTGTTAATTCATCTCACAGAGTTACATCTTTCCCTTCAAGAAGCCTTTCGCTAAGGCTGTTCTTGTGGAATTGGCAAAGGGATATTTGGAAGCCCATAGAGGGCTATGGTGAAAAAGGAAATACCTTCCGTTCAAAACTGGAAAGAAGCTTTCTGAGAAACTGCTCTGTGTTCTGTTAATTCATCTCACAGAGTTACATCTTTCCCTTCAAGAAGCCTTTCGCTAAGGCTGTTCTTGTGGAATTGGCAAAGGGATATTTGGAAGCGGATAGAGGCCTATGGTGAAAAAGGAAATATCTTCCGTTCAAAACTGGAAAGAAGCTTTCTGAGAAACTGCTCTGTGTTCTGTTAATTCATCTCACAGAGTTACATCTTTCCCTTCAAGAAGCCTTTCGCTAAGGCTGTTCTTGTGGAATTGGCAAAGGGATATTTGGAAGCCCATAGAGGGCTATGGTGAAAAAGGAAATATCTTCCGTTCAAAACTGGAAAGAAGCTTTTGAGAAACTGCTCTGTGTTCTGTTAATTCATCTCACAGAGTTACATCTTTCCCTTCAAGAAGCCTTTCGCTAAGGCTGTTCTTGTGGAATTGGCAAAGGGATATTTGGAAGCCCATAGAGGGCTATGGTGAAAAAGGAAATATCTTCCGTTCAAAACTGGAAAGAAGCTTTCTGAGAAACTGCTCTGTGTTCTGTTAATTCATCTCACAGAGTTACATCTTTCCCTTCAAGAAGCCTTTCGCTAAGGCTGTTCTTGTGTAATTGGCAAAGGGATATTTGGAAGCCCATAGAGGGCTATGGTGAAAAAGGAAATATCTTCTGTTAAAAACTGGAAAGAAGCTTTCTGAGAAACTGCTCTGTGTTCTGTTAATTCATCTCACAGAGTTACATCTTTCCCTTCAAGAAGCCTTTCGCTAAGGCTGTTCTTGTGGAATTGGCAAAGGGATATTTGGAAGCCCATAGAGGGCTATGGTGAAAAAGGAAATATCTTCCGTTCAAAACTGGAAAGAAGCTTTCTGAGAAACTGCTCTGTGTTCTGTTAATTCATCTCACAGAGTTACATCTTTCCCTTCAAGAGGCCTTTCGCTAAGTCTGTTCTTGTGGAATTGGCAAAGGGATATTTGGAAGCCCATAGAGGGCTATGGTGAAAAAGGAAATATCTTCCGTTCAAAACTGGAAAGAAGCTTTCTGAGAAACTGCTCTGTGTTCTGTTAATTCATCTCACAGAGTTACATCTTTCCCTTCAAGAAGCCTTTCGCTAAGGCTGTTCTTGTGGAATTGGCAAAGGGATATTTGGAAGCCCATAGAGGGCTATGGTGAAAAAGGAAATATCTTCCGTTCAAAACTGGAAAGAAGCTTTTGAGAAACTGCTCTGTGTTCTGTTAATTCAACTCACAGAGTTACATCTTTCCCTTCAAGAAGCCTTTCGCTAAGGCTGTTCTTGTGGAATTGGCAAAGGGATATTTGGAAGCCCATAGAGAGCTATGGTGAAAAAGGAAATATCTTCCGTTCAAAACTGGAAAGAAGCTTTCTGAGAAACTGCTCTGTGTTCTGTTAATTCATCTCACAGAGTTACATCTTTCCCTTCAAGAAGCCTTTCGCTAAGGCTGTTCTTGTGGAATTGGCAAAGGGATATTTGGAAGCCCATAGAGGGCTATGGTGAAAAATTAAATATCTTCCGTTCAAAACTGGAAAGAAGCTTTCTGAGAAACTGCTCTGTGTTCTGTTAATTCATCTCACAGAGTTACATCTTTCCCTTCAAGAAGCCTTTCGCTAAGGCTGTTCTTGTGGAATTGGCAAAGGGATATTTGGAAGCCCATAGGGGGCTACGGTGAAAAAGGAAATATCTTCCGTTCAAAACTGGAAAGAAGCTTTCTGAGAAACTGCTCTGTGTTCTGTTAATTCATCTCACAGAGTTACATCTTTCCCTTCAAGAAGCCTTTCGCTAAGGCTGTTCTTGTGGAATTGGCAAAGGGATATTTGGAAGCCCATAGAGGCCTATGGTGAAAAAGGAAATATCTTCCGTTCAAAACTGGAAAGAAGCTTTCTGAGAAACTGCTCTGTGTTCTGTTAATTCATCTCACAGAGTTACATCTTTCCCTTCAAGAAGCCTTTCGCTAAGGCTGTTCTTGTGGAATTGGCAAAGGGATATTTGGAAGCCCATAGAGGCCTATGGTGAAAAAGGAAATATCTTCCGTTCAAAACTGGAAAGAAGCTTTCTGAGAAACTGCTCTGTGTTCTGTTAATTCATCTCACAGAGTTACATCTTTCCCTTCAAGAAGCCTTTCGCTAAGGCTGTTCTTGTGGAATTGGCAAAGGGATATTTGGAAGCCCATAGAGGGCTATGGTGAAAAATTAAATATCTTCCGTTCAAAACTGGAAAGAAGCTTTCTGAGAAACTGCTCTGTGTTCTATTAATTCATCTCACAGAGTTACATCTTTCCCTTCAAGAAGCCTTTCTCTAAGGCTGTTCTTGTGGAATTGGCAAAGGGATATTTGGAAGCCCATAGAGGGCTATGGTGAAAAAGGAAATATCTTCCGTTCAAAACTGGAAAGAAGCTTTCTGAGAAACTGCTCTGTGTTCTGTCAATTCATCTCACAGAGTTACATCTTTCCCTTCAAGAAGCCTTTCGCTAAGGCTGTTCTTGTGGAATTGGTAAAGGGATATTTGGAAGCCCATAGAGGGCTATGGTGAAAAAGGAAATATCTTCTGTTCAAAACTGGAAAGAAGCTTTCTGAGAAACTACTCTGTGTTCTGTTAATTCATCTCACAGAGTTACATCTTTCCCTTCAAGAAGCCTTTCGCTAAGGCTGTTCTTGTGGAATTGGCAAAGGGATATTTTGAAGCCCATAGAGGGCTATGGTGAAAAAGGAAATATCTTCCGTTCAAAACTGGAAAGAAGCTTTTGAGAAACTGCTCTGTGTTCTGTTAATTCATCTCACAGAGTTACATCTTTCCCTTCAAGAAGCCTTTCGCTAAGGCTGTTCTTGTGGAATTGGCAAAGGGATATTTGGAAGCCCAAAGAGGGCTACGGTGAAAAAGGAAATATCTTCCGTTCAAAACTGGAAAGAAGCTTTCTGAGAAACTGCTCTGTGTTCTGTTAATTCATCTCACAGAGTTACATCTTTCCCTTCAAGAAGCCTTTCGCTAAGGCTGTTCTTGTGGAATTGGCAAAGGGATATTTGGAAGCCCATAGAGGCCTATGGTGAAAAAGGAAATATCTTCCGTTCAAAACTGGAAAGAAGCTTTCTGAGAAACTGCTCTGTGTTCTGTTAATTCATCTCACAGAGTTACATCTTTCCCTTCAAGAAGCCTTTCGCTAAGGCTGTTCTTGTGGAATTGGCAAAGGGATATTTGGAAGCCCATAGAGGCCTATGGTGAAAAAGGAAATATCTTCCGTTCAAAACTGGAAAGAAGCTTTCTGAGAAACTGCTCTGTGTTCTGTTAATTCATCTCACAGAGTTACATCTTTCCCTTCAAGAAGCCTTTCGCTAAGGCTGTTCTTGTGGAATTGGCAAAGGGATATTTGGAAGCCCATAGAGGCCTATGGTGAAAAAGGAAATATCTTCCGTGCAAAACTGGAAAGAAGCTTTCTGAGAAACTGCTCTGTGTTCTGTTAATTCATCTCACAGAGTTACATCTTTCCCTTCAAGAAGCCTTTCGCTAAGGCTGTTCTTGTGGAATTGGCAAAGGGATATTTGGAAGCCCATAGAGGCCTATGGTGAAAAATGAAATATCTTCCGTTCAAAACTGGAAAGAAGCTTTCTGAGAAACTGCTCTGTGTTCTGTTAATTCATGTCACAGAGTTACATCTTTCCCTTCAAGAAGCCTTTCGCTAAGGCTGTTCTTGTGGAATTGGCAAAGGGATATTTGGAAGCCCTTAGAGGGCTATGGTGAAAAAGGAAATATCTTCCGTTCAAAACTGGAAAGAAGCTTTCTGAGAAACTGCTCTGTGTTCTGTTAATTCATCTCACAGAGTTACATCTTTCCCTTCAAGAAGCCTTTCGGTAAGGCTGTTCTTGGGGAATTGGCAAAGGGATATTTGGAAGCCCATAGAGGGCTATGGTGAAAAAGGAAATATCTTCCGTTCAAAACTGGAAAGAAGCTTTCTGAGAAACTGCTCTGTGTTCTGTTAATTCATCTCACAGAGTTACATCTTTCCCTTCAAGAAGCCTTTCGCTAAGGCTGTTCTTGTGGAATTGGCAAAGGGATATTTGGAAGCCCATAGAGTGCTATGGTGAAAAAGGAAATATCTTCAGTTCAAAACTGGAAAGAAGCTTTCTGAGAAACTGCTCTGTGTTCTGTTAATTCAACTCACAGAGTTACATCTTTCCCTTCAAGAAGCCTTTCGCTAAGGCTGTTCTTGTGGAATTGGCAAAGGGATATTTGGAAGCCCATAGAGGGCTATGGTGAAAAAGGAAATATCTTCCGTTCAAAACTGGACAGAAGCTTTCTGAGAAACTGCTCTGTGTTCTGTTAATTCATCTCACAGAGTTACATCTTTCCCTTCAAGAAGCCTTTCGGTAAGGCTGTTCTTGGGGATTTGGCAAAGGGATATTTGGAAGCCCATAGAGGGCTATGGTGAAAAAGGAAATACCTTCCGTTCAAAACTGGAAAGAAGCTTTCTGAGAAACTGCTCTGTGTTCTGTTAATTCATCTCACAGAGTTACATCTTTCCCTTCAAGAAGCCTTTCGCTAAGGCTGTTCTTGTGGAATTGGCAAAGGGATATTTGGAAGCCCATAGAGGGCTACGGTGAAAAAGGAAATATCTTCCGTTCTAAACTGGAAAGAAGCTTTCTGAGAAACTGCTCTGTGTTCTGTTAATTCATCTCACAGAGTTACATCTTTCCCTTCAAGAAGCCTTTCGCTAAGGCTGTTCTTGTGGAATTGGCAAAGGGATATTTGGAAGCCCATAGAGGGCTATGGTGAAAAAGGAAATATCTTCCGTTCAAAACTGGAAAGAAGCTTTTGAGAAACTGCTCTGGGTTCTGTTAATTCATCTCACAGAGTTACATCTTTCCCTTCAAGAAGCCTTTCGCTAAGGCTGTTCTTGTGGAATTGGCAAAGGGATATTTGGAAGCCCATAGAGGCCTATGGTGAAAAAGGAAATATCTTCCGTTCAAAACTGGAAAGAAGCTTTCTGAGAAACTGCTCTGTGTTCTGTTAATTCATCTCACAGAGTTACATCTTTCCCTTCAAGAAGCCTTTCGGTAAGGCTGTTCTTGGGGAATTGGCAAAGGGATATTTGGAAGCCCATAGAGGGCTATGGTGAAAAAGGAAATATCTTCCGTTCAAAACTGGAAAGAAGCTTTCTGAGAAACTGCTCTGTGTTCTGTTAATTCATCTCACAGAGTTACATCTTTCCCTTCAAGAAGCCTTTCGCTAAGGCTGTTCTTGTGGAATTGGCAAAGGGATATTTGGAAGCCCATAGAGGGCTATGGTGAAAAAGGAAATATCTTCAGTTCAAAACTGGAAAGAAGCTTTCTGAGAAACTGCTCTGTGTTCTGTTAATTCATCTCACAGAGTTACATCTTTCCCTTCAAGAAGCCTTTCGCTAAGGCTGTTCTTGTGGAATTGGCAAAGGGATATTTGGTAGCCCATAGAGGGCTATGGTGAAAAAGGAAATATCTTCCGTTCAAAACTGGAAAGAAGCTTTCTGAGAAACTGCTCTGTGTTCTGTTAATTCATCTCACAGAGTTACATCTTTCCCTTCAAGAAGCCTTTCTGTAAGGCTGTTCTTGGGGATTTGGCAAAGGGATATTTGGAAGCCCATAGAGGGCTATGGTGAAAAAGGAAATACCTTCCGTTCAAAACTGGAAAGAAGCTTTCTGAGAAACTGCTCTGTGTTCTGTTAATTCATCTCACAGAGTTACATCTTTCCCTTCAAGAAGCCTTTCGGTAAGGCTGTTCTTGGGGAATTGGCAAAGGGATATTTGGAAGCCCATAGAGGGCTATGGTGAAAAAGGAAATATCTTCCGTTCAAAACTGGAAAGAAGCTTTCTGAGAAACTGCTCTGTGTTCTGTTAATTCATCTCACAGAGTTACATCTTTCCCTTCAAGAAGCCTTTCGCTAAGGCTGTTCTTGTGGAATTGGCAAAGGGATATTTGGAAGCCCATAGAGGGCTATGGTGAAAAAGGAAATATCTTCAGTTCAAAACTGGAAAGAAGCTTTCTGAGAAACTGCTCTGTGTTCTGTTAATTCATCTCACAGAGTTACATCTTTCCCTTCAAGAAGCCTTTCGCTAAGGCTGTTCTTGTGGAATTGGCAAAGGGATATTTGGAAGCCCGTAGAGGGCTATGGTGAAAAAGGAAATATCTTCCGTTCAAAACTGGAAAGAAGCTTTCTGAGAAACTGCTCTGTGTTCTGTTAATTCATCTCACAGAGTTACATCTTTCCCTTCAAGAAGCCTTTCGGTAAGGCTGTTCTTGGGGATTTGGCAAAGGGATATTTGGAAGCCCATAGAGGGCTATGGTGAAAAAGGAAATACCTTCCGTTCAAAACTGGAAAGAAGCTTTCTGAGAAACTGCTCTGTGTTCTGTTAATTCATCTCACAGAGTTACATCTTTCCCTTCAAGAAGCCTTTCGCTAAGGCTGTTCTTGTGGAATTGCAAATGGATATTTGGAAGCCCATAGAGGGCTATGGTGAAAAAGGAAATATCTTCCGTTCAAAACTGGAAAGAAGCTTTCTGAGAAACTGCTCTGTGTTCTGTTAATTCATCTCACAGAGTTACATCTTTCCCTTCAAGAAGCCTTTCGCTAAGGCTGTTCTTGTGGAATTGGCAAAGGGATATTTGGAAGCCCATAGAGGCCTGTGGTGAAAAAGGAAATATCTTCCGTTCAAAACTGGAAAGAAGCTTTCTGAGAAACTGCTCTGTGTTCTGTTAATTCATCTCACAGAGTTACATCTTTCCCTTCAAGAAGCCTTTCGCTAAGGCTGTTCTTGTGGAATTGGCAAAGGGATTTTTGGAAGCCCATAGAGGGCTATGGTGAAAAAGGAAATATCTTCCGTTCAAAACTGGAAAGAAGCTTTCTGAGAAACTGCTCTGTGTTCTGTTAATTCATCTCACAGAGTTACATCTTTCCCTTCAAGAAGCCTTTCGCTAAGGCTGTTCTTGTGGAATTGGCAAAGGGATATTTGGAAGCCCATAGAGGGCTATGGTGAAAAAGGAAATATCTTCCGTTCAAAACTGGAAAGAAGCTTTCTGAGAAACTGCTCTGTGTTCTGTTAATTCATCTCACAGAGTTACATCTTTCCCTTCAAGAAGCCTTTCGGTAAGGCTGTTCTTGGGGAATTGGCAAAGGGATATTTGGAAGCCCATAGAGGGCTATGGTGAAAAAGGAAATATCTTCCGTTCAAAACTGGAAAGAAGCTTTCTGAGAAACTGCTCTGTGTTCTGTTAATTCATCTCACAGAGTTACATCTTTCCCTTCAAGAAGCCTTTCGCTAAGGCTGTTCTTGTGGAATTGGCAAAGGGATATTTGGAAGCCCATAGAGGGCTATGGTGAAAAAGGAAATATCTTCCGTTCAAAACTGGAAAGAAGCTTTTGAGAAAATGCTCTGTGTTCTGTTAATTCATCTCACAGAGTTACATCTTTCCCTTCAAGAAGCCTTTCGCTAAGGCTGTTCTTGTGGAATTGGCAAAGGGATATTTGGAAGCCCATAGAGGGCTATGGTGAAAAAGGAAATATCTTCCGTTCAAAACTGGAAAGAAGCTTTCTGAGAAACTGCTCTGTGTTCTGTTAATTCATCTCACAGAGTTACATCTTTCCCTTCAAGAAGCCTTTCGCTAAGGCTGTTCTTGTGGAATTGGCAAAGGGATATTTGGAAGCCCATAGAGGCCTATGGTGAAAAAGGAAATATCTTCCGTTCAAAACTGGAAAGAAGCTTTCTGAGAAACTGCTCTGTGTTCTGTTAATTCATCTCACAGAGTTACATCTTTCCCTTCAAGAAGCCTTTCGCTAAGGCTGTTCTTGTGGAATTGGCAAAGGGATATTTGGAAGCCCATAGAGGGCTATGGTGAAAAAGGAAATATCTTCTGTTCAAAACTGGAAAGAAGCTTTCTGAGAAACTGCTCTGTGTTCTGTTAATTCATCTCACAGAGTTACATCTTTCCCTTCAAGAAGCCTTTCGCTAACGCTGTTCTTGTGGAATTGGCAAAGGGATATTTGGAAGCCCATAGAGGGCTATGGTGAAAAAGGAAATATCTTCCGTTCAAAACTGGAAAGAAGCTTTTGAGAAACTGCTCTGTGTTCTGTTAATTCATCTCACAGAGTTACATCTTTCCCTTCAAGAAGCCTTTCGCTAAGGCTGTTCTTGTGGAATTGGCAAAGGGATATTTGGAAGCCCAAAGAGGGCTACGGTGAAAAAGGAAATATCTTCCGTTCAAAACTGGAAAGAAGCTTTCTGAGAAACTGCTCTGTGTTCTGTTAATTCATCTCACAGAGTTACATCTTTCCCTTCAAGAAGCCTTTCGCTAAGGCTGTTCTTGTGGAATTGGCAAAGGGATATTTGGAAGCCCATAGAGGCCTATGGTGAAAAAGGAAATATCTTCCGTTCAAAACTGGAAAGAAGCTTTCTGAGAAACTGCTCTGTGTTCTGTTAATTCATCTCACAGAGTTACATCTTTCCCTTCAAGAAGCCTTTCGCTAAGGCTGTTCTTGTGGAATTGGCAAAGGGATATTTGGAAACCCTTAGAGGCCTATGGTGAAAAAGGAAATATCTTCCGTTCAAAACTGGAAAGAAGCTTTCTGAGAAACTGCTCTGTGTTCTGTTAATTCATCTCACAGAGTTACATCTTTCCCTTCAAGAAGCCTTTCGCTAAGGCTGTTCTTGTGTAATTGGCAAAGGGATATTTGGAAGCCCATAGAGGGCTATGGTGAAAAAGGAAATACCTTCCGTTCAAAACTGGAAAGAAGCTTTCTGAGAAACTGCTCTGTGTTCTGTTAATTCATCTCACAGAGTTACATCTTTCCCTTCAAGAAGCCTTTCGCTAAGGCTGTTCTTGTGGAATTGGCAAAGGGATATTTGGAAGCCCATAGAGGCCTATGGTGAAAAAGGAAATATCTTCCGTTCAAAACTGGAAAGAAGCTTTCTGAGAAACTGCTCTGTGTTCTGTTAATTCATCTCACAGAGTTACATCTTTCCCTTCAAGAAGCCTTTCGCTAAGGCTGTTCTTGTGGAATTGGCAAAGGGATATTTGGAAGCCCATAGAGGGCTATGGTGAAAAAGGAAATATCTTCCGTTCAAAACTGGAAAGAAGCTTTCTGAGAAACTGCTCTGTGTTCTATTAATTCATCTCACAGAGTTACATCTTTCCCTTCAAGAAGCCTTTCGCTAAGGCTGTTCTTGTGGAATTGGCAAAGGGATATTTGGAAGCCCATAGAGGGCTATGGTGAAAAAGGAAATATCTTCCGTTCAAAACTGGAAAGAAGCTTTCTGAGAAACTGCTCTGTGTTCTGTTAATTCATCTCACAGAGTTACATCTTTCCCTTCAAGAAGCCTTTCGCTAAGGCTGTTGTTGTGGAATTGGCAAAGGGATATTTGGAAGCCCATAGAGGGCTATGGTGAAAAAGGAAATATCTTCTGTTCAAAACTGGAAAGAAGCTTTCTGAGAAACTGCTCTGTGTTCTGTTAATTCATCTCACAGAGTTACATCTTTCCCTTCAAGAAGCCTTTCGCTAAGGCTGTTCTTGTGGAATTGGCAAAGGGATATTTGGAAGCCCATAGAGGGCTATGGTGAAAAAGGAAATATCTTCCGTTCAAAACTGGAAAGAAGCTTTCTGAGAAACTGCTCTGTGTTCTGTTAATTCATCTCACAGAGTTACATCTTTCCCTTCAAGAAGCCTTTCGCTAAGGCTGTTCTTGTGGAATTGGCAAAGGGATATTTGGAAGCCCATAGAGGCCTATTGTGAAAAAGGAAATATCTTCCGTTCAAAACTGGAAAGAAGCTTTCTGAGAAACTGCTCTGTGTTCTGTTAATTCATCTCACAGAGTTACATCTTTCCCTTCAAGAAGCCTTTCGCTAAGGCTGTTCTTGTGTAATTGGCAAAGGGATATTTGGAAGCCCATAGAGGGCTATGGTGAAAAAGGAAATACCTTCCGTTCAAAACTGGAAAGAAGCTTTCTGAGAAACTGCTCTGTGTTCTGTTAATTCATCTCACAGAGTTACATCTTTCCCTTCAAGAAGCCTTTCGCTAAGGCTGTTCTTGTGGAATTGGCAAAGGGATATTTGGAAGCCCATAGAGGGCTACGGTGAAAAAGGAAATATCTTCCGTTCTAAACTGGAAAGAAGCTTTCTGAGAAACTGCTCTGTGTTCTGTTAATTCATCTCACAGAGTTACATCTTTCCCTTCAAGAAGCCTTTCGCTAAGGCTGTTCTTGTGGAATTGGCAAAGGGATATTTGGAAGCCCATAGAGGGCTATGGTGAAAAAGGAAATATCTTCCGTTCAAAACTGGAAAGAAGCTTTCTGAGAAACTGCTCTGTGTTCTGTTAATTCATCTCACAGAGTTACATCTTTCCTTCAAGAAGCCTTTCGCTAAGGCTGTTCTTGTGGAATTGGCAAAGGGATATTTGGAAGCCCACAGAGGGCTACGGTGAAAAAGGAAATATCTTCCGTTCAAAACTGGAAAGAAGCTTTCTGAGAAACTGCTCTGTGTTCTGTTAATTCATGTCACAGAGTTACATCTTTCCCTTCAAGAAGCCTTTCGCTAAGGCTGTTCTTGTGGAATTGGCAAAGGGATATTTGGAAGCCCATAGAGGGCTATGGTGGAAAAGGAAATACCTTCCGTTCAAAACTGGAAAGAAGCTTTCTGAGAAACTGCTCTGTGTTCTGTTAATTCATCTCACAGAGTTACATCTTTCCCTTCAAGAAGCCTTTCGCTAAGGCTGTTCTTGTGGAATTGGCAAAGGGATATTTGGAAGCCCATAGAGGCCTATGGTGAAAAAGGAAATATCTTCCGTTCAAAACTGGAAAGAAGCTTTCTGAGAAACTTCTCTGTGTTCTGTTAATTCATCTCACAGAGTTACATCTTTCCCTTCAAGAAGCCTTTCGCTAAGGCTGTTCTTGTGGAATTGGCAAAGGGATATTTGGAAGCCCATAGAGGGCTATGGTGAAAAAGGAAATATCTTCCGTTCAAAACTGGAAAGAAGCTTTCTGAGAAACTGCTCTGTGTTCTGTTAATTCATCTCACAGAGTTACATCTTTCCCTTCAAAAGCCTTTCGCTAAGGCTGTTCTTGTGGAATTGGCAAAGGGATATTTGGAAGCCCATAGAGGGCTATGGTGAAAAAGGAAATATCTTCCGTTCAAAACTGGAAAGAAGCTTTCTGAGAAACTGCTCTGTGTTCTGTTAATTCATCTCACAGAGTTACATCTTTCCCTTCAAGAAGCCTTTCGCTAAGGCTGTTCTTGTGGAATTGGCAAAGGGATATTTGGAAGCCCATAGAGGCCTAAGGTGAAAAAGGAAATATCTTCCGTTCAAAACTGGAAAGAAGCTTTCTGAGAAACTGCTCTGTGTTCTGTTAATTCATCTCACAGAGTTACATCTTTCCCTTCAAGAAGCCTTTCGCTAAGGCTGTTCTTGTGGAATTGGCAAAGGGATATTTGGAAGCCCATAGAGGGCTATGGTGAAAAAGGAAATATCTTCCGTTCAAAACTGGAAAGAAGCTTTCTGAGAAACTGCTCTGTGTTCTGTTAATTCATCTCACAGAGTTACATCTTTCGCTTCAAGAAGCCTTTCGCTACGGCTGTTCTTGTGGAATTGGCAAAGAGATATTTGGAAGCCCTTAGAGGCCTATGGTGAAAAAGGAAATATCTTCCGTTCAAAAGTGGAAAGAAGCTTTCTGAGAAAATGCTCTGTGTTCTGTTAATTCATCTCACAGAGTTACATCTTTCCCTTCAAGAAGCCTTTCGCTAAGGCTGTTCTTGTGGAATTGGCAAAGGGATATTTGGAAGCCCATAGAGGGCTATGGTGAAAAAGGAAATACCTTCCGTTCAAAACTGGAAAGAAGCTTTCTGAGAAACTGCTCTGTGTTCTGTTAATTCATCTCACAGAGTTACATCTTTCCCTTCAAGAAGCCTTTCGCTAAGGCTGTTCTTGTGGAATTGGCAAAGGGATATTTGGAAGCCCATAGAGGGCTATGGTGAAAAAGGAAATACCTTCCGTTCAAAACTGGAAAGAAGCTTTCTGAGAAACTGCTCTGTGTTCTGTTAATTCATCTCACAGAGTTACATCTTTCCCTTCAAGAAGCCTTTCGCTAAGGCTGTTCTTGTGGAATTGGCAAAGGGATATTTGGAAGCCCATAGAGGCCTATGGTGAAAAAGGAAATATCTTCCGTTCAAAACTGGAAAGAAGCTTTCTGAGAAACTGCTCTGTGTTCTGTTAATTCATCTCACAGAGTTACATCTTTCCCTTCAAGAAGCCTTTCGCTAAGGCTGTTCTTGTGGAATTGGCAAAGGGATATTTGGAAGCCCATAGAGGGCTATGGTGAAAAAGGAAATACCTTCCGTTCAAAACTGGATAGAAGCTTTCTGAGAAACTGCCCTGTGTTCTATTAATTCATCTCACAGAGTTACATCTTTCCCTTCAAGAAGCCTTTCGCTAAGGCTGTTCTTGTGGAATTGACAAAGGGATATTTGGAAGCCCATAGAGGGCTATGGTGAAAAAGGAAATATCTTCCGTTCAAAACTGGAAAGAAGCTTTCTGAGAAACTGCTCTGTGTTCTGTTAATTCATCTCACAGAGTTACATCTTTCCCTTCAAGAAGCCTTTCGCTAAGGCTGTTCTTGTGGAATTGGCAAAGGGATATTTGGAAGCCCATAGAGGCCTAAGGTGAAAAAGGAAATATCTTCCGTTCAAAACTGGAAAGAAGCTTTCTGAGAAACTGCTCTGTGTTCTGTTAATTCATCTCACAGAGTTACATCTTTCCCTTCAAGAAGCCTTTCGCTAAGGCTGTTCTTGTGGAATTGGCAAAGGGATATTTGGAAGCCCATAGAGGGCTATGGTGAAAAAGGAAATATCTTCCGTTCAAAACTGGAAAGAAGGTTTCTGAGAAACTGCTCTGTGTTCTGTTAATTCATCTCACAGAGTTACATCTTTCCCTTCAAGAAGCCTTTCGCTAAGGCTGTTCTTGTGGAATTGGCAAAGAGATATTTGGAAGCCCTTAGAGGCCTATGGTGAAAAAGGAAATATCTTCCGTTCAAAACTGGAAAGAAGCTTTCTGAGAAACTGCTCTGTGTTCTATTAATTCATCTCACAGAGTTACATCTTTCCCTTCAAGAAGCCTTTCGCTAAGGCTGTTCTTGTGGAATTGGCAAAGGGATATTTGGAAGCCCATAGAGGGCTATGGTGAAAAAGGAAATATCTTCCGTTCAAAACTGGAAAGAAGCTTTTGAGAAACTGCTCTGTGTTCTGTTAATTCATCTCACAGAGTTACATCTTTCCCTTCAAGAAGCCTTTCGCTAAGGCTGTTCTTGTGGAATTGGCAAAGGGATATTTGGAAGCCCATAGAGGGCTATGGTGAAAAAGGAAATATCTTCCGTTCAAAACTGGAAAGAAGCTTTCTGAGAAACTGCTCTGTGTTCTGTTAATTCATCTCACAGAGTTACATCTTTCCCTTCAAGAAGCCTTTCGCTAAGGCTGTTCTTGTGGAATTGGCAAAGGGATATTTGGAATCCCATAGAGGCCTATGGTGAAAAAGGAAATATCTTCCGTTCAAAACTGGAAAGAAGCTTTCTGAGAAACTGCTCTGTGTTCTGTTAATTCATCTCACAGAGTTACATCTTTCCCTTCAAGAAGCCTTTCGCTAAGGCTGTTCTTGTGGAATTGGCAAAGGGATATTTGGAAGTCCATAGGGGGCTACGGTGAAAAAGGAAATAACTTCCGTTCAAAACTGGAAAGAAGCTTTCTGAGAAACTGCTCTGTGTTCTGTTAATTCATCTCACAGAGTTACATCTTTCCCTTCAAGAAGCCTTTCGCTAAGGCTGTTCTTGTGGAATTGGCAAAGGGATATTTGGAAGCCCATAGAGGCCTATGGTGAAAAAGGAAATATCTTCCGTTCAAAACCGGAAAGAAGCTTTCTGAGAAACTGCTCTGTGTTCTGTTAATTCATCTCACAGAGTTACATCTTTCCCTTCAAGAAGCCTTTCGCTAAGGCTGTTCTTGTGTAATTGGCAAAGGGATATTTGGAAGCCCATAGAGGTCTATGGTGAAAAAGGAAATACCTTCCGTTCAAAACTGGAAAGAAGCTTTCTGACAAACTGCTCTGTGTTCTGTTAATTCATCTCACAGAGTTACATCTTTCCCTTCAAGAAGCCTTTCGCTAAGGCTGTTCTTGTGGAATTGGCAAAGGGATATTTGGAAGCCCATAGAGGGCTACGGTGAAAAAGGAAATATCTTCCGTTCTAAACTGGAAAGAAGCTTTCTGAGAAACTGCTCTGTGTTCTGTTAATTCATCTCACAGAGTTACATCTTTCCCTTCAAGAAGCCTTTCGCTAAGGCTGTTCTTGTGGAATTGGCAAAGGGATATTTGGAAGCCCATAGAGGGCTATGGTGAAAAAGGAAATATCTTCCGTTCAAAACTGGAAAGAAGCTTTCTGAGAAACTGCTCTGTGTTCTGTTAATTCATCTCACAGAGTTACATCTTTCCTTCAAGAAGCCTTTCGCTAAGGCTGTTCTTGTGGAATTGGCAAAGGGATATTTGGAAGCCCATAGAGGGCTATGGTGAAAAAGGAAATATCTTCCGTTCAAAACTGGAAAGAAGCTTTCTGAGAAACTGCTCTGTGTTCTGTTAATTCATGTCACAGAGTTACATCTTTCCCTTCAAGAAGCCTTTCGCTAAGGCTGTTCTTGTGGAATTGGCAAAGGGATATTTGGAAGCCCATAGAGGGGTATGGTGAAAAAGGAAATACCTTCCGTTCAAAACTGGAAAGAAGCTTTCTGAGAAACTGCTCTGTGTTCTGTTAATTCATCTCACAGAGTTACATCTTTCCCTTCAAGAAGCCTTTCGCTAAGGCTGTTCTTGTGGAATTGGCAAAGGGATATTTGGAAGCCCATAGAGGCCTGTGGTGAAAAAGGAAATATCTTCCGTTCAAAACTGGAAAGAAGCTTTCTGAGAAACTGCTCTGTGTTCTATTAATTCATCTCACAGAGTTACATCTTTCCCTTCAAGAAGCCTTTCGCTAAGGCTGTTCTTGTGGAATTGGCAAAGGGATATTTGGAAGCCCATAGAGGGCTATGGTGAAAAAGGAAATATCTTCCGTTCAAAACTGGAAAGAAGCTTTCTGAGAAACTGCTCTGTGTTCTGTTAATTCATCTCACAGAGTTACATCTTTCCCTTCAAGAAGCCTTTCGCTAAGGCTGTTCTTGTGGAATTGGCAAAGGGATTTTTGGAAGCCCATAGAGGGCTATGGTGAAAAAGGAAATATCTTCCGTTCAAAACTGGAAAGAAGCTTTCTGAGAAACTGCTCTGTGTTCTGTTAATTCATCTCACAGAGTTACATCTTTCCCTTCAAGAAGCCTTTCGCTAAGGCTGTTCTTGTGGAATTGGCAAAGGGATATTTGGAAGCCCATAGAGGGCTATGGTGAAAAAGGAAATATCTTCCGTTCAAAACTGGAAAGAAGCTTTCTGAGAAACTGATCTGTGTTCTGTTGATTCATCTCACAGAGTTACATCTTTCCCTTCAAGAAGCCTTTCGCTAAGGCTGTTCTTGGGGAATTGGCAAAGGGATATTTGGAAGCCCGTAGAGGGCTATGGTGAAAAAGGAAATATCTTCCGTTCAAAACTGGAAAGAAGCTTTCTGAGAAACTGCTCTGTGTTCTGTTAATTCATCTCACAGAGTTACATCTTTCCCTTCAAGAAGCCTTTCGCTAAGGCTGTTCTTGTGGAATTGGCAAAGGGATATTTGGAAGCCCATAGAGGGCTATGGTGAAAAAGGAAATATCTTCCGTTCAAAACTGGAAAGAAGCTTTTGAGAAACTGCTCTGTGTTCTGTTAATTCATCTCACAGAGTTACATCTTTCCCTTCAAGAAGCCTTTCGCTAAGGCTGTTCTTGTGGAATTGGCAAAGGGATATTTGGAAGCCCATAGAGGGCTATGGTGAAAAAGGAAATATCTTCCGTTCAAAACTGGAAAGAAGCTTTCTGAGAAACTGCTCTGTGTTCTGTTAATTCATCTCACAGAGTTACGTCTTTCCCTTCAAGAAGCCTTTCGCTAAGGCTGTTCTTGTTTAATTGGCAAAGGGATATTTGGAAGCCCATAGAGGGCTATGGTGAAAAATTAAATATCTTCCGTTCAAAACTGGAAAGAAGCTTTCTGAGAAACTGCTCTGTGTTCTGTTAATTCATCTCACAGAGTTACATCTTTCCCTTCAAGAAGCCTTTCGCTAAGGCTGTTCTTGTGGAATTGGCAAAGGGATATTTGGAAGCCCATAGGGGGCTACGGTGAAAAAGGAAATATCTTCCGTTCAAAACTGGAAAGAAGCTTTCTGAGAAAGTGCTCTGTGTTCTGTTAATTCATCTCACAGAGTTACATCTTTCCCTTCAAGAAGCCTTTCGCTAAGTCTGTTCTTGTGGAATTGGCAAAGGGATATTTGGAAGCCCATAGAGGGCTATGGTGAAAAAGGAAATATCTTCCGTTCAAAACTGGAAAGAAGCTTTCTGAGAAACTGCTCTGTGTTCTGTTAATTCATCTCACAGAGTTACATCTTTCCCTTCAAGAAGCCTTTCGCTAAGGCTGTTCTTGTGGAATTGGCAAAGGGATATTTGGAAGCCCATAGAGGCCTATGGTGAAAAAGGAAATATCTTCCGTTCAAAACTGGAAAGAAGCTTTCTGAGAAACTGCTCTGTGTTCTGTTAATTCATCTCACAGAGTTACATCTTTCCCTTCAAGAAGCCTTTCGCTAAGGCTGTTCTTGTGTAATTGGCAAAGGGATATTTGGAAGCCCATAGAGGGCTATGGTGAAAAAGGAAATACCTTCCGTTCAAAACTGGAAAGAAGCTTTCTGAGAAACTGCTCTGTGTTCTGTTAATTCATCTCACAGAGTTACATCTTTCCCTTCAAGAAGCCTTTCGCTAAGGCTGTTCTTGTGGAATTGGCAAAGGGATATTTGGAAGCCCATAGAGGCCTATGGTGAAAAAGGAAATATCTTCCGTTCAAAACTGGAAAGAAGCTTTCTGAGAAACTGCTCTGTGTTCTGTTAATTCATCTCACAGAGTTACATCTTTCCCTTCAAGAAGCCTTTCGCTAAGGCTGTTCTTGTGGAATTGGCAAAGGGATATTTGGAAGCCCATAGAGGGCTATGGTGAAAAATTAAATATCTTCCGTTCAAAACTGGAAAGAAGCTTTCTGAGAAACTGCTCTGTGTTCTATTAATTCATCTCACAGAGTTACATCTTTCCCTTCAAGAAGCCTTTCGCTAAGGCTGTTCTTGTGGAATTGGCAAAGGGATATTTGGAAGCCCATAGAGGGCTATGGTGAAAAAGGAAATATCTTCCGTTCAAAACTGGAAAGAAGCTTTCTGAGAAACTGCTCTGTGTTCTGTTAATTCATCTCACAGAGTTACATCTTTCCCTTCAAGAAGCCTTTCGCTAAGGCTGTTCTTGTGGAATTGGCAAAGGGATATTTGGAAGCCCATAGAGGGCTATGGTGAAAAAGGAAATATCTTCTGTTCAAAACTGGAAAGAAGCTTTCTGAGAAACTGCTCTGTGTTCTGTTAATTCATCTCACAGAGTTACATCTTTCCCTTCAAGAAGCCTTTCGCTAAGGCTGTTCTTGTGGAATTGGCAAAGGGATATTTTGAAGCCCATAGAGGGCTATGGTGAAAAAGGAAATATCTTCCGTTCAAAACTGGAAAGAAGCTTTTGAGAAACTGCTCTGTGTTCTGTTAATTCATCTCACAGAGTTACATCTTTCCCTTCAAGAAGCCTTTCGCTAAGGCTGTTCTTGTGGAATTGGCAAAGGGATATTTGGAAGCCCAAAGAGGGCTACGGTGAAAAAGGAAATATCTTCCGTTCAAAACTGGAAAGAAGCTTTCTGAGAAACTGCTCTGTGTTCTGTTAATTCATCTCACAGAGTTACATCTTTCCCTTCAAGAAGCCTTTCGCTAAGGCTGTTCTTGTGGAATTGGCAAAGGGATATTTGGAAGCCCATAGAGGGCTATGGTGAAAAAGGAAATATCTTCCGTTCAAAACTGGAAAGAAGCTTTCTGAGAAACTGCTCTGTGTTCTGTTAATTCATCTCACAGAGTTACATCTTTCCCTTCAAGAAGCCTTTCGCTAAGGCTGTTCTTGTGGAATTGGCAAAGGGATATTTGGAAGCCCATAGAGGCCTATGGTGAAAAAGGAAATATCTTCCGTTCAAAACTGGAAAGAAGCTTTCTGAGAAACTGCTCTGTGTTCTGTTAATTCATCTCACAGAGTTACATCTTTCCCTTCAAGAAGCCTTTCGCTAAGGCTGTTCTTGTGGAATTGGCAAAGGGATATTTGGAAGCCCATAGAGGGCTATGGTGAAAAAGGAAATATCTTCCGTTCAAAACTGGACAGAAGCTTTCTGAGAAACTGCTCTGTGTTCTGTTAATTCATCTCACAGAGTTACATCTTTCCCTTCAAGAAGCCTTTCGGTAAGGCTGTTCTTGGGGATTTGGCAAAGGGATATTTGGAAGCCCATAGAGGGCTATGGTGAAAAAGGAAATACCTTCCGTTCAAAACTGGAAAGAAGCTTTCTGAGAAACTGCTCTGTGTTCTGTTAATTCATCTCACAGAGTTACATCTTTCCCTTCAAGAAGCCTTTCGCTAAGGCTGTTCTTGTGGAATTGGCAAAGGGATATTTGGAAGCCCATAGAGGGCTACGGTGAAAAAGGAAATATCTTCCGTTCTAAACTGGAAAGAAGCTTTCTGAGAAACTGCTCTGTGTTCTGTTAATTCATCTCACAGAGTTACATCTTTCCCTTCAAGAAGCCTTTCGCTAAGGCTGTTCTTGTGGAATTGGCAAAGGGATATTTGGAAGCCCATAGAGGGCTATGGTGAAAAAGGAAATATCTTCCGTTCAAAACTGGAAAGAAGCTTTTGAGAAACTGCTCTGTGTTCTGTTAATTCATCTCACAGAGTTACATCTTTCCCTTCAAGAAGCCTTTCGCTAAGGCTGTTCTTGTGGAATTGGCAAAGGGATATTTGGAAGCCCAAAGAGGGCTACGGTGAAAAAGGAAATATCTTCCGTTCAAAACTGGAAAGAAGCTTTCTGAGAAACTGCTCTGTGTTCTGTTAATTCATCTCACAGAGTTACATCTTTCCCTTCAAGAAGCCTTTCGCTAAGGCTGTTCTTGTGGAATTGGCAAAGGGATATTTGGAAGCCCATAGAGGGCTATGGTGAAAAAGGAAATATCTTCCGTTCAAAACTGGAAAGAAGCTTTCTGAGAAACTGCTCTGTGTTCTGTTAATTCATCTCACAGAGTTACATCTTTCCCTTCAAGAAGCCTTTCGCTAAGGCTGTTCTTGTGGAATTGGCAAAGGGATATTTGGAAGCCCATAGAGGGCTAGGGTGAAAAAGGAAATATCTTCCGTTCAAAACTGGAAAGAAGGTTTTGAGAAACTGCTCTGTGTTCTGTTAATTCATCTCACAGAGTTACATCTTTCCCTTCAAGAAGCCTTTCGCTAAGGCTGTTCTTGTGGAATTGGCAAAGGGATATTTGGAAGCCCAAAGAGGGCTACGGTGAAAAAGGAAATATCTTCCGTTCAAAACTGGAAAGAAGCTTTCTGAGAAACTGCTCTGTGTTCTGTTAATTCATCTCACAGAGTTACATCTTTCCCGTCAAGAAGCCTTTCGCTAAGGCTGTTCTTTTGGAATTGGCAAAGGGATATTTGGAAGCCCATAGAGGCCTATGGTGAAAAAGGAAATATCTTCCGTTCAAAACTGGAAAGAAGCTTTCTGAGAAACTGCTCTGTGTTCTGTTAATTCATCTCACAGAGTTACATCTTTCCCTTCAAGAAGCCTTTCGGTAAGGCTGTTCTTGGGGAATTGGCAAAGGGATATTTGGAAGCCCATAGAGGGCTATGGTGAAAAAGGAAATATCTTCCGTTCAAAACTGGAAAGAAGCTTTCTGAGAAACTGCTCTGTGTTCTGTTAATTCATCTCACAGAGTTACATCTTTCCCTTCAAGAAGCCTTTCGCTAAGGCTGTTCTTGTGGAATTGGCAAAGGGATATTTGGAAGCCCATAGAGGGCTATGGTGAAAAAGGAAATATCTTCAGTTCAAAACTGGAAAGAAGCTTTCTGAGAAACTGCTCTGTGTTCTGTTAATTCATCTCACAGAGTTACATCTTTCCCTTCAAGAAGCCTTTCGCTAAGGCTGTTCTTGTGGAATTGGCAAAGGGATATTTGGAAGCCCATAGAGGGCTATGGTGAAAAAGGAAATATCTTCCGTTCAAAACTGGAAAGAAGCTTTCTGAGAAACTGCTCTGTGTTCTGTTAATTCATCTCACAGAGTTACATCTTTCCCTTCAAGAAGCCTTTCGGTAAGGCTGTTCTTGGGGATTTGGCAAAGGGATATTTGGAAGCCCATAGAGGGCTATGGTGAAAAAGGAAATACCTTCCGTTCAAAACTGGAAAGAAGCTTTCTGAGAAACTGCTCTGTGTTCTGTTAATTCATCTCACAGAGTTACATCTTTCCCTTCAAGAAGCCTTTCGCTAAGGCTGTTCTTGTGGAATTGCAAATGGATATTTGGAAGCCCATAGAGGGCTATGGTGAAAAAGGAAATATCTTCCGTTCAAAACTGGAAAGAAGCTTTCTGAGAAACTGCTCTGTGTTCTGTTAATTCATCTCACAGAGTTACATCTTTCCCTTCAAGAAGCCTTTCGCTAAGGCTGTTCTTGTGGAATTGGCAAAGGGATATTTGGAAGCCCATAGAGGCCTGTGGTGAAAAAGGAAATATCTTCCGTTCAAAACTGGAAAGAAGCTTTCTGAGAAACTGCTCTGTGTTCTGTTAATTCATCTCACAGAGTTACATCTTTCCCTTCAAGAAGCCTTTCGCTAAGGCTGTTCTTGTGGAATTGGCAAAGGGATTTTTGGAAGCCCATAGAGGGCTATGGTGAAAAAGGAAATATCTTCCGTTCAAAACTGGAAAGAAGCTTTCTGAGAAACTGCTCTGTGTTCTGTTAATTCATCTCACAGAGTTACATCTTTCCCTTCAAGAAGCCTTTCGGTAAGGCTGTTCTTGGGGAATTGGCAAAGGGATATTTGGAAGCCCATAGAGGGCTATGGTGAAAAAGGAAATATCTTCCGTTCAAAACTGGAAAGAAGCTTTCTGAGAAACTGCTCTGTGTTCTGTTAATTCATCTCACAGAGTTACATCTTTCCCTTCAAGAAGCCTTTCGCTAAGGCTGTTCTTGTGGAATTGGCAAAGGGATATTTGGAAGCCCATAGAGGGCTATGGTGAAAAAGGAAATATCTTCAGTTCAAAACTGGAAAGAAGCTTTCTGAGAAACTGCTCTGTGTTCTGTTAATTCATCTCACAGAGTTACATCTTTCCCTTCAAGAAGCCTTTCGCTAAGGCTGTTCTTGTGGAATTGGCAAAGGGATATTTGGAAGCCCATAGAGGGCTATGGTGAAAAAGGAAATATCTTCCGTTCAAAACTGGAAAGAAGCTTTCTGAGAAACTGCTCTGTGTTCTGTTAATTCATCTCACAGAGTTACATCTTTCCCTTCAAGAAGCCTTTCGGTAAGGCTGTTCTTGGGGATTTGGCAAAGGGATATTTGGAAGCCCATAGAGGGCTATGGTGAAAAAGGAAATACCTTCCGTTCAAAACTGGAAAGAAGCTTTCTGAGAAACTGCTCTGTGTTCTGTTAATTCATCTCACAGAGTTACATCTTTCCCTTCAAGAAGCCTTTCGCTAAGGCTGTTCTTGTGGAATTGCAAATGGATATTTGGAAGCCCATAGAGGGCTATGGTGAAAAAGGAAATATCTTCCGTTCAAAACTGGAAAGAAGCTTTCTGAGAAACTGCTCTGTGTTCTGTTAATTCATCTCACAGAGTTACATCTTTCCCTTCAAGAAGCCTTTCGCTAAGGCTGTTCTTGTGGAATTGGCAAAGGGATATTTGGAAGCCCATAGAGGCCTGTGGTGAAAAAGGAAATATCTTCCGTTCAAAACTGGAAAGAAGCTTTCTGAGAAACTGCTCTGTGTTCTGTTAATTCATCTCACAGAGTTACATCTTTCCCTTCAAGAAGCCTTTCGCTAAGGCTGTTCTTGTGGAATTGGCAAAGGGATTTTTGGAAGCCCATAGAGGGCTATGGTGAAAAAGGAAATATCTTCCGTTCAAAACTGGAAAGAAGCTTTCTGAGAAACTGCTCTGTGTTCTGTTAATTCATCTCACAGAGTTACATCTTTCCCTTCAAGAAGCCTTTCGCTAAGGCTGTTCTTGTGGAATTGGCAAAGGGATATTTGGAAGCCCATAGAGGGCTATGGTGAAAAAGGAAATATCTTCCGTTCAAAACTGGAAAGAAGCTTTCTGAGAAACTGCTCTGTGTTCTGTTAATTCATCTCACAGAGTTACATCTTTCCCTTCAAGAAGCCTTTCGGTAAGGCTGTTCTTGGGGAATTGGCAAAGGGATATTTGGAAGCCCATAGAGGGCTATGGTGAAAAAGGAAATATCTTCCGTTCAAAACTGGAAAGAAGCTTTCTGAGAAACTGCTCTGTGTTCTGTTAATTCATCTCACAGAGTTACATCTTTCCCTTCAAGAAGCCTTTCGCTAAGGCTGTTCTTGTGGAATTGGCAAAGGGATATTTGGAAGCCCATAGAGGGCTATGGTGAAAAAGGAAATATCTTCCGTTCAAAACTGGAAAGAAGCTTTTGAGAAAATGCTCTGTGTTCTGTTAATTCATCTCACAGAGTTACATCTTTCCCTTCAAGAAGCCTTTCGCTAAGGCTGTTCTTGTGGATTTGGCAAAGGGATATTTGGAAGCCCATAGAGGGCTATGGTGAAAAAGGAAATATCTTCCGTTCAAAACTGGAAAGAAGCTTTCTGAGAAACTGCTCTGTGTTCTGTTAATTCATCTCACAGAGTTACATCTTTCCCTTCAAGAAGCCTTTCGCTAAGGCTGTTCTTGTGGAATTGGCAAAGGGATATTTGGAAGCCCATAGAGGCCTATGGTGAAAAAGGAAATATCTTCCGTTCAAAACTGGAAAGAAGCTTTCTGAGAAACTGCTCTGTGTTCTGTTAATTCATCTCACAGAGTTACATCTTTCCCTTCAAGAAGCCTTTCGCTAAGGCTGTTCTTGTGGAATTGGCAAAGGGATATTTGGAAGCCCATAGAGGGCTATGGTGAAAAAGGAAATATCTTCTGTTCAAAACTGGAAAGAAGCTTTCTGAGAAACTGCTCTGTGTTCTGTTAATTCATCTCACAGAGTTACATCTTTCCCTTCAAGAAGCCTTTCGCTAACGCTGTTCTTGTGGAATTGGCAAAGGGATATTTGGAAGCCCATAGAGGGCTATGGTGAAAAAGGAAATATCTTCCGTTCAAAACTGGAAAGAAGCTTTTGAGAAACTGCTCTGTGTTCTGTTAATTCATCTCACAGAGTTACATCTTTCCCTTCAAGAAGCCTTTCGCTAAGGCTGTTCTTGTGGAATTGGCAAAGGGATATTTGGAAGCCCAAAGAGGGCTACGGTGAAAAAGGAAATATCTTCCGTTCAAAACTGGAAAGAAGCTTTCTGAGAAACTGCTCTGTGTTCTGTTAATTCATCTCACAGAGTTACATCTTTCCCTTCAAGAAGCCTTTCGCTAAGGCTGTTCTTGTGGAATTGGCAAAGGGATATTTGGAAGCCCATAGAGGCCTATGGTGAAAAAGGAAATATCTTCCGTTCAAAACTGGAAAGAAGCTTTCTGAGAAACTGCTCTGTGTTCTGTTAATTCATCTCACAGAGTTACATCTTTCCCTTCAAGAAGCCTTTCGCTAAGGCTGTTCTTGTGGAATTGGCAAAGGGATATTTGGAAACCCTTAGAGGCCTATGGTGAAAAAGGAAATATCTTCCGTTCAAAACTGGAAAGAAGCTTTCTGAGAAACTGCTCTGTGTTCTGTTAATTCATCTCACAGAGTTACATCTTTCCCTTCAAGAAGCCTTTCGCTAAGGCTGTTCTTGTGTAATTGGCAAAGGGATATTTGGAAGCCCATAGAGGGCTATGGTGAAAAAGGAAATACCTTCCGTTCAAAACTGGAAAGAAGCTTTCTGAGAAACTGCTCTGTGTTCTGTTAATTCATCTCACAGAGTTACATCTTTCCCTTCAAGAAGCCTTTCGCTAAGGCTGTTCTTGTGGAATTGGCAAAGGGATATTTGGAAGCCCATAGAGGCCTATGGTGAAAAAGGAAATATCTTCCGTTCAAAACTGGAAAGAAGCTTTCTGAGAAACTGCTCTGTGTTCTGTTAATTCATCTCACAGAGTTACATCTTTCCCTTCAAGAAGCCTTTCGCTAAGGCTGTTCTTGTGGAATTGGCAAAGGGATATTTGGAAGCCCATAGAGGGCTATGGTGAAAAAGGAAATATCTTCCGTTCAAAACTGGAAAGAAGCTTTCTGAGAAACTGCTCTGTGTTCTATTAATTCATCTCACAGAGTTACATCTTTCCCTTCAAGAAGCCTTTCGCTAAGGCTGTTCTTGTGGAATTGGCAAAGGGATATTTGGAAGCCCATAGAGGGCTATGGTGAAAAAGGAAATATCTTCCGTTCAAAACTGGAAAGAAGCTTTCTGAGAAACTGCTCTGTGTTCTGTTAATTCATCTCACAGAGTTACATCTTTCCCTTCAAGAAGCCTTTCGCTAAGGCTGTTCTTGTGGAATTGGCAAAGGGATATTTGGAAGCCCATAGAGGGCTATGGTGAAAAAGGAAATATCTTCTGTTCAAAACTGGAAAGAAGCTTTCTGAGAAACTGCTCTGTGTTCTGTTAATTCATCTCACAGAGTTACATCTTTCCCTTCAAGAAGCCTTTCGCTAAGGCTGTTCTTGTGGAATTGGCAAAGGGATATTTGGAAGCCCATAGAGGGCTATGGTGAAAAAGGAAATATCTTCCGTTCAAAACTGGAAAGAAGCTTTCTGAGAAACTGCTCTGTGTTCTGTTAATTCATCTCACAGAGTTACATCTTTCCCTTCAAGAAGCCTTTCGCTAAGGCTGTTCTTGTGGAATTGGCAAAGGGATATTTGGAAGCCCATAGAGGCCTATGGTGAAAAAGGAAATATCTTCCGTTCAAAACTGGAAAGAAGCTTTCTGAGAAACTGCTCTGTGTTCTGTTAATTCATCTCACAGAGTTACATCTTTCCCTTCAAGAAGCCTTTCGCTAAGGCTGTTCTTGTGTAATTGGCAAAGGGATATTTGGAAGCCCATAGAGGGCTATGGTGAAAAAGGAAATACCTTCCGTTCAAAACTGGAAAGAAGCTTTCTGAGAAACTGCTCTGTGTTCTGTTAATTCATCTCACAGAGTTACATCTTTCCCTTCAAGAAGCCTTTCGCTAAGGCTGTTCTTGTGGAATTGGCAAAGGGATATTTGGAAGCCCATAGAGGGCTACGGTGAAAAAGGAAATATCTTCCGTTCTAAACTGGAAAGAAGCTTTCTGAGAAACTGCTCTGTGTTCTGTTAATTCATCTCACAGAGTTACATCTTTCCCTTCAAGAAGCCTTTCGCTAAGGCTGTTCTTGTGGAATTGGCAAAGGGATATTTGGAAGCCCATAGAGGGCTATGGTGAAAAAGGAAATATCTTCCGTTCAAAACTGGAAAGAAGCTTTCTGAGAAACTGCTCTGTGTTCTGTTAATTCATCTCACAGAGTTACATCTTTCCTTCAAGAAGCCTTTCGCTAAGGCTGTTCTTGTGGAATTGGCAAAGGGATATTTGGAAGCCCACAGAGGGCTACGGTGAAAAAGGAAATATCTTCCGTTCAAAACTGGAAAGAAGCTTTCTGAGAAACTGCTCTGTGTTCTGTTAATTCATGTCACAGAGTTACATCTTTCCCTTCAAGAAGCCTTTCGCTAAGGCTGTTCTTGTGGAATTGGCAAAGGGATATTTGGAAGCCCATAGAGGGCTATGGTGGAAAAGGAAATACCTTCCGTTCAAAACTGGAAAGAAGCTTTCTGAGAATCTGCTCTGTGTTCTGTTAATTCATCTCACAGAGTTACATCTTTCCCTTCAAGAAGCCTTTCGCTAAGGCTGTTCTTGTGGAATTGGCAAAGGGATATTTGGAAGCCCATAGAGGCCTATGGTGAAAAAGGAAATATCTTCCGTTCAAAACTGGAAAGAAGCTTTCTGAGAAACTGCTCTGTGTTCTGTTAATTCATCTCACAGAGTTACATCTTTCCCTTCAAGAAGCCTTTCGCTAAGGCTGTTCTTGTGGAATTGGCAAAGGGATATTTGGAAGCCCATAGAGGGCTATGGTGAAAAAGGAAATATCTTCCGTTCAAAACTGGAAAGAAGCTTTCTGAGAAACTGCTCTGTGTTCTGTTAATTCATCTCACAGAGTTACATCTTTCCCTTCAAAAGCCTTTCGCTAAGGCTGTTCTTGTGGAATTGGCAAAGGGATATTTGGAAGCCCATAGAGGGCTATGGTGAAAAAGGAAATATCTTCCGTTCAAAACTGGAAAGAAGCTTTCTGAGAAACTGCTCTGTGTTCTGTTAATTCATCTCACAGAGTTACATCTTTCCCTTCAAGAAGCCTTTCGCTAAGGCTGTTCTTGTGGAATTGGCAAAGGGATATTTGGAAGCCCATAGAGGCCTAAGGTGAAAAAGGAAATATCTTCCGTTCAAAACTGGAAAGAAGCTTTCTGAGAAACTGCTCTGTGTTCTGTTAATTCATCTCACAGAGTTACATCTTTCCCTTCAAGAAGCCTTTCGCTAAGGCTGTTCTTGTGGAATTGGCAAAGGGATATTTGGAAGCCCATAGAGGGCTATGGTGAAAAAGGAAATATCTTCCGTTCAAAACTGGAAAGAAGCTTTCTGAGAAACTGCTCTGTGTTCTGTTAATTCATCTCACAGAGTTACATCTTTCGCTTCAAGAAGCCTTTCGCTAAGGCTGTTCTTGTGGAATTGGCAAAGAGATATTTGGAAGCCCTTAGAGGCCTATGGTGAAAAAGGAAATATCTTCCGTTCAAAAGTGGAAAGAAGCTTTCTGAGAAAATGCTCTGTGTTCTGTTAATTCATCTCACAGAGTTACATCTTTCCCTTCAAGAAGCCTTTCGCTAAGGCTGTTCTTGTGGAATTGGCAAAGGGATATTTGGAAGCCCATAGAGGGCTATGGTGAAAAAGGAAATACCTTCCGTTCAAAACTGGAAAGAAGCTTTCTGAGAAACTGCTCTGTGTTCTGTTAATTCATCTCACAGAGTTACATCTTTCCCTTCAAGAAGCCTTTCGCTAAGGCTGTTCTTGTGGAATTGGCAAAGGGATATTTGGAAGCCCATAGAGGGCTATGGTGAAAAAGGAAATACCTTCCGTTCAAAACTGGAAAGAAGCTTTCTGAGAAACTGCTCTGTGTTCTGTTAATTCATCTCACAGAGTTACATCTTTCCCTTCAAGAAGCCTTTCGCTAAGGCTGTTCTTGTGGAATTGGCAAAGGGATATTTGGAAGCCCATAGAGGCCTATGGTGAAAAAGGAAATATCTTCCGTTCAAAACTGGAAAGAAGCTTTCTGAGAAACTGCTCTGTGTTCTGTTAATTCATCTCACAGAGTTACATCTTTCCCTTCAAGAAGCCTTTCGCTAAGGCTGTTCTTGTGGAATTGGCAAAGGGATATTTGGAAGCCCATAGAGGGCTATGGTGAAAAAGGAAATACCTTCCGTTCAAAACTGGATAGAAGCTTTCTGAGAAACTGCCCTGTGTTCTATTAATTCATCTCACAGAGTTACATCTTTCCCTTCAAGAAGCCTTTCGCTAAGGCTGTTCTTGTGGAATTGGCAAAGGGATATTTGGAAGCCCATAGAGGGCTATGGTGAAAAAGGAAATATCTTCCGTTCAAAACTGGAAAGAAGCTTTCTGAGAAACTGCTCTGTGTTCTGTTAATTCATCTCACAGAGTTACATCTTTCCCTTCAAGAAGCCTTTCGCTAAGGCTGTTCTTGTGGAATTGGCAAAGGGATATTTGGAAGCCCATAGAGGCCTAAGGTGAAAAAGGAAATATCTTCCGTTCAAAACTGGAAAGAAGCTTTCTGAGAAACTGCTCTGTGTTCTGTTAATTCATCTCACAGAGTTACATCTTTCCCTTCAAGAAGCCTTTCGCTAAGGCTGTTCTTGTGGAATTGGCAAAGGGATATTTGGAAGCCCATAGAGGGCTATGGTGAAAAAGGAAATATCTTCCGTTCAAAACTGGAAAGAAGGTTTCTGAGAAACTGCTCTGTGTTCTGTTAATTCATCTCACAGAGTTACATCTTTCCCTTCAAGAAGCCTTTCGCTAAGGCTGTTCTTGTGGAATTGGCAAAGAGATATTTGGAAGCCCTTAGAGGCCTATGGTGAAAAAGGAAATATCTTCCGTTCAAAACTGGAAAGAAGCTTTCTGAGAAACTGCTCTGTGTTCTATTAATTCATCTCACAGAGTTACATCTTTCCCTTCAAGAAGCCTTTCGCTAAGGCTGTTCTTGTGGAATTGGCAAAGGGATATTTGGAAGCCCATAGAGGGCTATGGTGAAAAAGGAAATATCTTCCGTTCAAAACTGGAAAGAAGCTTTTGAGAAACTGCTCTGTGTTCTGTTAATTCATCTCACAGAGTTACATCTTTCCCTTCAAGAAGCCTTTCGCTAAGGCTGTTCTTGTGGAATTGGCAAAGGGATATTTGGAAGCCCATAGAGGGCTATGGTGAAAAAGGAAATATCTTCCGTTCAAAACTGGAAAGAAGCTTTCTGAGAAACTGCTCTGTGTTCTGTTAATTCATCTCACAGAGTTACATCTTTCCCTTCAAGAAGCCTTTCGCTAAGGCTGTTCTTGTGGAATTGGCAAAGGGATATTTGGAATCCCATAGAGGCCTATGGTGAAAAAGGAAATATCTTCCGTTCAAAACTGGAAAGAAGCTTTCTGAGAAACTGCTCTGTGTTCTGTTAATTCATCTCACAGAGTTACATCTTTCCCTTCAAGAAGCCTTTCGCTAAGGCTGTTCTTGTGGAATTGGCAAAGGGATATTTGGAAGTCCATAGGGGGCTACGGTGAAAAAGGAAATAACTTCCGTTCAAAACTGGAAAGAAGCTTTCTGAGAAACTGCTCTGTGTTCTGTTAATTCATCTCACAGAGTTACATCTTTCCCTTCAAGAAGCCTTTCGCTAAGGCTGTTCTTGTGGAATTGGCAAAGGGATATTTGGAAGCCCATAGAGGGCTATGGTGAAAAAGGAAATATATTCCGTTCCAAACTGGAAAGAAGCTTTCTGAGAAACTGCTCTGTGTTCTGTTAATTCATCTCACAGAGTTACATCTTTCCCTTCAAGAAGCCTTTCGCTAAGGCTGTTCTTGTGGAATTGGCAAAGGGATATTTGGAAGCCCATAGAGGCCTATGGTGAAAAAGGAAATATCTTCCGTTCAAAACCGGAAAGAAGCTTTCTGAGAAACTGCTCTGTGTTCTGTTAATTCATCTCACAGAGTTACATCTTTCCCTTCAAGAAGCCTTTCGCTAAGGCTGTTCTTGTGTAATTGGCAAAGGGATATTTGGAAGCCCATAGAGGTCTATGGTGAAAAAGGAAATACCTTCCGTTCAAAACTGGAAAGAAGCTTTCTGACAAACTGCTCTGTGTTCTGTTAATTCATCTCACAGAGTTACATCTTTCCCTTCAAGAAGCCTTTCGCTAAGGCTGTTCTTGTGGAATTGGCAAAGGGATATTTGGAAGCCCATAGAGGGCTACGGTGAAAAAGGAAATATCTTCCGTTCTAAACTGGAAAGAAGCTTTCTGAGAAACTGCTCTGTGTTCTGTTAATTCATCTCACAGAGTTACATCTTTCCCTTCAAGAAGCCTTTCGCTAAGGCTGTTCTTGTGGAATTGGCAAAGGGATATTTGGAAGCCCATAGAGGGCTATGGTGAAAAAGGAAATATCTTCCGTTCAAAACTGGAAAGAAGCTTTCTGAGAAACTGCTCTGTGTTCTGTTAATTCATCTCACAGAGTTACATCTTTCCTTCAAGAAGCCTTTCGCTAAGGCTGTTCTTGTGGAATTGGCAAAGGGATATTTGGAAGCCCATAGAGGGCTATGGTGAAAAAGGAAATATCTTCCGTTCAAAACTGGAAAGAAGCTTTCTGAGAAACTGCTCTGTGTTCTGTTAATTCATGTCACAGAGTTACATCTTTCCCTTCAAGAAGCCTTTCGCTAAGGCTGTTCTTGTGGAATTGGCAAAGGGATATTTGGAAGCCCATAGAGGGGTATGGTGAAAAAGGAAATACCTTCCGTTCAAAACTGGAAAGAAGCTTTCTGAGAAACTGCTCTGTGTTCTGTTAATTCATCTCACAGAGTTACATCTTTCCCTTCAAGAAGCCTTTCGCTAAGGCTGTTCTTGTGGAATTGGCAAAGGGATATTTGGAAGCCCATAGAGGCCTGTGGTGAAAAAGGAAATATCTTCCGTTCAAAACTGGAAAGAAGCTTTCTGAGAAACTGCTCTGTGTTCTATTAATTCATCTCACAGAGTTACATCTTTCCCTTCAAGAAGCCTTTCGCTAAGGCTGTTCTTGTGGAATTGGCAAAGGGATATTTGGAAGCCCATAGAGGGCTATGGTGAAAAAGGAAATATCTTCCGTTCAAAACTGGAAAGAAGCTTTCTGAGAAACTGCTCTGTGTTCTGTTAATTCATCTCACAGAGTTACATCTTTCCCTTCAAGAAGCCTTTCGCTAAGGCTGTTCTTGTGGAATTGGCAAAGGGATTTTTGGAAGCCCATAGAGGGCTATGGTGAAAAAGGAAATATCTTCCGTTCAAAACTGGAAAGAAGCTTTCTGAGAAACTGCTCTGTGTTCTGTTAATTCATCTCACAGAGTTACATCTTTCCCTTCAAGAAGCCTTTCGCTAAGGCTGTTCTTGTGGAATTGGCAAAGGGATATTTGGAAGCCCATAGAGGGCTATGGTGAAAAAGGAAATATCTTCCGTTCAAAACTGGAAAGAAGCTTTCTGAGAAACTGATCTGTGTTCTGTTGATTCATCTCACAGAGTTACATCTTTCCCTTCAAGAAGCCTTTCGCTAAGGCTGTTCTTGGGGAATTGGCAAAGGGATATTTGGAAGCCCGTAGAGGGCTATGGTGAAAAAGGAAATATCTTCCGTTCAAAACTGGAAAGAAGCTTTCTGAGAAACTGCTCTGTGTTCTGTTAATTCATCTCACAGAGTTACATCTTTCCCTTCAAGAAGCCTTTCGCTAAGGCTGTTCTTGTGGAATTGGCAAAGGGATATTTGGAAGCCCATAGAGGGCTATGGTGAAAAAGGAAATATCTTCCGTTCAAAACTGGAAAGAAGCTTTTGAGAAACTGCTCTGTGTTCTGTTAATTCATCTCACAGAGTTACATCTTTCCCTTCAAGAAGCCTTTCGCTAAGGCTGTTCTTGTGGAATTGGCAAAGGGATATTTGGAAGCCCATAGAGGGCTATGGTGAAAAAGGAAATATCTTCCGTTCAAAACTGGAAAGAAGCTTTCTGAGAAACTGCTCTGTGTTCTGTTAATTCATCTCACAGAGTTACATCTTTCCCTTCAAGAAGCCTTTCGCTAAGGCTGTTCTTGTTTAATTGGCAAAGGGATATTTGGAAGCCCATAGAGGGCTATGGTGAAAAATTAAATATCTTCCGTTCAAAACTGGAAAGAAGCTTTCTGAGAAACTGCTCTGTGTTCTGTTAATTCATCTCACAGAGTTACATCTTTCCCTTCAAGAAGCCTTTCGCTAAGGCTGTTCTTGTGGAATTGGCAAAGGGATATTTGGAAGCCCATAGGGGGCTACGGTGAAAAAGGAAATATCTTCCGTTCAAAACTGGAAAGAAGCTTTCTGAGAAAGTGCTCTGTGTTCTGTTAATTCATCTCACAGAGTTACATCTTTCCCTTCAAGAAGCCTTTCGCTAAGTCTGTTCTTGTGGAATTGGCAAAGGGATATTTGGAAGCCCATAGAGGGCTATGGTGAAAAAGGAAATATCTTCCGTTCAAAACTGGAAAGAAGCTTTCTGAGAAACTGCTCTGTGTTCTGTTAATTCATCTCACAGAGTTACATCTTTCCCTTCAAGAAGCCTTTCGCTAAGGCTGTTCTTGTGGAATTGGCAAAGGGATATTTGGAAGCCCATAGAGGCCTATGGTGAAAAAGGAAATATCTTCCGTTCAAAACTGGAAAGAAGCTTTCTGAGAAACTGCTCTGTGTTCTGTTAATTCATCTCACAGAGTTACATCTTTCCCTTCAAGAAGCCTTTCGCTAAGGCTGTTCTTGTGTAATTGGCAAAGGGATATTTGGAAGCCCATAGAGGGCTATGGTGAAAAAGGAAATACCTTCCGTTCAAAACTGGAAAGAAGCTTTCTGAGAAACTGCTCTGTGTTCTGTTAATTCATCTCACAGAGTTACATCTTTCCCTTCAAGAAGCCTTTCGCTAAGGCTGTTCTTGTGGAATTGGCAAAGGGATATTTGGAAGCCCATAGAGGCCTATGGTGAAAAAGGAAATATCTTCCGTTCAAAACTGGAAAGAAGCTTTCTGAGAAACTGCTCTGTGTTCTGTTAATTCATCTCACAGAGTTACATCTTTCCCTTCAAGAAGCCTTTCGCTAAGGCTGTTCTTGTGGAATTGGCAAAGGGATATTTGGAAGCCCATAGAGGGCTATGGTGAAAAATTAAATATCTTCCGTTCAAAACTGGAAAGAAGCTTTCTGAGAAACTGCTCTGTGTTCTATTAATTCATCTCACAGAGTTACATCTTTCCCTTCAAGAAGCCTTTCGCTAAGGCTGTTCTTGTGGAATTGGCAAAGGGATATTTGGAAGCCCATAGAGGGCTATGGTGAAAAAGGAAATATCTTCCGTTCAAAACTGGAAAGAAGCTTTCTGAGAAACTGCTCTGTGTTCTGTTAATTCATCTCACAGAGTTACATCTTTCCCTTCAAGAAGCCTTTCGCTAAGGCTGTTCTTGTGGAATTGGCAAAGGGATATTTGGAAGCCCATAGAGGGCTATGGTGAAAAAGGAAATATCTTCTGTTCAAAACTGGAAAGAAGCTTTCTGAGAAACTGCTCTGTGTTCTGTTAATTCATCTCACAGAGTTACATCTTTCCCTTCAAGAAGCCTTTCGCTAAGGCTGTTCTTGTGGAATTGGCAAAGGGATATTTTGAAGCCCATAGAGGGCTATGGTGAAAAAGGAAATATCTTCCGTTCAAAACTGGAAAGAAGCTTTTGAGAAACTGCTCTGTGTTCTGTTAATTCATCTCACAGAGTTACATCTTTCCCTTCAAGAAGCCTTTCGCTAAGGCTGTTCTTGTGGAATTGGCAAAGGGATATTTGGAAGCCCAAAGAGGGCTACGGTGAAAAAGGAAATATCTTCCGTTCAAAACTGGAAAGAAGCTTTCTGAGAAACTGCTCTGTGTTCTGTTAATTCATCTCACAGAGTTACATCTTTCCCTTCAAGAAGCCTTTCGCTAAGGCTGTTCTTGTGGAATTGGCAAAGGGATATTTGGAAGCCCATAGAGGGCTATGGTGAAAAAGGAAATATCTTCCGTTCAAAACTGGAAAGAAGCTTTCTGAGAAACTGCTCTGTGTTCTGTTAATTCATCTCACAGAGTTACATCTTTCCCTTCAAGAAGCCTTTCGCTAAGGCTGTTCTTGTGGAATTGGCAAAGGGATATTTGGAAGCCCATAGAGGCCTATGGTGAAAAAGGAAATATCTTCCGTTCAAAACTGGAAAGAAGCTTTCTGAGAAACTGCTCTGTGTTCTGTTAATTCATCTCACAGAGTTACATCTTTCCCTTCAAGAAGCCTTTCGCTAAGGCTGTTCTTGTGGAATTGGCAAAGGGATATTTGGAAGCCCATAGAGGCCTATGGTGAAAAAGGAAATATCTTCCGTGCAAAACTGGAAAGAAGCTTTCTGAGAAACTGCTCTGTGTTCTGTTAATTCATCTCACAGAGTTACATCTTTCCCTTCAAGAAGCCTTTCGCTAAGGCTGTTCTTGTGGAATTGGCAAAGGGATATTTGGAAGCCCATAGAGGGCTATGGTGAAAAAGGAAATATCTTCCGTTCAAAACTGGAAAGAAGCTTTCTGAGAAACTGCTCTGTGTTCTGTTAATTCATCTCACAGAGTTACATCTTTCCCTTCAAGAAGCCTTTCGCTAAGGCTGTTCTTGTGGAATTGGCAAAGGGATATTTGGAAGCCCATAGAGGGCTATGGTGAAAAAGGAAATATCTTCCGTTCAAAACTGGAAAGAAGCTTTCTGAGAAACTGCTCTGTGTTCTGTTAATTCATCTCACAGAGTTACATCTTTCCCTTCAAGAAGCCTTTCGGTAAGGCTGTTCTTGGGGAATTGGCAAAGGGATATTTGGAAGCCCATAGAGGGCTATGGTGAAAAAGGAAATATCTTCCGTTCAAAACTGGAAAGAAGCTTTCTGAGAAACTGCTCTGTGTTCTGTTAATTCATCTCACAGAGTTACATCTTTCCCTTCAAGAAGCCTTTCGCTAAGGCTGTTCTTGTGGAATTGGCAAAGGGATATTTGGAAGCCCATAGAGGGCTATGGTGAAAAAGGAAATATCTTCAGTTCAAAACTGGAAAGAAGCTTTCTGAGAAACTGCTCTGTGTTCTGTTAATTCATCTCACAGAGTTACATCTTTCCCTTCAAGAAGCCTTTCGCTAGGCTGTTCTTGTGGAATTGGCAAAGGGATATTTGGAAGCCCATAGAGGGCTATGGTGAAAAAGGAAATATCTTCCGTTCAAAACTGGAAAGAAGCTTTCTGAGAAACTGCTCTGTGTTCTGTTAATTCATCTCACAGAGTTACATCTTTCCCTTCAAGAAGCCTTTCGGTAAGGCTGTTCTTGGGGATTTGGCAAAGGGATATTTGGAAGCCCATAGAGGGCTATGGTGAAAAAGGAAATACCTTCCGTTCAAAACTGGAAAGAAGCTTTCTGAGAAACTGCTCTGTGTTCTGTTAATTCATCTCACAGAGTTACATCTTTCCCTTCAAGAAGCCTTTCGCTAAGGCTGTTCTTGTGGAATTGGCAAAGGGATATTTGGAAGCCCATAGAGGGCTACGGTGAAAAAGGAAATATCTTCCGTTCTAAACTGGAAAGAAGCTTTCTGAGAAACTGCTCTGTGTTCTGTTAATTCATCTCACAGAGTTACATCTTTCCCTTCAAGAAGCCTTTCGCTAAGGCTGTTCTTGTGGAATTGGCAAAGGGATATTTGGAAGCCCATAGAGGGCTATGGTGAAAAAGGAAATATCTTCCGTTCAAAACTGGAAAGAAGCTTTTGAGAAACTGCTCTGTGTTCTGTTAATTCATCTCACAGAGTTACATCTTTCCCTTCAAGAAGCCTTTCGCTAAGGCTGTTCTTGTGGAATTGGCAAAGGGATATTTGGAAGCCCAAAGAGGGCTACGGTGAAAAAGGAAATATCTTCCGTTCAAAACTGGAAAGAAGCTTTCTGAGAAACTGCTCTGTGTTCTGTTAATTCATCTCACAGAGTTACATCTTTCCCTTCAAGAAGCCTTTCGCTAAGGCTGTTCTTGTGGAATTGGCAAAGGGATATTTGGAAGCCCATAGAGGCCTATGGTGAAAAAGGAAATATCTTCCGTTCAAAACTGGAAAGAAGCTTTCTGAGAAACTGCTCTGTGTTCTGTTAATTCATCTCACAGAGTTACATCTTTCCCTTCAAGAAGCCTTTCGCTAAGGCTGTTCTTTTGGAATTGGCAAAGGGATATTTGGAAGCCCATAGAGGCCTATGGTGAAAAAGGAAATATCTTCCGTTCAAAACTGGAAAGAAGCTTTCTGAGAAACTGCTCTGTGTTCTGTTAATTCATCTCACAGAGTTACATCTTTCCCTTCAAGAAGCCTTTCGCTAAGGCTGTTCTTGTGGAATTGGCAAAGGGATATTTGGAAGCCCATAGAGGCCTATGGTGAAAAAGGAAATATCTTCCGTGCAAAACTGGAAAGAAGCTTTCTGAGAAACTGCTCTGTGTTCTGTTAATTCATCTCACAGAGTTACATCTTTCCCTTCAAGAAGCCTTTCGCTAAGGCTGTTCTTGTGGAATTGGCAAAGGGATATTTGGAAGCCCATAGAGGGCTATGGTGAAAAAGGAAATATCTTCCGTTCAAAACTGGAAAGAAGCTTTCTGAGAAACTGCTCTGTGTTCTGTTAATTCATCTCACAGAGTTACATCTTTCCCTTCAAGAAGCCTTTCGCTAAGGCTGTTCTTGTGGAATTGGCAAAGGGATATTTGGAAGCCCATAGAGGGCTATGGTGAAAAAGGAAATATCTTCCGTTCAAAACTGGAAAGAAGCTTTCTGAGAAACTGCTCTGTGTTCTGTTAATTCATGTCACAGAGTTACATCTTTCCCTTCAAGAAGCCTTTCGGTAAGGCTGTTCTTGGGGAATTGGCAAAGGGATATTTGGAAGCCCATAGAGGGCTATGGTGAAAAAGGAAATATCTTCCGTTCAAAACTGGAAAGAAGCTTTCTGAGAAACTGCTCTGTGTTCTGTTAATTCATCTCACAGAGTTACATCTTTCCCTTCAAGAAGCCTTTCGCTAAGGCTGTTCTTGTGGAATTGGCAAAGGGATATTTGGAAGCCCATAGAGGGCTATGGTGAAAAAGGAAATATCTTCAGTTCAAAACTGGAAAGAAGCTTTCTGAGAAACTGCTCTGTGTTCTGTTAATTCATCTCACAGAGTTACATCTTTCCCTTCAAGAAGCCTTTCGCTAAGGCTGTTCTTGTGGAATTGGCAAAGGGATATTTGGAAGCCCATAGAGGGCTATGGTGAAAAAGGAAATATCTTCCGTTCAAAACTGGAAAGAAGCTTTCTGAGAAACTGCTCTGTGTTCTGTTAATTCATCTCACAGAGTTACATCTTTCCCTTCAAGAAGCCTTTCGGTAAGGCTGTTCTTGGGGATTTGGCAAAGGGATATTTGGAAGCCCATAGAGGGCTATGGTGAAAAAGGAAATACCTTCCGTTCAAAACTGGAAAGAAGCTTTCTGAGAAACTGCTCTGTGTTCTGTTAATTCATCTCACAGAGTTACATCTTTCCCTTCAAGAAGCCTTTCGCTAAGGCTGTTCTTGTGGAATTGCAAATGGATATTTGGAAGCCCATAGAGGGCTACGGTGAAAAAGGAAATATCTTCCGTTCTAAACTGGAAAGAAGCTTTCTGAGAAACTGCTCTGTGTTCTGTTAATTCATCTCACAGAGTTACATCTTTCCCTTCAAGAAGCCTTTCGCTAAGGCTGTTCTTGTGGAATTGGCAAAGGGATATTTGGAAGCCCATAGAGGGCTATGGTGAAAAAGGAAATATCTTCCGTTCAAAACTGGAAAGAAGCTTTCTGAGAAACTGCTCTGTGTTCTGTTAATTCATCTCACAGAGTTACATCTTTCCTTCAAGAAGCCTTTCGCTAAGGCTGTTCTTGTGGAATTGGCAAAGGGATATTTGGAAGCCCATAGAGGGCTATGGTGAAAAAGGAAATATCTTCCGTTCAAAACTGGAAAGAAGCTTTCTGAGAAACTGCTCTGTGTTCTGTTAATTCATGTCACAGAGTTACATCTTTCCCTTCAAGAAGCCTTTCGCTAAGGCTGTTCTTGTGGAATTGGCAAAGGGATATTTGGAAGCCCATAGAGGGCTATGGTGAAAAAGGAAATACCTTCCGTTCAAAACTGGAAAGAAGCTTTCTGAGAAACTGCTCTGTGTTCTGTTAATTCATCTCACAGAGTTACATCTTTCCCTTCAAGAAGCCTTTCGCTAAGGCTGTTCTTGTGGAATTGGCAAAGGGATATTTGGAAGCCCATAGAGGCCTGTGGTGAAAAAGGAAATATCTTCCGTTCAAAACTGGAAAGAAGCTTTCTGAGAAACTGCTCTGTGTTCTGTTAATTCATCTCACAGAGTTACATCTTTCCCTTCAAGAAGCCTTTCGCTAAGGCTGTTCTTGTGGAATTGGCAAAGGGATTTTTGGAAGCCCATAGAGGGCTCTGGTGAAAAAGGAAATATCTTCCGTTCAAAACTGGAAAGAAGCTTTCTGAGAAACTGCTCTGTGTTCTGTTAATTCATCTCACAGAGTTACATCTTTCCCTTCAAGAAGCCTTTCGCTAAGGCTGTTCTTGTGGAATTGGCAAAGGGATATTTGGAAGCCCATAGAGGGCTATGGTGAAAAAGGAAATATCTTCCGTTCAAAACTGGAAAGAAGCTTTCTGAGAAACTGCTCTGTGTTCTGTTAATTCATCTCACAGAGTTACATCTTTCCCTTCAAGAAGCCTTTCGGTAAGGCTGTTCTTGGGGAATTGGCAAAGGGATATTTGGAAGCCCATAGAGGGCTATGGTGAAAAAGGAAATATCTTCCGTTCAAAACTGGAAAGAAGCTTTCTGAGAAACTGCTCTGTGTTCTGTTAATTCATCTCACAGAGTTACATCTTTCCCTTCAAGAAGCCTTTCGCTAAGGCTGTTCTTGTGGAATTGGCAAAGGGATATTTGGAAGCCCATAGAGGGCTATGGTGAAAAAGGAAATATCTTCCGTTCAAAACTGGAAAGAAGCTTTTGAGAAACTGCTCTGTGTTCTGTTAATTCATCTCACAGAGTTACATCTTTCCCTTCAAGAAGCCTTTCGCTAAGGCTGTTCTTGTGGAATTGGCAAAGGGATATTTGGAAGCCCATAGGGGGCTACGGTGAAAAAGGAAATATCTTCCGTTCAAAACTGGAAAGAAGCTTTCTGAGAAACTGCTCTGTGTTCTGTTAATTCATCTCACAGAGTTACATCTTTCCCTTCAAGAAGCCTTTCGCTAAGTCTGTTCTTGTGGAATTGGCAAAGGGATATTTGGAAGCCCATAGAGGGCTATGGTGAAAAAGGAAATATCTTCCGTTCAAAACTGGAAAGAAGCTTTCTGAGAAACTGCTCTGTGTTCTGTTAATTCATCTCACAGAGTTACATCTTTCCCTTCAAGAAGCCTTTCGCTAAGGCTGTTCTTTTGGAATTGGCAAAGGGATATTTGGAAGCCCATAGAGGCCTATGGTGAAAAAGGAAATATCTTCCGTTCAAAACTGGAAAGAAGCTTTCTGAGAAACTGCTCTGTGTTCTGTTAATTCATCTCACAGAGTTACATCTTTCCCTTCAAGAAGCCTTTCGCTAAGGCTGTTCTTGTGTAATTGGTAAAGGGATATTTGGAAGCCCATAGAGGGCTATGGTGAAAAAGGAAATACCTTCCGTTCAAAACTGGAAAGAAGCTTTTGAGAAACTGCTCTGTGTTCTCTTAATTCATCTCACAGAGTTACATCTTTCCCTTCAAGAAGCCTTTCGCTAAGGCTGTTCTTGTGGAATTGGCAAAGGGATATTTGGAAGCCCATAGAGGGCTATGGTGAAAAAGGAAATATCTTCCGTTCAAAACTGGAAAGAAGCTTTCTGAGAAACTGCTCTGTGTTCTGTTAATTCATCTCACAGAGTTACATCTTTCCCTTCAAGAAGCCTTTCGCTAAGGCTGTTCTTGTGGAATTGGCAAAGGGATATTTGGAAGCCCATAGAGGCCTATGGTGAAAAAGGAAATATCTTCCGTTCAAAACTGGAAAGAAGCTTTCTGAGAAACTGCTCTGTGTTCTGTTAATTCATCTCACAGAGTTACATCTTTCCCTTCAAGAAGCCTTTCGCTAAGGCTGTTCTTGTGGAATTGGCAAAGGGATATTTGGAAGCCCACAGGGGGCTACGGTGAAAAAGGAAATATCTTCCGTTCTAAACTGGAAAGAAGCTTTCTGAGAAACTGCTCTGTGTTTTGTTAATTCATCTCACAGAGTTACATCTTTCCCTTCAAGAAGCCTTTCGCTAAGGCTGTTCTTGTGTAATTGGCAAAGGGATATTTGGAAGCCCTTAGAGGGCTATGGTGAAACAGGAAATATCTTCCGTTCAAAACTGGAAAGAAGCTTTCTGAGAAACTGCTCTGTGTTCTGTTAATTCATCTCACAGAGTTACATCTTTCCTTCCAGAAGCCTTTCGCTAAGGCTGTTCTTGTGGAATTGGCAAAGGGATATTTGGAAGCCCCTAGAGGGCTATGGTGAAAAAGGAAATATCTTCCGTTCAAAACTGGAAAGAAGCTTTCTGAGAAACTGCTCTGTGTTCTGTTAATTCATCTCACAGAGTTACATCTTTCCCTTCAAGAAGCCTTTCGCTAAGGCTGTTCTTGTGGAATTGGCAAAGGGATATTTGGAAGCCCATAGAGGGCTATGGTGAAAAAGGAAATATCTTCCGTTCAAAACTGGAAAGAAGCTTTCTGAGAAACTGCTCTGTGTTCTGTTAATTCATCTCACAGAGTTACATCTTTCCCTTCAAGAAGCCTTTCGCTAAGGCTGTTCTTGTGGAATTGGCAAAGGGATATTTGGAAACCCATAGAGGCCTAAGGTGAAAAAGGAAATATCTTCCGTTCAAAACTGGAAAGAAGCTTTCTGAGAAACTGCTCTGTGTTCTGTTAATTCATCTCACAGAGTTACATCTTTCCCTTAAAGAAGCCTTTCGCTAAGGCTGTTCTTGTGGAATTGGCAAAGGGATATTTGGAAGCCCATAGAGGGCTATGGTGAAAAAGGAAATATCTTCCGTTCAAAACTGGAAAGAAGCTTTCTGAGAACCTGCTCTGTGTTCTGTTAATTCATCTCACAGAGTTACATCTTTTCCTTCAAGAAGCCTTTCGCTAAGGCTGTTCTTGTGGAATTGGCAAAGGGATATTTGGAAGCCCTTAGAGGCCTATGGTGAAAAAGGAAATATCTTCCGTTCAAAACTGGAAAGAAGCTTTCTGAGAAACTGCTCTGTGTTCTGTTAATTCATCTCACAGAGTTACATCTTTCCCTTCAAGAAGCCTTTCGCTAAGGCTGTTCTTGTGGAATTGGCAAAGGGATATTTGGAAGCCCATAGAGGGCTATGGTGAAAAAGGAAATACCTTCCGTTCAAAATTGGAAAGAAGCTTTCTGAGAAACTGCTCTGTGTTCTGTTAATTCATCTCACAGAGTTACATCTTTCCCTTCAAGAAGCCTTTCGCTAAGGCTGTTCTTGTGGAATTGGCAAAGGGATATTTGGAAGCCCATAGAGGCCTATGGTGAAAAAGGAAATATCTTCCGTTCAAAACTGGAAAGAAGCTTTCTGAGAAACTGCTCTGTGTTCTGTTAATTCATCTCACAGAGTTACATCTTTCCCTTCAAGAAGCCTTTCGCTAAGGCTGTTCTTGTGGAATTGGCAAAGGTATATTTGGAAGCCCATAGAGGGCTATGGTGAAAAAGGAAATATCTTCCGTTCAAAACTGGAAAGAAGCTTTCTGAGAAACTGCTCTGTGTTCTATTAATTCATCTCACAGAGTTACATCTTTCCCTTCAAGAAACCTTTCGCTAAGGCTGTTCTTGTGGAATTGGCAAAGGGATATTTGGAAGCCCATAGAGGGCTATGGTGAAAAAGGAAATATCTTCCGTTCAAAACTGGAAAGAAGCTTTCTGAGAAACTGCTCTGTGTTCTGTTAATTCATCTCACAGAGTTACATCTTTCCCTTCAAGAAGCCTTTCGCTAAGGCTGTTCTTGTGGAATTGGCAAAGGGATATTTGGAAGCCCATAGAGGGCTATGGTGAAAAAGGAAATATCTTCTGTTCAAAACTGGAAAGAAGCTTTCTGAGAAACTGCTCTGTGTTCTGTTAATTCATCTCACAGAGTTACATCTTTCCCTTCAAGAAGCCTTTCGCTAACGCTGTTCTTGTGGAATTGGCAAAGGGATATTTGGAAGCCCATAGAGGGCTATGGTGAAAAAGGAAATATCTTCCGTTCAAAACTGGAAAGAAGCTTTTGAGAAACTGCTCTGTGTTCTGTTAATTCATCTCACAGAGTTACATCTTTCCCTTCAAGAAGCCTTTCGCTAAGGCTGTTCTTGTGGAATTGGCAAAGGGATATTTGGAAGCCCAAAGAGGGCTACGGTGAAAAAGGAAATATCTTCCGTTCAAAACTGGAAAGAAGCTTTCTGAGAAACTGCTCTGTGTTCTGTTAATTCATCTCACAGAGTTACATCTTTCCCTTCAAGAAGCCTTTCGCTAAGGCTGTTCTTGTGGAATTGGCAAAGGGATATTTGGAAGCCCATAGAGGCCTATGGTGAAAAAGGAAATATCTTCCGTTCAAAACTGGAAAGAAGCTTTCTGAGAAACTGCTCTGTGTTCTGTTAATTCATCTCACAGAGTTACATCTTTCCCTTCAAGAAGCCTTTCGCTAAGGCTGTTCTTGTGGAATTGGCAAAGGGATATTTGGAAGCCCATAGAGGGCTATGGTGAAAAAGGAAATATCTTCCGTTCAAAACTGGAAAGAAGCTTTCTGAGAAACTGCTCTGTGTTCTGTTAATTCATGTCACAGAGTTACATCTTTCCCTTCAAGAAGCCTTTCGCTAAGGCTGTTCTTGTGGAATTGGCAAAGGGATATTTGGAAGCCCATAGAGGGCTATGGTGAAAAAGGAAATACCTTCCGTTCAAAACTGGAAAGAAGCTTTCTGAGAAACTGCTCTGTGTTCTGTTAATTCATCTCACAGAGTTACATCTTTCCCTTCAAGAAGCCTTTCGCTAAGGCTGTTCTTGTGGAATTGGCAAAGGGATATTTGGAAGCCCATAGAGGCCTATGGTGAAAAAGGAAATATCTTCCGTTCAAAACTGGAAAGAAGCTTTCTGAGAAACTGCTCTGTGTTCTGTTAATTCATCTCACAGAGTTACATCTTTCCCTTCAAGAAGCCTTTCGCTAAGGCTGTTCTTGTGGAATTGGCAAAGGGATATTTGGAAGCCCATAGAGGGCTATGGTGAAAAAGGAAATATCTTCCGTTCAAAACTGGAAAGAAGCTTTCTGAGAAACTGCTCTGTGTTCTGTTAATTCATGTCACAGAGTTACATCTTTCCCTTCAAGAAGCCTTTCGCTAAGGCTGTTCTTGTGGAATTGGCAAAGGGATATTTGGAAGCCCATAGAGGGCTATGGTGAAAAGGAAATACCTTCCGTTCAAAACTGGAAAGAAGCTTTCTGAGAAACTGCTCTGTGTTCTGTTAATTCATCTCACAGAGTTACATCTTTCCCTTCAAGAAGCCTTTCGCTAAGTCTGTTCTTGTGGAATTGGCAAAGGGATATTTGGAAGCCCATAGAGGCCTATGGTGAAAAAGGAAATATCTTCCGTTCAAAACTGGAAAGAAGCTTTCTGAGAAACTGCTCTGTGTTCTGTTAATTCATCTCACAGAGTTACATCTTTCCCTTCAAGAAGCCTTTCGCTAAGGCTGTTCTTGTGGAATTGGCAAAGGGATATTTGGAAGCCCATAGAGGGCTATGGTGAAAAAGGAAATATCTTCCGTTCAAAACTGGAAAGAAGCTTTCTGAGAAACTGCTCTGTGTTCTGTTAATTCATCTCACAGAGTTACATCTTTCCCTTCAAGAAGCCTTTCGCTAAGGCTGTTCTTGTGGAATTGGCAAAGGGATATTTGGAAGCCCATAGAGGGCTACGGTGAAAAAGGAAATATCTTCCGTTCAAAACTGGAAAGAAGCTTTCTGAGAAACTGCTCTGTGTTCTGTTAATTCATCTCACAGAGTTACATCTTTTCCTTCAAGAAGCCTTTCGCTAAGGCTGTTCTTGTGGAATTGGCAAAGGGATATTTGGAAGCCCTTAGAGGCCTATGGTGAAAAAGGAAATATCTTCCGTTCAAAACTGGAAAGAAGCTTTCTGAGAAACTGCTCTGTGTTCTGTTAATTCATCTCACGGAGTTACATCTTTCCCTTCAAGAAGCCTTTCGCTAAGGCTGTTCTTGTGGAATTGGCAAAGGGATATTTGGAAGCCCATAGAGGCCTATGGTGAAAAAGGAAATATCTTCCGTTCAAAACTGGAAAGAAGCTTTCTGAGAAACTGCTCTGTGTTCTGTTAATTCATCTCACAGAGTTACATCTTTCCCTTCAAGAAGCCTTTCGCTAAGGCTGTTCTTGTGTAATTGGTAAAGGGATATTTGGAAGCCCATAGAGGGCTATGGTGAAAAAGGAAATACCTTCCGTTCAAAACTGGAAAGAAGCTTTTGAGAAACTGCTCTGTGTTCTCTTAATTCATCTCACAGAGTTACATCTTTCCCTTCAAGAAGCCTTTCGCTAAGGCTGTTCTTGTGGAATTGGCAAAGGGATATTTGGAAGCCCATAGAGGGCTATGGTGAAAAAGGAAATATCTTCCGTTCAAAACTGGAAAGAAGCTTTCTGAGAAACTGCTCTGTGTTCTGTTAATTCATCTCACAGAGTTACATCTTTCCCTTCAAGAAGCCTTTCGCTAAGGCTGTTCTTGTGGAATTGGCAAAGGGATATTTGGAAGCCCATAGAGGCCTATGGTGAAAAAGGAAATATCTTCCGTTCAAAACTGGAAAGAAGCTTTCTGAGAAACTGCTCTGTGTTCTGTTAATTCATCTCACAGAGTTACATCTTTCCCTTCAAGAAGCCTTTCGCTAAGGCTGTTCTTGTGGAATTGGCAAAGGGATATTTGGAAGCCCACAGGGGGCTACGGTGAAAAAGGAAATATCTTCCGTTCAAAACTGGAAAGAAGCTTTCTGAGAAACTGCTCTGTGTTCTGTTAATTCATCTCACAGAGTTACATCTTTCCCTTCAAGAAGCCTTTCGCTAAGGCTGTTCTTGTGGAATTGGCAAAGGGATATTTGGAAGCCCTTAGAGGGCTATGGTGAAAAAGGAAATATCTTCCGTTCAAAACTGGAAAGAAGCTTTCTGAGAAACTGCTCTGTGTTCTGTTAATTCATCTCACAGAGTTACATCTTTCCTTCCAGAAGCCTTTCGCTAAGGCTGTTCTTGTGGAATTGGCAAAGGGATATTTGGAAGCCCCTAGAGGGCTATGGTGAAAAAGGAAATATCTTCCGTTCAAAACTGGAAAGAATCTTTCTGAGAAACTGCTCTGTGTTCTGTTAATTCATCTCACAGAGTTACATCTTTCCCTTCAAGAAGCCTTTCGCTAAGGCTGTTCTTGTGGAATTGGCAAAGGGATATTTGGAAGCCCATAGAGGGCTATGGTGTAAAAGGAAATATCTTCCGTTCAAAACTGGAAAGAAGCTTTCTGAGAAACTGCTCTGTGTTCTGTTAATTCATCTCACAGAGTTACATCTTTCCCTTCAAGAAGCCTTTCGCTAAGGCTGTTCTTGTGGAATTGGCAAAGGGATATTTGGAAACCCATAGAGGCCTAAGGTGAAAAAGGAAATATCTTCCGTTCAAAACTGGAAAGAAGCTTTCTGAGAAACTGCTCTGTGTTCTGTTAATTCATCTCACAGAGTTACATCTTTCCCTTAAAGAAGCCTTTCGCTAAGGCTGTTCTTGTGGAATTGGCAAAGGGATATTTGGAAGCCCATAGAGGGCTATGGTGAAAAAGGAAATATCTTCCGTTCAAAACTGGAAAGAAGCTTTCTGAGAAACTGCTCTGTGTTCTGTTAATTCATCTCACAGAGTTACATCTTTTCCTTCAAGAAGCCTTTCGCTAAGGCTGTTCTTGTGGAATTGGCAAAGGGATATTTGGAAGCCCTTAGAGGCCTATGGTGAAAAAGGAAATATCTTCCGTTCAAAACTGGAAAGAAGCTTTCTGAGAAACTGCTCTGTGTTCTGTTAATTCATCTCACAGAGTTACATCTTTCCCTTCAAGAAGCCTTTCGCTAAGGCTGTTCTTGTGGAATTGGCAAAGGGATATTTGGAAGCCCATAGAGGGCTATGGTGAAAACGGAAATACCTTCCGTTCAAAATTGGAAAGAAGCTTTCTGAGAAACTGCTCTGTGTTCTGTTAATTCATCTCACAGAGTTACATCTTTCCCTTCAAGAAGCCTTTCGCTAAGGCTGTTCTTGTGGAATTGGCAAAGGGATATTTGGAAGCCCATAGAGGCCTATGGTGAAAAAGGAAATATCTTCCGTTCAAAACTGGAAAGAAGCTTTCTGAGAAACTGCTCTGTGTTCTGTTAATTCATCTCACAGAGTTACATCTTTCCCTTCAAGAAGCCTTTCGCTAAGGCTGTTCTTGTGGAATTGGCAAAGGTATATTTGGAAGCCCATAGAGGGCTATGGTGAAAAAGGAAATATCTTCCGTTCAAAACTGGAAAGAAGCTTTCTGAGAAACTGCTCTGTGTTCTATTAATTCATCTCACAGAGTTACATCTTTCCCTTCAAGAAACCTTTCGCTAAGGCTGTTCTTGTGGAATTGGCAAAGGGATATTTGGAAGCCCATAGAGGGCTATGGTGAAAAAGGAAATATCTTCCGTTCAAAACTGGAAAGAAGCTTTCTGAGAAACTGCTCTGTGTTCTGTTAATTCATCTCACAGAGTTACATCTTTGCCTTCAAGAAGCCTTTCGCTAACGCTGTTCTTGTGGAATTGGCAAAGGGATATTTGGAAGCCCATAGAGGGCTATGGTGAAAAAGGAAATATCTTCCGTTCAAAACTGGAAAGAAGCTTTTGAGAAACTGCTCTGTGTTCTGTTAATTCATCTCACAGAGTTACATCTTTCCCTTCAAGAAGCCTTTCGCTAAGGCTGTTCTTGTGGAATTGGCAAAGGGATATTTGGAAGCCCAAAGAGGGCTACGGTGAAAAAGGAAATATCTTCCGTTCAAAACTGGAAAGAAGCTTTCTGAGAAACTGCTCTGTGTTCTGTTAATTCATCTCACAGAGTTACATCTTTCCCTTCAAGAAGCCTTTCGCTAAGGCTGTTCTTGTGGAATTGGCAAAGGGATATTTGGAAGCCCATAGAGGCCTATGGTGAAAAAGGAAATATCTTCCGTTCAAAACTGGAAAGAAGCTTTCTGAGAAACTGCTCTGTGTTCTGTTAATTCATCTCACAGAGTTACATCTTTCCCTTCAAGAAGCCTTTCGCTAAGGCTGTTCTTGTGGAATTGGCAAAGGGATATTTGGAAGCCCATAGAGGGCTATGGTGAAAAAGGAAATATCTTCCGTTCAAAACTGGAAAGAAGCTTTCTGAGAAACTGCTCTGTGTTCTGTTAATTCATGTCACAGAGTTACATCTTTCCCTTCAAGAAGCCTTTCGCTAAGGCTGTTCTTGTGGAATTGGCAAAGGGATATTTGGAAGCCCATAGAGGGCTATGGTGAAAAAGGAAATACCTTCCGTTCAAAACTGGAAAGAAGCTTTCTGAGAAACTGCTCTGTGTTCTGTTAATTCATCTCACAGAGTTACATCTTTCCCTTCAAGAAGCCTTTCGCTAAGGCTGTTCTTGTGGAATTGGCAAAGGGATATTTGGAAGCCCATAGAGGCCTATGGTGAAAAAGGAAATATCTTCCGTTCAAAACTGGAAAGAAGCTTTCTGAGAAACTGCTCTGTGTTCTGTTAATTCATCTCACAGAGTTACATCTTTCCCTTCAAGAAGCCTTTCGCTAAGGCTGTTCTTGTGGAATTGGCAAAGGGATATTTGGAAGCCCATAGAGGGCTATGGTGAAAAAGGAAATATCTTCCGTTCAAAACTGGAAAGAAGCTTTCTGAGAAACTGCTCTGTGTTCTGTTAATTCATCTCACAGAGTTACATCTTTCCCTTCAAGAAGCCTTTCGCTAAGGCTGTTCTTGTGGAATTGGCAAAGGGATATTTGGAAGCCCATAGAGGGCTATGGTGAAAAAGGAAATATCTTCCGTTCAAAACTGGAAAGAATCTTTCTGAAAACTGCTCTGTGTTCTGTTAATTCATCTCACAGAGTTACATCTTTCCCTTCAAGAAGCCTTTCGCTAAGGCTGTTCTTGTGGAATTGGCAAAGGGATATTTGGAAACCCATAGAGGCCTAAGGTGAAAAAGGAAATATCTTCCGTTCAAAACTGGAAAGAAGCTTTCTGAGAAACTGCTCTGTGTTCTGTTAATTCATCTCACAGAGTTACATCTTTCCCTTCAAGAAGCCTTTCGCTAAGGCTGTTCTTGTGGAATTGGCAAAGGGATATTTGGAAGCCCATAGAGGGCTATGGTGAAAAAGGAAATATCTTCCGTTCAAAACTGGAAAGAAGCTTTCTGAGAAACTGCTCTGTGTTCTATTAATTCATCTCACAGAGTTACATCTTTCCCTTCAAGAAGCCTTTCGCTAAGGCTGTTCTTGTGGAATTGGCAAAGGGATATTTGGAAGCCCATAGAGGGCTATGGTGAAAAAGGAAATATCTTCCGTTCAAAACTGGAAAGAAGCTTTCTGAGAAACTGCTCTGTGTTCTGTTAATTCATCTCACAGAGTTACATCTTTCCCTTCAAGAAGCCTTTCGCTAAGGCTGTTCTTGTGGAATTGGCAAAGGGATATTTGGAAGCCCATAGAGGGCTATGGTGAAAAAGGAAATATCTTCTGTTCAAAACTGGAAAGAAGCTTTCTGAGAAACTGCTCTGTGTTCTGTTAATTCATCTCACAGAGTTACATCTTTCCCTTCAAGAAGCCTTTCGCTAAGGCTGTTCTTGTGGAATTGGCAAAGGGATATTTGGAAGCCCATAGAGGGCTATGGTGAAAAAGGAAATATCTTCCGTTCAAAACTGGAAAGAAGCTTTCTGAGAAACTGCTCTGTGTTCTGTTAATTCATCTCACAGAGTTACATCTTTTCCTTCAAGAAGCCTTTCGCTAAGGCTGTTCTTGTGGAATTGGCAAAGGGATATTTGGAAGCCCTTAGAGGCCTATGGTGAAAAAGGAAATATCTTCCGTTCAAAACTGGAAAGAAGCTTTCTGAGAAACTGCTCTGTGTTCTGTTAATTCATCTCACAGAGTTACATCTTTCCCTTCAAGAAGCCTTTCGCTAAGGCTGTTCTTGTGGAATTGGCAAAGGGATATTTGGAAGCCCATAGAGGGCTATGGTGAAAAAGGAAATACCTTCCGTTCAAAATTGGAAAGAAGCTTTCTGAGAAACTGCTCTGTGTTCTGTTAATTCATCTCACAGAGTTACATCTTTCCCTTCAAGAAGCCTTTCGCTAAGGCTGTTCTTGTGGAATTGGCAAAGGGATATTTGGAAGCCCATAGAGGCCTATGGTGAAAAAGGAAATATCTTCCGTTCAAAACTGGAAAGAAGCTTTCTGAGAAACTGCTCTGTGTTCTGTTAATTCATCTCACAGAGTTACATCTTTCCCTTCAAGAAGCCTTTCGCTAAGGCTGTTCTTGTGGAATTGGCAAAGGTATATTTGGAAGCCCATAGAGGGCTATGGTGAAAAAGGAAATATCTTCCGTTCAAAACTGGAAAGAAGCTTTCTGAGAAACTGCTCTGTGTTCTATTAATTCATCTCACAGAGTTACATCTTTCCCTTCAAGAAACCTTTCGCTAAGGCTGTTCTTGTGGAATTGGCAAAGGGATATTTGGAAGCCCATAGAGGGCTATGGTGAAAAAGGAAATATCTTCCGTTCAAAACTGGAAAGAAGCTTTCTGAGAAACTGCTCTGTGTTCTGTTAATTCATCTCACAGAGTTACATCTTTCCCTTCAAGAAGCCTTTCGCTAAGGCTGTTCTTGTGGAATTGGCAAAGGGATATTTGGAAGCCCATAGAGGGCTATGGTGAAAAAGGAAATATCTTCTGTTCAAAACTGGAAAGAAGCTTTCTGAGAAACTGCTCTGTGTTCTGTTAATTCATCTCACAGAGTTACATCTTTCCCTTCAAGAAGCCTTTCGCTAACGCTGTTCTTGTGGAATTGGCAAAGGGATATTTGGAAGCCCATAGAGGGCTATGGTGAAAAAGGAAATATCTTCCGTTCAAAACTGGAAAGAAGCTTTTGAGAAACTGCTCTGTGTTCTGTTAATTCATCTCACAGAGTTACATCTTTCCCTTCAAGAAGCCTTTCGCTAAGGCTGTTCTTGTGGAATTGGCAAAGGGATATTTGGAAGCCCATAGAGGCCTATGGTGAAAAAGGAAATATCTTCCGTTCAAAACTGGAAAGAAGCTTTCTGAGAAACTGCTCTGTGTTCTGTTAATTCATCTCACAGAGTTACATCTTTCCCTTCAAGAAGCCTTTCGCTAAGGCTGTTCTTGTGGAATTGGCAAAGGGATATTTGGAAGCCCATAGAGGGCTATGGTGAAAAAGGAAATATCTTCCGTTCAAAACTGGAAAGAAGCTTTAGGAGAAACTGCTCTGTGTTCTGTTAATTCATGTCACAGAGTTACATCTTTCCCTTCAAGAAGCCTTTCGCTAAGGCTGTTCTTGTGGAATTGGCAAAGGGATATTTGGAAGCCCATAGAGGGCTATGGTGAAAAAGGAAATACCTTCCGTTCAAAACTGGAAAGAAGCTTTCTGAGAAACTGCTCTGTGTTCTGTTAATTCATCTCACAGAGTTACATCTTTCCCTTCAAGAAGCCTTTCGCTAAGGCTGTTCTTGTGGAATTGGCAAAGGGATATTTGGAAGCCCATAGAGGCCTATGGTGAAAAAGGAAATATCTTCCGTTCAAAACTGGAAAGAAGCTTTCTGAGAAACTGCTCTGTGTTCTGTTAATTCATCTCACAGAGTTACATCTTTCCCTTCAAGAAGCCTTTCGCTAAGGCTGTTCTTGTGGAATTGGCAAAGGGATATTTGGAAGCCCATAGAGGGCTATGGTGAAAAAGGAAATATCTTCCGTTCAAAACTGGAAAGAAGCTTTCTGAGAAACTGCTCTGTTTTCTGTTAATTCATCTCACAGAGTTACATCTTTCCCTTCAAGAAGCCTTTCGCTAAGGCTGTTCTTGTGGAATTGGCAAAGGGATATTTGGAAGCCCATAGAGGGCTATGGTGAAAAAGGAAATATCTTCCGTTCAAAACTGGAAAGAAGCTTTCTGAGAAACTGCTCTGTGTTCTGTTAATTCATCTCACAGAGTTACATCTTTTCCTTCAAGAAGCCTTTCGCTAAGGCTGTTCTTGTGGAATTGGCAAAGGGATATTTGGAAGCCCTTAGAGGCCTATGGTGAAAAAGGAAATATCTTCCGTTCAAAACTGGAAAGAAGCTTTCTGAGAAACTGCTCTGTGTTCTGTTAATTCATCTCACAGAGTTACATCTTTCCCTTCAAGAAGCCTTTCGCTAAGGCTGTTCTTGTGGAATTGGCAAAGGGATATTTGGAAGCCCATAGAGGCCTATGGTGAAAAAGGAAATATCTTCCGTTCAAAACTGGAAAGAAGCTTTCTGAGAAACTGCTCTGTGTTCTGTTAATTCATCTCACAGAGTTACATCTTTCCCTTCAAGAAGCCTTTCGCTAAGGCTGTTCTTGTGTAATTGGTAAAGGGATATTTGGAAGCCCATAGAGGGCTATGGTGAAAAAGGAAATACCTTCCGTTCAAAACTGGAAAGAAGCTTTTGAGAAACTGCTCTGTGTTCTCTTAATTCATCTCACAGAGTTACATCTTTCCCTTCAAGAAGCCTTTCGCTAAGGCTGTTCTTGTGGAATTGGCAAAGGGATATTTGGAAGCCCATAGAGGGCTATGGTGAAAAAGGAAATATCTTCCGTTCAAAACTGGAAAGAAGCTTTCTGAGAAACTGCTCTGTGTTCTGTTAATTCATCTCACAGAGTTACATCTTTCCCTTCAAGAAGCCTTTCGCTAAGGCTGTTCTTGTGGAATTGGCAAAGGGATATTTGGAAGCCCATAGAGGCCTATGGTGAAAAAGGAAATATCTTCCGTTCAAAACTGGAAAGAAGCTTTCTGAGAAACTGCTCTGTGTTCTGTTAATTCATCTCACAGAGTTACATCTTTCCCTTCAAGAAGCCTTTCGCTAAGGCTGTTCTTGTGGAATTGGCAAAGGGATATTTGGAAGCCCACAGGGGGCTACGGTGAAAAAGGAAATATCTTCCGTTCTAAACTGGAAAGAAGCTTTCTGAGAAACTGCTCTGTGTTCTGTTAATTCATCTCACAGAGTTACATCTTTCCCTTCAAGAAGCCTTTCGCTAAGGCTGTTCTTGTGGAATTGGCAAAGGGATATTTGGAAGCCCTTAGAGGGCTATGGTGAAAAAGGAAATATCTTCCGTTCAAAACTGGAAAGAAGCTTTCTGAGAAACTGCTCTGTGTTCTGTTAATTCATCTCACAGAGTTACATCTTTCCTTCCAGAAGCCTTTCGCTAAGGCTGTTCTTGTGGAATTGGCAAAGGGATATTTGGAAGCCCCTAGAGGGCTATGGTGAAAAAGGAAATATCTTCCGTTCAAAACTGGAAAGAAGCTTTCTGAGAAACTGCTCTGTGTTCTGTTAATTCATCTCACAGAGTTACATCTTTCCCTTCAAGAAGCCTTTCGCTAAGGCTGTTCTTGTGGAATTGGCAAAGGGATATTTGGAAGCCCATAGAGGCCTATGGTGAAAAAGGAAATATCTTCCGTTCAAAACTGGAAAGAAGCTTTCTGAGAAACTGCTCTGTGTTCTGTTAATTCATCTCACAGAGTTACATCTTTCCCTTCAAGAAGCCTTTCGCTAAGGCTGTTCTTGTGTAATTGGTAAAGGGATATTTGGAAGCCCATAGAGGGCTATGGTGAAAAAGGAAATACCTTCCGTTCAAAACTGGAAAGAAGCTTTTGAGAAACTGCTCTGTGTTCTCTTAATTCATCTCACAGAGTTACATCTTTCCCTTCAAGAAGCCTTTCGCTAAGGCTGTTCTTGTGGAATTGGCAAAGGGATATTTGGAAGCCCATAGAGGGCTATGGTGAAAAAGGAAATATCTTCCGTTCAAAACTGGAAAGAAGCTTTCTGAGAAACTGCTCTGTGTTCTGTTAATTCATCTCACAGAGTTACATCTTTCCCTTCAAGAAGCCTTTCGCTAAGGCTGTTCTTGTGGAATTGGCAAAGGGATATTTGGAAGCCCATAGAGGCCTATGGTGAAAAAGGAAATATCTTCCGTTCAAAACTGGAAAGAAGCTTTCTGAGAAACTGCTCTGTGTTCTGTTAATTCATCTCACAGAGTTACATCTTTCCCTTCAAGAAGCCTTTCGCTAAGGCTGTTCTTGTGGAATTGGCAAAGGGATATTTGGAAGCCCACAGGGGGCTACGGTGAAAAAGGAAATATCTTCCGTTCTAAACTGGAAAGAAGCTTTCTGAGAAACTGCTCGGTCTTCTGTTAATTCATCTCACAGAGTTACATCTTTCCCTTCAAGAAGCCTTTCGCTAAGGCTGTTCTTGTGGAATTGGCAAAGGGATATTTGGAAGCCCTTAGAGGGCTATGGTGAAAAAGGAAATATCTTCCGTTCAAAACTGGAAAGAAGCTTTCTGAGAAACTGCTCTGTGTTCTGTTAATTCATCTCACAGAGTTACATCTTTCCTTCCAGAAGCCTTTCGCTAAGGCTGTTCTTGTGGAATTGGCAAAGGGATATTTGGAAGCCCCTAGAGGGCTATGGTGAAAAAGGAAATATCTTCCGTTCAAAACTGGAAAGAAGCTTTCTGAGAAACTGCTCTGTGTTCTGTTAATTCATCTCACAGAGTTACATCTTTTCCTTCAAGAAGCCTTTCGCTAAGGCTGTTCTTGTGGAATTGGCAAAGGGATATTTGGAAGCCCTTAGAGGCCTATGGTGAAAAAGGAAATATCTTCCGTTCAAAACTGGAAAGAAGCTTTCTGAGAAACTGCTCTGTGTTCTGTTAATTCATCTCACAGAGTTACATCTTTCCCTTCAAGAAGCCTTTCGCTAAGGCTGTTCTTGTGGAATTGGCAAAGGGATATTTGGAAGCCCATAGAGGGCTATGGTGAAAAAGGAAATACCTTCCGTTCAAAATTGGAAAGAAGCTTTCTGAGAAACTGCTCTGTGTTCTGTTAATTCATCTCACAGAGTTACATCTTTCCCTTCAAGAAGCCTTTCGCTAAGGCTGTTCTTGTGGAATTGGCAAAGGGATATTTGGAAGCCCATAGAGGCCTATGGTGAAAAAGGAAATATCTTCCGTTCAAAACTGGAAAGAAGCTTTCTGAGAAACTGCTCTGTGTTCTGTTAATTCATCTCACAGAGTTACATCTTTCCCTTCAAGAAGCCTTTCGCTAAGGCTGTTCTTGTGAAATTGGCAAAGGTATATTTGGAAGCCCATAGAGGGCTATGGTGAAAAAGGAAATATCTTCCGTTCAAAACTGGAAAGAAGCTTTCTGAGAAACTGCTCTGTGTTCTATTAATTCATCTCACAGAGTTACATCTTTCCCTTCAAGAAACCTTTCGCTAAGGCTGTTCTTGTGGAATTGGCAAAGGGATATTTGGAAGCCCATAGAGGGCTATGGTGAAAAAGGAAATATCTTCCGTTCAAAACTGGAAAGAAGCTTTCTGAGAAACTGCTCTGTGTTCTGTTAATTCATCTCACAGAGTTACATCTTTCCCTTCAAGAAGCCTTTCGCTAAGGCTGTTCTTGTGGAATTGGCAAAGGGATATTTGGAAGCCCATAGAGGGCTATGGTGAAAAAGGAAATATCTTCTGTTCAAAACTGGAAAGAAGCTTTCTGAGAAACTGCTCTGTGTTCTGTTAATTCATCTCACAGAGTTACATCTTTCCCTTCAAGAAGCCTTTCGCTAACGCTGTTCTTGTGGAATTGGCAAAGGGATATTTGGAAGCCCATAGAGGGCTATGGTGAAAAAGGAAATATCTTCCGTTCAAAACTGGAAAGAAGCTTTTGAGAAACTGCTCTGTGTTCTGTTAATTCATCTCACAGAGTTACATCTTTCCCTTCAAGAAGCCTTTCGCTAAGGCTGTTCTTGTGGAATTGGCAAAGGGATATTTGGAAGCCCAAAGAGGGCTACGGTGAAAAAGGAAATATCTTCCGTTCAAAACTGGAAAGAAGCTTTCTGAGAAACTGCTCTGTGTTCTGTTAATTCATCTCACAGAGTTACATCTTTCCCTTCAAGAAGCCTTTCGCTAAGGCTGTTCTTGTGGAATTGGCAAAGGGATATTTGGAAGCCCATAGAGGCCTATGGTGAAAAAGGAAATATCTTCCGTTCAAAACTGGAAAGAAGCTTTCTGAGAAACTGCTCTGTGTTCTGTTAATTCATCTCACAGAGTTACATCTTTCCCTTCAAGAAGCCTTTCGCTAAGGCTGTTCTTGTGGAATTGGCAAAGGGATATTTGGAAGCCCATAGAGGGCTATGGTGAAAAAGGAAATATCTTCCGTTCAAAACTGGAAAGAAGCTTTCTGAGAAACTGCTCTGTGTTCTGTTAATTCATGTCACAGAGTTACATCTTTCCCTTCAAGAAGCCTTTCGCTAAGGCTGTTCTTGTGGAATTGGCAAAGGGATATTTGGAAGCCCATAGAGGGCTATGGTGAAAAAGGAAATACCTTCCGTTCAAAACTGGAAAGAAGCTTTCTGAGAAACTGCTCTGTGTTCTGTTAATTCATCTCACAGAGTTACATCTTTCCCTTCAAGAAGCCTTTCGCTAAGGCTGTTCTTGTGGAATTGGCAAAGGGATATTTGGAAGCCCATAGAGGCCTATGGTGAAAAAGGAAATATCTTCCGTTCAAAACTGGAAAGAAGCTTTCTGAGAAACTGCTCTGTGTTCTGTTAATTCATCTCACAGAGTTACATCTTTCCCTTCAAGAAGCCTTTCGCTAAGGCTGTTCTTGTGGAATTGGCAAAGGGATATTTGGAAGCCCATAGAGGGCTATGGTGAAAAAGGAAATATCTTCCGTTCAAAACTGGAAAGAAGCTTTCTGAGAAACTGCTCTGTGTTCTGTTAATTCATCTCACAGAGTTACATCTTTCCCTTCAAGAAGCCTTTCGCTAAGGCTGTTCTTGTGGAATTGGCAAAGGGATATTTGGAAGCCCATAGAGGGCTATGGTGAAAAAGGAAATATCTTCCGTTCAAAACTGGAAAGAATCTTTCTGAAAACTGCTCTGTGTTCTGTTAATTCATCTCACAGAGTTACATCTTTCCCTTCAAGAAGCCTTTCGCTAAGGCTGTTCTTGTGGAATTGGCAAAGGGATATTTGGAAACCCATAGAGGCCTAAGGTGAAAAAGGAAATATCTTCCGTTCAAAACTGGAAAGAAGCTTTCTGAGAAACTGCTCTGTGTTCTGTTAATTCATCTCACAGAGTTACATCTTTCCCTTCAAGAAGCCTTTCGCTAAGGCTGTTCTTGTGGAATTGGCAAAGGGATATTTGGAAGCCCATAGAGGGCTATGGTGAAAAAGGAAATATCTTCCGTTCAAAACTGGAAAGAAGCTTTCTGAGAAACTGCTCTGTGTTCTATTAATTCATCTCACAGAGTTACATCTTTCCCTTCAAGAAGCCTTTCGCTAAAGCTGTTCTTGTGGAATTGGCAAAGGGATATTTGGAAGCCCATAGAGGGCTATGGTGAAAAAGGAAATATCTTCCGTTCAAAACTGGAAAGAAGCTTTCTGAGAAACTGCTCTGTGTTCTGTTAATTCATCTCACAGAGTTACATCTTTCCCTTCAAGAAGCCTTTCGCTAAGGCTGTTCTTGTGGAATTGGCAAAGGGATATTTGGAAGCCCATAGAGGGCTATGGTGAAAAAGGAAATATCTTCTGTTCAAAACTGGAAAGAAGCTTTCTGAGAAACTGCTCTGTGTTCTGTTAATTCATCTCACAGAGTTACATCTTTCCCTTCAAGAAGCCTTTCGCTAAGGCTGTTCTTGTGGAATTGGCAAAGGGATATTTGGAAGCCCATAGAGGGCTATGGTGAAAAAGGAAATATCTTCCGTTCAAAACTGGAAAGAAGCTTTCTGAGAAACTTCTCTGTGTTCTGTTAATTCATCTCACAGAGTTACATCTTTTCCTTCAAGAAGCCTTTCGCTAAGGCTGTTCTTGTGGAATTGGCAAAGGGATATTTGGAAGCCCTTAGAGGCCTATGGTGAAAAAGGAAATATCTTCCGTTCAAAACTGGAAAGAAGCTTTCTGAGAAACTGCTCTGTGTTCTGTTAATTCATCTCACAGAGTTACATCTTTCCCTTCAAGAAGCCTTTCGCTAAGGCTGTTCTTGTGGAATTGGCAAAGGGATATTTGGAAGCCCATAGAGGGCTATGGTGAAAAAGGAAATACCTTCCGTTCAAAATTGGAAAGAAGCTTTCTGAGAAACTGCTCTGTGTTCTGTTAATTCATCTCACAGAGTTACATCTTTCCCTTCAAGAAGCCTTTCGCTAAGGCTGTTCTTGTGGAATTGGCAAAGGGATATTTGGAAGCCCATAGAGGCCTATGGTGAAAAAGGAAATATCTTCCGTTCAAAACTGGAAAGAAGCTTTCTGAGAAACTGCTCTGTGTTCTGTTAATTCATCTCACAGAGTTACATCTTTCCCTTCAAGAAGCCTTTCGCTAAGGCTGTTCTTGTGGAATTGGCAAAGGTATATTTGGAAGCCCATAGAGGGCTATGGTGAAAAAGGAAATATCTTCCGTTCAAAACTGGAAAGAAGCTTTCTGAGAAACTGCTCTGTGTTCTATTAATTCATCTCACAGAGTTACATCTTTCCCTTCAAGAAACCTTTCGCTAAGGCTGTTCTTGTGGAATTGGCAAAGGGATATTTGGAAGCCCATAGAGGGCTATGGTGAAAAAGGAAATATCTTCCGTTCAAAACTGGAAAGAAGCTTTCTGAGAAACTGCTCTGTGTTCTGTTAATTCATCTCACAGAGTTACATCTTTCCCTTCAAGAAGCCTTTCGCTAAGGCTGTTCTTGTGGAATTGGCAAAGGGATATTTGGAAGCCCATAGAGGGCTATGGTGAAAAAGGAAATATCTTCTGTTCAAAACTGGAAAGAAGCTTTCTGAGAAACTGCTCTGTGTTCTGTTAATTCATCTCACAGAGTTACATCTTTCCCTTCAAGAAGCCTTTCGCTAACGCTGTTCTTGTGGAATTGGCAAAGGGATATTTGGAAGCCCATAGAGGGCTATGGTGAAAAAGGAAATATCTTCCGTTCAAAACTGGAAAGAAGCTTTTGAGAAACTGCTCTGTGTTCTGTTAATTCATCTCACAGAGTTACATCTTTCCCTTCAAGAAGCCTTTCGCTAAGGCTGTTCTTGTGGAATTGGCAAAGGGATATTTGGAAGCCCATAGAGGCCTATGGTGAAAAAGGAAATATCTTCCGTTCAAAACTGGAAAGAAGCTTTCTGAGAAACTGCTCTGTGTTCTGTTAATTCATCTCACAGAGTTACATCTTTCCCTTCAAGAAGCCTTTCGCTAAGGCTGTTCTTGTGGAATTGGCAAAGGGATATTTGGAAGCCCATAGAGGGCTATGGTGAAAAAGGAAATATCTTCCGTTCAAAACTGGAAAGAAGCTTTCTGAGAAACTGCTCTGTGTTCTGTTAATTCATGTCACAGAGTTACATCTTTCCCTTCAAGAAGCCTTTCGCTAAGGCTGTTCTTGTGGAATTGGCAAAGGGATATTTGGAAGCCCATAGAGGGCTATGGTGAAAAAGGAAATACCTTCCGTTCAAAACTGGAAAGAAGCTTTCTGAGAAACTGCTCTGTGTTCTGTTAATTCATCTCACAGAGTTACATCTTTCCCTTCAAGAAGCCTTTCGCTAAGGCTGTTCTTGTGGAATTGGCAAAGGGATATTTGGAAGCCCATAGAGGCCTATGGTGAAAAAGGAAATATCTTCCGTTCAAAACTGGAAAGAAGCTTTCTGAGAAACTGCTCTGTGTTCTGTTAATTCATCTCACAGAGTTACATCTTTCCCTTCAAGAAGCCTTTCGCTAAGGCTGTTCTTGTGGAATTGGCAAAGGGATATTTGGAAGCCCATAGAGGGCTATGGTGAAAAAGGAAATATCTTCCGTTCAAAACTGGAAAGAAGCTTTCTGAGAAACTGCTCTGTTTTCTGTTAATTCATCTCACAGAGTTACATCTTTCCCTTCAAGAAGCCTTTCGCTAAGGCTGTTCTTGTGGAATTGGCAAAGGGATATTTGGAAGCCCATAGAGGGCTATGGTGAAAAAGGAAATATCTTCCGTTCAAAACTGGAAAGAAGCTTTCTGAGAAACTGCTCTGTGTTCTGTTAATTCATCTCACAGAGTTACATCTTTTCCTTCAAGAAGCCTTTCGCTAAGGCTGTTCTTGTGGAATTGGCAAAGGGATATTTGGAAGCCCTTAGAGGCCTATGGTGAAAAAGGAAATATCTTCCGTTCAAAACTGGAAAGAAGCTTTCTGAGAAACTGCTCTGTGTTCTGTTAATTCATCTCACAGAGTTACATCTTTCCCTTCAAGAAGCCTTTCGCTAAGGCTGTTCTTGTGGAATTGGCAAAGGGATATTTGGAAGCCCATAGAGGCCTATGGTGAAAAAGGAAATATCTTCCGTTCAAAACTGGAAAGAAGCTTTCTGAGAAACTGCTCTGTGTTCTGTTAATTCATCTCACAGAGTTACATCTTTCCCTTCAAGAAGCCTTTCGCTAAGGCTGTTCTTGTGTAATTGGTAAAGGGATATTTGGAAGCCCATAGAGGGCTATGGTGAAAAAGGAAATACCTTCCGTTCAAAACTGGAAAGAAGCTTTTGAGAAACTGCTCTGTGTTCTCTTAATTCATCTCACAGAGTTACATCTTTCCCTTCAAGAAGCCTTTCGCTAAGGCTGTTCTTGTGGAATTGGCAAAGGGATATTTGGAAGCCCATAGAGGGCTATGGTGAAAAAGGAAATATCTTCCGTTCAAAACTGGAAAGAAGCTTTCTGAGAAACTGCTCTGTGTTCTGTTAATTCATCTCACAGAGTTACATCTTTCCCTTCAAGAAGCCTTTCGCTAAGGCTGTTCTTGTGGAATTGGCAAAGGGATATTTGGAAGCCCATAGAGGCCTATGGTGAAAAAGGAAATATCTTCCGTTCAAAACTGGAAAGAAGCTTTCTGAGAAACTGCTCTGTGTTCTGTTAATTCATCTCACAGAGTTACATCTTTCCCTTCAAGAAGCCTTTCGCTAAGGCTGTTCTTGTGGAATTGGCAAAGGGATATTTGGAAGCCCACAGGGGGCTACGGTGAAAAAGGAAATATCTTCCGTTCTAAACTGGAAAGAAGCTTTCTGAGAAACTGCTCTGTGTTCTGTTAATTCATCTCACAGAGTTACATCTTTCCCTTCAAGAAGCCTTTCGCTAAGGCTGTTCTTGTGGAATTGGCAAAGGGATATTTGGAAGCCCTTAGAGGGCTATGGTGAAAAAGGAAATATCTTCCGTTCAAAACTGGAAAGAAGCTTTCTGAGAAACTGCTCTGTGTTCTGTTAATTCATCTCACAGAGTTACATCTTTCCTTCCAGAAGCCTTTCGCTAAGGCTGTTCTTGTGGAATTGGCAAAGGGATATTTGGAAGCCCCTAGAGGGCTATGGTGAAAAAGGAAATATCTTCCGTTCAAAACTGGAAAGAAGCTTTCTGAGAAACTGCTCTGTGTTCTGTTAATTCATCTCACAGAGTTACATCTTTCCCTTCAAGAAGCCTTTCGCTAAGGCTGTTCTTGTGGAATTGGCAAAGGGATATTTGGAAGCCCATAGAGGCCTATGGTGAAAAAGGAAATATCTTCCGTTCAAAACTGGAAAGAAGCTTTCTGAGAAACTGCTCTGTGTTCTGTTAATTCATCTCACAGAGTTACATCTTTCCCTTCAAGAAGCCTTTCGCTAAGGCTGTTCTTGTGTAATTGGTAAAGGGATATTTGGAAGCCCATAGAGGGCTATGGTGAAAAAGGAAATACCTTCCGTTCAAAACTGGAAAGAAGCTTTTGAGAAACTGCTCTGTGTTCTCTTAATTCATCTCACAGAGTTACATCTTTCCCTTCAAGAAGCCTTTCGCTAAGGCTGTTCTTGTGGAATTGGCAAAGGGATATTTGGAAGCCCATAGAGGGCTATGGTGAAAAAGGAAATATCTTCCGTTCAAAACTGGAAAGAAGCTTTCTGAGAAACTGCTCTGTGTTCTGTTAATTCATCTCACAGAGTTACATCTTTCCCTTCAAGAAGCCTTTCGCTAAGGCTGTTCTTGTGGATTTGGCAAAGGGATATTTGGAAGCCCATAGAGGCCTATGGTGAAAAAGGAAATATCTTCCGTTCAAAACTGGAAAGAAGCTTTCTGAGAAACTGCTCTGTGTTCTGTTAATTCATCTCACAGAGTTACATCTTTCCCTTCAAGAAGCCTTTCGCTAAGGCTGTTCTTGTGGAATTGGCAAAGGGATATTTGGAAGCCCACAGGGGGCTACGGTGAAAAAGGAAATATCTTCCGTTCTAAACTGGAAAGAAGCTTTCTGAGAAACTGCTCGGTCTTCTGTTAATTCATCTCACAGAGTTACATCTTTCCCTTCAAGAAGCCTTTCGCTAAGGCTGTTCTTGTGGAATTGGCAAAGGGATATTTGGAAGCCCTTAGAGGGCTATGGTGAAAAAGGAAATATCTTCCGTTCAAAACTGGAAAGAAGCTTTCTGAGAAACTGCTCTGTGTTCTGTTAATTCATCTCACAGAGTTACATCTTTCCTTCCAGAAGCCTTTCGCTAAGGCTGTTCTTGTGGAATTGGCAAAGGGATATTTGGAAGCCCCTAGAGGGCTATGGTGAAAAAGGAAATATCTTCCGTTCAAAACTGGAAAGAAGCTTTCTGAGAAACTGCTCTGTGTTCTGTTAATTCATCTCACAGAGTTACATCTTTTCCTTCAAGAAGCCTTTCGCTAAGGCTGTTCTTGTGGAATTGGCAAAGGGATATTTGGAAGCCCTTAGAGGCCTATGGTGAAAAAGGAAATATCTTCCGTTCAAAACTGGAAAGAAGCTTTCTGAGAAACTGCTCTGTGTTCTGTTAATTCATCTCACAGAGTTACATCTTTCCCTTCAAGAAGCCTTTCGCTAAGGCTGTTCTTGTGGAATTGGCAAAGGGATATTTGGAAGCCCATAGAGGGCTATGGTGAAAAAGGAAATACCTTCCGTTCAAAATTGGAAAGAAGCTTTCTGAGAAACTGCTCTGTGTTCTGTTAATTCATCTCACAGAGTTACATCTTTCCCTTCAAGAAGCCTTTCGCTAAGGCTGTTCTTGTGGAATTGGCAAAGGGATATTTGGAAGCCCATAGAGGCCTATGGTGAAAAAGGAAATATCTTCCGTTCAAAACTGGAAAGAAGCTTTCTGAGAAACTGCTCTGTGTTCTGTTAATTCATCTCACAGAGTTACATCTTTCCCTTCAAGAAGCCTTTCGCTAAGGCTGTTCTTGTGAAATTGGCAAAGGTATATTTGGAAGCCCATAGAGGGCTATGGTGAAAAAGGAAATATCTTCCGTTCAAAACTGGAAAGAAGCTTTCTGAGAAACTGCTCTGTGTTCTATTAATTCATCTCACAGAGTTACATCTTTCCCTTCAAGAAACCTTTCGCTAAGGCTGTTCTTGTGGAATTGGCAAAGGGATATTTGGAAGCCCATAGAGGGCTATGGTGAAAAAGGAAATATCTTCCGTTCAAAACTGGAAAGAAGCTTTCTGAGAAACTGCTCTGTGTTCTGTTAATTCATCTCACAGAGTTACATCTTTCCCTTCAAGAAGCCTTTCGCTAAGGCTGTTCTTGTGGAATTGGCAAAGGGATATTTGGAAGCCCATAGAGGGCTATGGTGAAAAAGGAAATATCTTCTGTTCAAAACTGGAAAGAAGCTTTCTGAGAAACTGCTCTGTGTTCTGTTAATTCATCTCACAGAGTTACATCTTTCCCTTCAAGAAGCCTTTCGCTAACGCTGTTCTTGTGGAATTGGCAAAGGGATATTTGGAAGCCCATAGAGGGCTATGGTGAAAAAGGAAATATCTTCCGTTCAAAACTGGAAAGAAGCTTTTGAGAAACTGCTCTGTGTTCTGTTAATTCATCTCACAGAGTTACATCTTTCCCTTCAAGAAGCCTTTCGCTAAGGCTGTTCTTGTGGAATTGGCAAAGGGATATTTGGAAGCCCAAAGAGGGCTACGGTGAAAAAGGAAATATCTTCCGTTCAAAACTGGAAAGAAGCTTTCTGAGAAACTGCTCTGTGTTCTGTTAATTCATCTCACAGAGTTACATCTTTCCCTTCAAGAAGCCTTTCGCTAAGGCTGTTCTTGTGGAATTGGCAAAGGGATATTTGGAAGCCCATAGAGGCCTATGGTGAAAAAGGAAATATCTTCCGTTCAAAACTGGAAAGAAGCTTTCTGAGAAACTGCTCTGTGTTCTGTTAATTCATCTCACAGAGTTACATCTTTCCCTTCAAGAAGCCTTTCGCTAAGGCTGTTCTTGTGGAATTGGCAAAGGGATATTTGGAAGCCCATAGAGGGCTATGGTGAAAAAGGAAATATCTTCCGTTCAAAACTGGAAAGAAGCTTTCTGAGAAACTGCTCTGTGTTCTGTTAATTCATGTCACAGAGTTACATCTTTCCCTTCAAGAAGCCTTTCGCTAAGGCTGTTCTTGTGGAATTGGCAAAGGGATATTTGGAAGCCCATAGAGGGCTATGGTGAAAAAGGAAATACCTTCCGTTCAAAACTGGAAAGAAGCTTTCTGAGAAACTGCTCTGTGTTCTGTTAATTCATCTCACAGAGTTACATCTTTCCCTTCAAGAAGCCTTTCGCTAAGGCTGTTCTTGTGGAATTGGCAAAGGGATATTTGGAAGCCCATAGAGGCCTATGGTGAAAAAGGAAATATCTTCCGTTCAAAACTGGAAAGAAGCTTTCTGAGAAACTGCTCTGTGTTCTGTTAATTCATCTCACAGAGTTACATCTTTCCCTTCAAGAAGCCTTTCGCTAAGGCTGTTCTTGTGGAATTGGCAAAGGGATATTTGGAAGCCCATAGAGGGCTATGGTGAAAAAGGAAATATCTTCCGTTCAAAACTGGAAAGAAGCTTTCTGAGAAACTGCTCTGTGTTCTGTTAATTCATCTCACAGAGTTACATCTTTCCCTTCAAGAAGCCTTTCGCTAAGGCTGTTCTTGTGGAATTGGCAAAGGGATATTTGGAAGCCCATAGAGGGCTATGGTGAAAAAGGAAATATCTTCCGTTCAAAACTGGAAAGAATCTTTCTGAAAACTGCTCTGTGTTCTGTTAATTCATCTCACAGAGTTACATCTTTCCCTTCAAGAAGCCTTTCGCTAAGGCTGTTCTTGTGGAATTGGCAAAGGGATATTTGGAAACCCATAGAGGCCTAAGGTGAAAAAGGAAATATCTTCCGTTCAAAACTGGAAAGAAGCTTTCTGAGAAACTGCTCTGTGTTCTGTTAATTCATCTCACAGAGTTACATCTTTCCCTTCAAGAAGCCTTTCGCTAAGGCTGTTCTTGTGGAATTGGCAAAGGGATATTTGGAAGCCCATAGAGGGCTATGGTGAAAAAGGAAATATCTTCCGTTCAAAACTGGAAAGAAGCTTTCTGAGAAACTGCTCTGTGTTCTATTAATTCATCTCACAGAGTTACATCTTTCCCTTCAAGAAGCCTTTCGCTAAGGCTGTTCTTGTGGAATTGGCAAAGGGATATTTGGAAGCCCATAGAGGGCTATGGTGAAAAAGGAAATATCTTCCGTTCAAAACTGGAAAGAAGCTTTCTGAGAAACTGCTCTGTGTTCTGTTAATTCATCTCACAGAGTTACATCTTTCCCTTCAAGAAGCCTTTCGCTAAGGCTGTTCTTGTGGAATTGGCAAAGGAATATTTGGAAGCCCATAGAGGGCTATGGTGAAAAAGGAAATATCTTCTGTTCAAAACTGGAAAGAAGCTTTCTGAGAAACTGCTCTGTGTTCTGTTAATTCATCTCACAGAGTTACATCTTTCCCTTCAAGAAGCCTTTCGCTAAGGCTGTTCTTGTGGAATTGGCAAAGGGATATTTGGAAGCCCATAGAGGGCTATGGTGAAAAAGGAAATATCTTCCGTTCAAAACTGGAAAGAAGCTTTCTGAGAAACTGCTCTGTGTTCTGTTAATTCATCTCACAGAGTTACATCTTTCCCTTCAAGAAGCCTTTCGCTAAGGCTGTTCTTGTGGAATTGGCAAAGGGATATTTGGAAGCCCATAGAGGCCTATGGTGAAAAAGGAAATATCTTCCGTTCAAAACTGGAAAGAAGCTTTCTGAGAAACTGCTCTGTGTTCTGTTAATTCATCTCACAGAGTTACATCTTTCCCTTCAAGAAGCCTTTCGCTAAGGCTGTTCTTGTGTAATTGGCAAAGGGATATTTGGAAGCCCATAGAGGGCTATGGTGAAAAAGGAAATACCTTCCGTTCAAAACTGGAAAGAAGCTTTCTGAGAAACTGCTCTGTGTTCTGTTAATTCATCTCACAGAGTTACATCTTTCCCTTCAAGAAGCCTTTCGCTAAGGCTGTTCTTGTGGAATTGGCAAAGGGATATTTGGAAGCCCATAGAGGGCTACGGTGAAAAAGGAAATATCTTCCGTTCTAAACTGGAAAGAAGCTTTCTGAGAAACTGCTCTGTGTTCTGTTAATTCATCTCACAGAGTTACATCTTTCCCTTCAAGAAGCCTTTCGCTAAGGCTGTTCTTGTGGAATTGGCAAAGGGATATTTGGAAGCCCATAGAGGGCTATGGTGAAAAAGGAAATATCTTCCGTTCAAAACTGGAAAGAAGCTTTCTGAGAAACTGCTCTGTGTTCTGTTAATTCATCTCACAGAGTTACATCTTTCCTTCAAGAAGCCTTTCGCTAAGGCTGTTCTTGTGGAATTGGCAAAGGGATATTTGGAAGCCCACAGAGGGCTACGGTGAAAAAGGAAATATCTTCCGTTCAAAACTGGAAAGAAGCTTTCTGAGAAACTGCTCTGTGTTCTGTTAATTCATGTCACAGAGTTACATCTTTCTCTTCAAGAAGCCTTTCGCTAAGGCTGTTCTTGTGGAATTGGCAAAGGGATATTTGGAAGCCCATAGAGGGCTATGGTGGAAAAGGAAATACCTTCCGTTCAAAACTGGAAAGAAGCTTTCTGAGAAACTGCTCTGTGTTCTGTTAATTCATCTCACAGAGTTACATCTTTCCCTTCAAGAAGCCTTTCGCTAAGGCTGTTCTTGTGGAATTGGCAAAGGGATATTTGGAAGCCCATAGAGGCCTATGGTGAAAAAGGAAATATCTTCCGTTCAAAACTGGAAAGAAGCTTTCTGAGAAACTGCTCTGTGTTCTGTTAATTCATCTCACAGAGTTACATCTTTCCCTTCAAGAAGCCTTTCGCTAAGGCTGTTCTTGTGGAATTGGCAAAGGGATATTTGGAAGCCCATAGAGGGCTATGGTGAAAAAGGAAATATCTTCCGTTCAAAACTGGAAAGAAGCTTTCTGAGAAACTGCTCTGTGTTCTGTTAATTCATCTCACAGAGTTACATCTTTCCCTTCAAAAGCCTTTCGCTAAGGCTGTTCTTGTGGAATTGGCAAAGGGATATTTGGAAGCCCATAGAGGGCTATGGTGAAAAAGGAAATATCTTCCGTTCAAAAGTGGAAAGAAGCTTTCTGAGAAACTGCTCTGTGTTCTGTTAATTCATCTCACAGAGTTACATCTTTCCCTTCAAGAAGCCTTTCGCTAAGGCTGTTCTTGTGGAATTGGCAAAGGGATATTTGGAAGCCCATAGAGGCCTAAGGTGAAAAAGGAAATATCTTCCGTTCAAAACTGGAAAGAAGCTTTCTGAGAAACTGCTCTGTGTTCTGTTAATTCATCTCACAGAGTTACATCTTTCCCTTCAAGAAGCCTTTCGCTAAGGCTGTTCTTGTGGAATTGGCAAAGGGATATTTGGAAGCCCATAGAGGGCTATGGTGAAAAAGGAAATATCTTCCGTTCAAAACTGGAAAGAAGCTTTCTGAGAAACTGCTCTGTGTTCTGTTAATTCATCTCACAGAGTTACATCTTTCCCTTCAAGAAGCCTTTCGCTAAGGCTGTTCTTGTGGAATTGGCAAAGAGATATTTGGAAGCCCTTAGAGGCCTATGGTGAAAAAGGAAATATCTTCCGTTCAAAAGTGGAAAGAAGCTTTCTGAGAAAATGCTCTGTGTTCTGTTAATTCATCTCACAGAGTTACATCTTTCCCTTCAAGAAGCCTTTCGCTAAGGCTGTTCTTGTGGAATTGGCAAAGGGATATTTGGAAGCCCATAGAGGGCTATGGTGAAAAAGGAAATACCTTCCGTTCAAAACTGGAAAGAAGCTTTCTGAGAAACTGCTCTGTGTTCTGTTAATTCATCTCACAGAGTTACATCTTTCCCTTCAAGAAGCCTTTCGCTAAGGCTGTTCTTTTGGAATTGGCAAAGGGATATTTGGAAGCCCATAGAGGGCTATGGTGAAAAAGGAAATACCTTCCGTTCAAAACTGGAAAGAAGCTTTCTGAGAAACTGCTCTGTGTTCTGTTAATTCATCTCACAGAGTTACATCTTTCCCTTCAAGAAGCCTTTCGCTAAGGCTGTTCTTGTGGAATTGGCAAAGGGATATTTGGAAGCCCATAGAGGCCTATGGTGAAAAAGGAAATATCTTCCGTTCAAAACTGGAAAGAAGCTTTCTGAGAAACTGCTCTGTGTTCTGTTAATTCATCTCACAGGGTTACATCTTTCCCTTCAAGAAGCCTTTCGCTAAGGCTGTTCTTGTGGAATTGGCAAAGGGATATTTGGAAGCCCATAGAGGGCTATGGTGAAAAAGGAAATACCTTCCGTTCAAAACTGGATAGAAGCTTTCTGAGAAACTGCCCTGTGTTCTATTAATTCATCTCACAGAGTTACATCTTTCCCTTCAAGAAGCCTTTCGCTAAGGCTGTTCTTGTGGAATTGGCAAAGGGATATTTGGAAGCCCATAGAGGGCTATGGTGAAAAAGGAAATATCTTCCGTTCAAAACTGGAAAGAAGCTTTCTGAGAAACTGCTCTGTGTTCTGTTAATTCATCTCACAGAGTTACATCTTTCCCTTCAAGAAGCCTTTCGCTAAGGCTGTTCTTGTGGAATTGGCAAAGGGATATTTGGAAGCCCATAGAGGCCTAAGGTGAAAAAGGAAATATCTTCCGTTCAAAACTGGAAAGAAGCTTTCTGAGAAACTGCTCTGTGTTCTGTTAATTCATCTCACAGAGTTACATCTTTCCCTTCAAGAAGCCTTTCGCTAAGGCTGTTCTTGTGGAATTGGCAAAGGGATATTTGGAAGCCCATAGAGGGCTATGGTAAAAAAGGAAATATCTTCCGTTCAAAACTGGAAAGAAGCTTTCTGAGAAACTGCTCTGTGTTCTGTTAATTCATCTCACAGAGTTACATCTTTCCCTTCAAGAAGCCTTTCGCTAAGGCTGTTCTTGTGGAATTGGCAAAGAGATATTTGGAAGCCCTTAGAGGCCTATGGTGAAAAAGGAAATATCTTCCGTTCAAAACTGGAAAGAAGCTTTCTGAGAAACTGCTCTGTGTTCTATTAATTCATCTCACAGAGTTACATCTTTCCCTTCAAGAAGCCTTTCGCTAAGGCTGTTCTTGTGGAATTAGCAAAGGGATATTTGGAAGCCCATAGAGGGCTATGGTGAAAAAGGAAATATCTTCCGTTCAAAACTGGAAAGAAGCTTTTGAGAAACTGCTCTGTGTTCTGTTAATTCATCTCACAGAGTTACATCTTTCCCTTCAAGAAGCCTTTCGCTAAGGCTGTTCTTGTGGAATTGGCAAAGGGATATTTGGAAGCCCATAGAGGGCTATGGTGAAAAAGGAAATATCTTCCGTTCAAAACTGGAAAGAAGCTTTCTGAGAAACTGCTCTGTGTTCTGTTAATTCATCTCACAGAGTTACATCTTTCCCTTCAAGAAGCCTTTCGCTAAGGCTGTTCTTGTGGAATTGGCAAAGGGATATTTGGAAGCCCATAGAGGCCTGTGGTGAAAAAGGAAATATCTTCCGTTCAAAACTGGAAAGAAGCTTTCTGAGAAACTGCTCTGTGTTCTGTTAATTCATCTCACAGAGTTACATCTTTCCCTTCAAGAAGCCTTTCGCTAAGGCTGTTCTTGTGGAATTGGCAAAGGGATATTTGGAAGCCCATAGAGGGCTATGGTGAAAAAGGAAATATATTCCGTTCAAAACTGGAAAGAAGCTTTCTGAGAAACTGCTCTGTGTTCTGTTAATTCATCTCACAGAGTTACATCTTTCCCTTCAAGAAGCCTTTCGCTAAGGCTGTTCTTGTGGAATTGGCAAAGGGATATTTGGAAGCCCATAGAGGCCTATGGTGAAAAAGGAAATATCTTCCGTTCAAAACCGGAAAGAAGCTTTCTGAGAAACTGCTCTGTGTTCTGTTAATTCATCTCACAGAGTTACATCTTTCCCTTCAAGAAGCCTTTCGCTAAGGCTGTTCTTGTGTAATTGGCAAAGGGATATTTCGAAGCCCATAGAGGTCTATGGTGAAAAAGGAAATACCTTCCGTTCAAAACTGGAAAGAAGCTTTCTGAGAAACTGCTCTGTGTTCTGTTAATTCATCTCACAGAGTTACATCTTTCCCTTCAAGAAGCCTTTCGCTAAGGCTGTTCTTGTGGAATTGGCAAAGGGATATTTGGAAGCCCATAGAGGGCTACGGTGAAAAAGGAAATATCTTCCGTTCTAAACTGGAAAGAAGCTTTCTGAGAAACTGCTCTGTGTTCTGTTAATTCATCTCACAGAGTTACATCTTTCCCTTCAAGAAGCCTTTCGCTAAGGCTGTTCTTGTGGAATTGGCAAAGGGATATTTGGAAGCCCATAGAGGGCTATGGTGAAAAAGGAAATATCTTCCGTTCAAAACTGGAAAGAAGCTTTCTGAGAAACTGCTCTGTGTTCTGTTAATTCATCTCACAGAGTTACATCTTTCCTTCAAGAAGCCTTTCGCTAAGGCTGTTCTTGTGGAATTGGCAAAGGGATATTTGGAAGCCCATAGAGGGCTATGGTGAAAAAGGAAATATCTTCCGTTCAAAACTGGAAAGAAGCTTTCTGAGAAACTGCTCTGTGTTCTGTTAATTCATGTCACAGAGTTACATCTTTCCCTTCAAGAAGCCTTTCGCTAAGGCTGTTCTTGTGGAATTGGCAAAGGGATATTTGGAAGCCCATAGAGGGCTATGGTGAAAAAGGAAATTCCTTCCGTTCAAAACTGGAAAGAAGCTTTCTGAGAAACTGCTCTGTGTTCTGTTAATTCATCTCACAGAGTTACATCTTTCCCTTCAAGAAGCCTTTCGCTAAGGCTGTTCTTGTGGAATTGGCAAAGGGATATTTGGAAGCCCATATAGGCCTGTGGTGAAAAAGGAAATATCTTCCGTTCAAAACTGGAAAGAAGCTTTCTGAGAAACTGCTCTGTGTTCTGTTAATTCATCTCACAGAGTTACATCTTTCCCTTCAAGAAGCCTTTCGCTAAGGCTGTTCTTGTGGAATTGGCAAAGGGATATTTGGAAGCCCATAGAGGGCTATGGTGAAAAAGGAAATACCTTCCGTTCAAAACTGGAAAGAAGCTTTCTGAGAAACTGCTCTGTGTTCTGTTAATTCATCTCACAGAGTTACATCTTTCCCTTCAAGAAGCCTTTCGCTAAGGCTGTTCTTGTGGAATTGGCAAAGGGATATTTGGAAGCCCATAGAGGGCTACGGTGAAAAAGGAAATATCTTCCGTTCAAAACTGGAAAGAAGCTTTCTGAGAAACTGCTCTGTGTTCTATTAATTCATCTCACAGAGTTACATCTTTCCCTTCAAGAAGCCTTTCGCTAAGGCTGTTCTAGTGGAATTGGCAAAGGGATATTTGGAAGCCCATAGAGGGCTATGGTGAAAAAGGAAGTATCTTCCGTTCAAAACTGGAAAGAAGCTTTCTGAGAAACTCCTCTGTGTTCTGTTAATTCATCTCACAGAGTTACATCTTTCCCTTCAAGAAGCCTTTCGCTAAGGCTGTTCTTGTGGAATTGGCAAAGGGATTTTTGGAAGCCCATAGAGGGCTATGGTGAAAAAGGAAATATCTTCCGTTCAAAACTGGAAAGAAGCTTTCTGAGAAACTGCTCTGTGTTCTGTTAATTCATCTCACAGAGTTACATCTTTCCCTTCAAGAAGCCTTTCGCTAAGGCTGTTCTTGTGGAATTGGCAAAGGGATATTTGGAAGCCCATAGAGGGCTATGGTGAAAAAGGAAATATCTTCCGTTCAAAACTGGAAAGAAGCTTTCTGAGAAACTGCTCTGTGTTCTGTTAATTCATCTCACAGAGTTACATCTTTCCCTTCAAGAAGCCTTTCGCTAAGGCTGTTCTTGTGGAATTGGCAAAGGGATATTTGGAAGCCCATAGAGGGCTATGGTGAAAAATTAAATATCTTCCGTTCAAAACTGGAAAGAAGCTTTCTGAGAAACTGCTCTGTGTTCTGTTAATTCATCTCACAGAGTTACATCTTTCCCTTCAAGAAGCCTTTCGCTAAGGCTGTTCTTGTGGAATTGGCAAAGGGATATTTGGAAGCCCATAGGGGGCTACGGTGAAAAAGGAAATATCTTCCGTTCAAAACTGGAAAGAAGCTTTCTGAGAAACTGCTCTGTGTTCTGTTAATTCATCTCACAGAGTTACATCTTTCCCTTCAAGAAGCCTTTCGCTAAGTCTGTTCTTGTGGAATTGGCAAAGGGATATTTGGAAGCCCATAGAGGGCTATGGTGAAAAAGGAAATATCTTCCGTTCAAAACTGGAAAGAAGCTTTCTGAGAAACTGCTCTGTGTTCTGTTAATTCATCTCACAGAGTTACATCTTTCCCTTCAAGAAGCCTTTCGCTAAGGCTGTTCTTGTGGAATTGGCAAAGGGATATTTGGAAGCCCATAGAGGCCTATGGTGAAAAAGGAAATATCTTCCGTTCAAAACTGGAAAGAAGCTTTCTGAGAAACTGCTCTGTGTTCTGTTAATTCATCTCACAGAGTTACATCTTTCCCTTCAAGAAGCCTTTCGCTAAGGCTGTTCTTGTGGAATTGGCAAAGGGATATTTGGAAGCCCATAGAGGCCTATGGTGAAAAAGGAAATATCTTCCGTTCAAAACCGGAAAGAAGCTTTCTGAGAAACTGCTCTGTGTTCTGTTAATTCATCTCACAGAGTTACATCTTTCCCTTCAAGAAGCCTTTCGCTAAGGCTGTTCTTGTGTAATTGGCAAAGGGATATTTCGAAGCCCATAGAGGTCTATGGTGAAAAAGGAAATATCTTCCGTTCAAAACCGGAAAGAAGCTTTCTGAGAAACTGCTCTGTGTTCTGTTAATTCATCTCACAGAGTTACATCTTTCCCTTCAAGAAGCCTTTCGCTAAGGCTGTTCTTGTGTAATTGGCAAAGGGATATTTCGAAGCCCATAGAGGTCTATGGTGAAAAAGGAAATACCTTCCGTTCAAAACTGGAAAGAAGCTTTCTGAGAAACTGCTCTGTGTTCTGTTAATTCATCTCACAGAGTTACATCTTTCCCTTCAAGAAGCCTTTCGCTAAGGCTGTTCTTGTGGAATTGGCAAAGGGATATTTGGAAGCCCATAGAGGGCTATGGTGAAAAAGGAAATTCCTTCCGTTCAAAACTGGAAAGAAGCTTTCTGAGAAACTGCTCTGTGTTCTGTTAATTCATCTCACAGAGTTACATCTTTCCCTTCAAGAAGCCTTTCGCTAAGGCTGTTCTTGTGGAATTGGCAAAGGGATATTTGGAAGCCCATATAGGCCTGTGGTGAAAAAGGAAATATCTTCCGTTCAAAACTGGAAAGAAGCTTTCTGAGAAACTGCTCTGTGTTCTGTTAATTCATCTCACAGAGTTACATCTTTCCCTTCAAGAAGCCTTTCGCTAAGGCTGTTCTTGTGGAATTGGCAAAGGGATATTTGGAAGCCCATAGAGGGCTATGGTGAAAAAGGAAATACCTTCCGTTCAAAACTGGAAAGAAGCTTTCTGAGAAACTGCTCTGTGTTCTGTTAATTCATCTCACAGAGTTACATCTTTCCCTTCAAGAAGCCTTTCGCTAAGGCTGTTCTTGTGGAATTGGCAAAGGGATATTTGGAAGCCCATAGAGGGCTACGGTGAAAAAGGAAATATCTTCCGTTCAAAACTGGAAAGAAGCTTTCTGAGAAACTGCTCTGTGTTCTATTAATTCATCTCACAGAGTTACATCTTTCCCTTCAAGAAGCCTTTCGCTAAGGCTGTTCTAGTGGAATTGGCAAAGGGATATTTGGAAGCCCATAGAGGGCTATGGTGAAAAAGGAAGTATCTTCCGTTCAAAACTGGAAAGAAGCTTTCTGAGAAACTCCTCTGTGTTCTGTTAATTCATCTCACAGAGTTACATCTTTCCCTTCAAGAAGCCTTTCGCTAAGGCTGTTCTTGTGGAATTGGCAAAGGGATTTTTGGAAGCCCATAGAGGGCTATGGTGAAAAAGGAAATATCTTCCGTTCAAAACTGGAAAGAAGCTTTCTGAGAAACTGCTCTGTGTTCTGTTAATTCATCTCACAGAGTTACATCTTTCCCTTCAAGAAGCCTTTCGCTAAGGCTGTTCTTGTGGAATTGGCAAAGGGATATTTGGAAGCCCATAGAGGGCTATGGTGAAAAAGGAAATATCTTCCGTTCAAAACTGGAAAGAAGCTTTCTGAGAAACTGCTCTGTGTTCTGTTAATTCATCTCACAGAGTTACATCTTTCCCTTCAAGAAGCCTTTCGCTAAGGCTGTTCTTGTGGAATTGGCAAAGGGATATTTGGAAGCCCATAGAGGGCTATGGTGAAAAATTAAATATCTTCCGTTCAAAACTGGAAAGAAGCTTTCTGAGAAACTGCTCTGTGTTCTGTTAATTCATCTCACAGAGTTATATCTTTCCCTTCAAGAAGCCTTTCGCTAAGGCTGTTCTTGTGGAATTGGCAAAGGGATATTTGGAAGCCCATAGGGGGCTACGGTGAAAAAGGAAATATCTTCCGTTCAAAACTGGAAAGAAGCTTTCTGAGAAACTGCTCTGTGTTCTGTTAATTCATCTCACAGAGTTACATCTTTCCCTTCAAGAAGCCTTTCGCTAAGTCTGTTCTTGTGGAATTGGCAAAGGGATATTTGGAAGCCCATAGAGGGCTATGGTGAAAAAGGAAATATCTTCCGTTCAAAACTGGAAAGAAGCTTTCTGAGAAACTGCTCTGTGTTCTGTTAATTCATCTCACAGAGTTACATCTTTCCCTTCAAGAAGCCTTTCGCTAAGGCTGTTCTTGTGGAATTGGCAAAGGGATATTTGGAAGCCCATAGAGGCCTATGGTGAAAAAGGAAATATCTTCCGTTCAAAACTGGAAAGAAGCTTTCTGAGAAACTGCTCTGTGTTCTGTTAATTCATCTCACAGAGTTACATCTTTCCCTTCAAGAAGCCTTTCGCTAAGGCTGTTCTTGTGGAATTGGCAAAGGGATATTTGGAAGCCCATAGAGGGCTATGGTGAAAAAGGAAATACCTTCCGTTCAAAACTGGAAAGAAGCTTTCTGAGAAACTGCTCTGTGTTCTGTTAATTCATCTCACAGAGTTACATCTTTCCCTTCAAGAAGCCTTTCGCTAAGGCTGTTCTTGTGGAATTGGCAAAGGGATATTTGGAAGCCCATAGAGGCCTATGGTGAAAAAGGAAATATCTTCCGTTCAAAACTGGAAAGAAGCTTTCTGAGAAACTGCTCTGTGTTCTGTTAATTCATCTCACAGAGTTACATCTTTCCCTTCAAGAAGCCTTTCGCTAAGGCTGTTCTTGTGGAATTGGCAAAGGGATATTTGGAAGCCCATAGAGGGCTATGGTGAAAAATTAAATATCTTCCGTTCAAAACTGGAAAGAAGCTTTCTGAGAAACTGCTCTGTGTTCTATTAATTCATCTCACAGAGTTACATCTTTCCCTTCAAGAAGCCTTTCGCTAAGGCTGTTCTTGTGGAATTGGCAAAGGGATATTTCGAAGCCCATAGAGGGCTATGGTGAAAAAGGAAATATCTTCCGTTCAAAACTGGAAAGAAGCTTTCTGAGAAACTGCTCTGTGTTCTGTTAATTCATCTCACAGAGTTACATCTTTCCCTTCAAGAAGCCTTTCGCTAAGGCTGTTCTTGTGGAATTGGCAAAGGGATATTTGGAAGCCCATAGAGGGCTATGGTGAAAAAGGAAATATCTTCTGTTCAAAACTGGAAAGAAGCTTTCTGAGAAACTGCTCTGTGTTCTGTTAATTCATCTCACAGAGTTACATCTTTCCCTTCAAGAAGCCTTTCGCTAAGGCTGTTCTTGTGGAATTGGCAAAGGGATATTTGGAAGCCCATAGAGGGCTATGGTGAAAAAGGAAATATCTTCAGTTCAAAACTGGAAAGAAGCTTTCTGAGAAACTGCTCTGTGTTCTGTTAATTCATCTCACAGAGTTACATCTTTCCCTTCAAGAAGCCTTTCGCTAGGCTGTTCTTGTGGAATTGGCAAAGGGATATTTGGAAGCCCATAGAGGGCTATGGTGAAAAAGGAAATATCTTCCGTTCAAAACTGGAAAGAAGCTTTCTGAGAAACTGCTCTGTGTTCTGTTAATTCATCTCACAGAGTTACATCTTTCCCTTCAAGAAGCCTTTCGGTAAGGCTCTTCTTGGGGATTTGGCAAAGTGATATTTGGAAGCCCATAGAGGGCTATGGTGAAAAAGGAAATACCTTCCGTTCAAAACTGGAAAGAAGCTTTCTGAGAAACTGCTCTGTGTTCTGTTAATTCATCTCACAGAGTTACATCTTTCCCTTCAAGAAGCCTTTCGCTAAGGCTGTTCTTGTGGAATTGGCAAAGGGATATTTGGAAGCCCATAGAGGGCTACGGTGAAAAAGGAAATATCTTCCGTTCTAAACTGGAAAGAAGCTTTCTGAGAAACTGCTCTGTGTTCTGTTAATTCATCTCACAGAGTTACATCTTTCCCTTCAAGAAGCCTTTCGCTAAGGCTGTTCTTGTGGAATTGGCAAAGGGATATTTGGAAGCCCATAGAGGGCTATGGTGAAAAAGGAAATATCTTCCGTTCAAAACTGGAAAGAAGCTTTTGAGAAACTGCTCTGTGTTCTGTTAATTCATCTCACAGAGTTACATCTTTCCCTTCAAGAAGCCTTTCGCTAAGGCTGTTCTTGTGGAATTGGCAAAGGGATATTTGGAAGCCCAAAGAGGGCTACGGTGAAAAAGGAAATATCTTCCGTTCAAAACTGGAAAGAAGCTTTCTGAGAAACTGCTCTGTGTTCTGTTAATTCATCTCACAGAGTTACATCTTTCCCTTCAAGAAGCCTTTCGCTAAGGCTGTTCTTGTGGAATTGGCAAAGGGATATTTGGAAGCCCATAGAGGCCTATGGTGAAAAAGGAAATATCTTCCGTTCAAAACTGGAAAGAAGCTTTCTGAGAAACTGCTCTGTGTTCTGTTAATTCATCTCACAGAGTTACATCTTTCCCTTCAAGAAGCCTTTCGCTAAGGCTGTTCTTGTGGAATTGGCAAAGGGATATTTGGAAGCCCATAGAGGGCTATGGTGAAAAAGGAAATATCTTCCGTTCAAAACTGGAAAGAAGCTTTTGAGAAACTGCTCTGTGTTCTGTTAATTCATCTCACAGAGTTACATCTTTCCCTTCAAGAAGCCTTTCGCTAAGGCTGTTCTTGTGGAATTGGCAAAGGGATATTTGGAAGCCCAAAGAGGGCTACGGTGAAAAAGGAAATATCTTCCGTTCAAAACTGGAAAGAAGCTTTCTGAGAAACTGCTCTGTGTTCTGTTAATTCATCTCACAGAGTTACATCTTTCCCTTCAAGAAGCCTTTCGCTAAGGCTGTTCTTGTGGAATTGGCAAAGGGATATTTGGAAGCCCATAGAGGCCTATGGTGAAAAAGGAAATATCTTCCGTTCAAAACTGGAAAGAAGCTTTCTGAGAAACTGCTCTGTGTTCTGTTAATTCATCTCACAGAGTTACATCTTTCCCTTCAAGAAGCCTTTCGCTAAGGCTGTTCTTGTGGAATTGGCAAAGGGATATTTGGAAGCCCATAGAGGCCTATGGTGAAAAAGGAAATATCTTCCGTTCAAAACTGGAAAGAAGCTTTCTGAGAAACTGCTCTGTGTTCTGTTAATTCATCTCACAGAGTTACATCTTTCCCTTCAAGAAGCCTTTCGCTAAGGCTGTTCTTGTGGAATTGGCAAAGGGATATTTGGAAGCCCATAGAGGCCTATGGTGAAAAAGGAAATATCTTCCGTGCAAAACTGGAAAGAAGCTTTCTGAGAAACTGCTCTGTGTTCTGTTAATTCATCTCACAGAGTTACATCTTTCCCTTCAAGAAGCCTTTCGCTAAGGCTGTTCTTGTGGAATTGGCAAAGGGATATTTGGAAGCCCATAGAGGACTATGGTGAAAAAGGAAATATCTTCCGTTCAAAACTGGAAAGAAGCTTTCTGAGAAACTGCTCTGTGTTCTGTTAATTCATCTCACAGAGTTACATCTTTCCCTTCAAGAAGCCTTTCGCTAAGGCTGTTCTTGTGGAATTGGCAAAGGGATATTTGGAAGCCCATAGAGGGCTATGGTGAAAAAGGAAATATCTTCCGTTCAAAACTGGAAAGAAGCTTTCTGAGAAACTGCTCTGTGTTCTGTTAATTCATCTCACAGAGTTACATCTTTCCCTTCAAGAAGCCTTTCGCTAAGGCTGTTCTTGGGGAATTGGCAAAGGGATATTTGGAAGCCCATAGAGGGCTATGGTGAAAAAGGAAATATCTTCCGTTCAAAACTGGAAAGAAGCTTTCTGAGAAACTGCTCTGTGTTCTGTTAATTCATCTCACAGAGTTACATCTTTCCTTCAAGAAGCCTTTCGCTAAGGCTGTTCTTGTGGAATTGGCAAAGGGATATTTGGAAGCCCATAGAGGGCTATGGTGAAAAAGGAAATATCTTCCGTTCAAAACTGGAAAGAAGCTTTCTGAGAAACTGCTCTGTGTTCTGTTAATTCATCTCACAGAGTTACATCTTTCCCTTCAAGAAGCCTTTCGCTAAGGCTGTTCTTGTGGAATTGGCAAAGGGATATTTGGAAGCCCATAGAGGGCTATGGTGAAAAAGGAAATATCTTCCGTTCAAAACTGGAAAGAAGCTTTCTGAGAAACTGCTCTGTGTTCTGTTAATTCATCTCACAGAGTTACATCTTTCCCTTCAAGAAGCCTTTCGCTAAGGCTGTTCTTGTGGAATTGGCAAAGGGATATTTGGAAACCCATAGAGGCCTAAGGTGAAAAAGGAAATATCTTCCGTTCAAAACTGGAAAGAAGCTTTCTGAGAAACTGCTCTGTGTTCTGTTAATTCATCTCACAGAGTTACATCTTTCCCTTAAAGAAGCCTTTCGCTAAGGCTGTTCTTGTGGAATTGGCAAAGGGATATTTGGAAGCCCATAGAGGGCTATGGTGAAAAAGGAAATATCTTCCGTTCAAAACTGGAAAGAAGCTTTCTGAGAAACTGCTCTGTGTTCTGTTAATTCATCTCACAGAGTTACATCTTTTCCTTCAAGAAGCCTTTCGCTAAGGCTGTTCTTGTGGAATTGGCAAAGGGATATTTGGAAGCCCTTAGAGGCCTATGGTGAAAAAGGAAATATCTTCCGTTCAAAACTGGAAAGAAGCTTTCTGAGAAACTGCTCTGTGTTCTGTTAATTCATCTCACGGAGTTACATCTTTCCCTTCAAGAAGCCTTTCGCTAAGGCTGTTCTTGTGGAATTGGCAAAGGGATATTTGGAAGCCCATAGAGGGCTATGGTGAAAAAGGAAATACCTTCCGTTCAAAATTGGAAAGAAGCTTTCTGAGAAACTGCTCTGTGTTCTGTTAATTCATCTCACAGAGTTACATCTTTCCCTTCAAGAAGCCTTTCGCTAAGGCTGTTCTTGTGGAATTGGCAAAGGGATATTTGGAAGCCCATAGAGGCCTATGGTGAAAAAGGAAATATCTTCCGTTCAAAACTGGAAAGAAGCTTTCTGAGAAACTGCTCTATGTTCTGTTAATTCATCTCACAGAGTTACATCTTTCCCTTCAAGAAGCCTTTCGCTAAGGCTGTTCTTGTGGAATTGGCAAAGGTATATTTGGAAGCCCATAGAGGGCTATGGTGAAAAAGGAAATATCTTCCGTTCAAAACTGGAAAGAAGCTTTCTGAGAAACTGCTCTGTGTTCTATTAATTCATCTCACAGAGTTACATCTTTCCCTTCAAGAAACCTTTCGCTAAGGCTGTTCTTGTGGAATTGGCAAAGGGATATTTGGAAGCCCATAGAGGGCTATGGTGAAAAAGGAAATATCTTCCGTTCAAAACTGGAAAGAAGCTTTCTGAGAAACTGCTCTGTGTTCTGTTAATTCATCTCACAGAGTTACATCTTTCCCTTCAAGAAGCCTTTCGCTAAGGCTGTTCTTGTGGAATTGGCAAAGGGATATTTGGAAGCCCATAGAGGGCTATGGTGAAAAAGGAAATATCTTCTGTTCAAAACTGGAAAGAAGCTTTCTGAGAAACTGCTCTGTGTTCTGTTAATTCATCTCACAGAGTTACATCTTTCCCTTCAAGAAGCCTTTCGCTAAGGCTGTTCTTGTGGAATTGGCAAAGGGATATTTGGAAGCCCATAGAGGGCTATGGTGAAAAAGGAAATATCTTCCGTTCAAAACTGGAAAGAAGCTTTTGAGAAACTGCTCTGTGTTCTGTTAATTCATCTCACAGAGTTACATCTTTCCCTTCAAGAAGCCTTTCGCTAAGTCTGTTCTTGTGGAATTGGCAAAGGGATATTTGGAAGCCCAAAGAGGGCTACGGTGAAAAAGGAAATATCTTCCGTTCAAAACTGGAAAGAAGCTTTCTGAGAAACTGCTCTGTGTTCTGTTAATTCATCTCACAGAGTTACATCTTTCCCTTCAAGAAGCCTTTCGCTAAGGCTGTTCTTGTGGAATTGGCAAAGGGATATTTGGAAGCCCATAGAGGCCTATGGTGAAAAAGGAAATATCTTCCGTTCAAAACTGGAAAGAAGCTTTCTGAGAAACTGCTCTGTGTTCTGTTAATTCATCTCACAGAGTTACATCTTTCCCTTCAAGAAGCCTTTCGCTAAGGCTGTTCTTGTGGAATTGGCAAAGGGATATTTGGAAGCCCAAAGATGGCTACGGTGAAAAAGGAAATATCTTCCATTCAAAACTGGAAAGAAGCTTTCTGAGAAACTGCTCTGTGTTCTGTTAATTCATCTCACAGAGTTACATCTTTCCCTTCAAGAAGCCTTTCGCTAAGTCTGTTCTTGTGGAATTGGCAAAGAGATATTTGGAAGCCCATAGAGGCCTATGGTGAAAAAGGAAATATCTTCCGTTCAAAACTGGAAAGAAGCTTTCTGAGAAACTGCTCTGTGTTCTGTTAATTCATCTCACAGAGTTACATCTTTCCCTTCAAGAAGCCTTTCGCTAAGGCTGTTCTTGTGGAATTGGCAAAGGGATATTTGGAAGCCCATAGAGGCCTATGGTGAAAAAGGAAATATCTTCCGTTCAAAACTGGAAAGAAGCTTTCTGAGAAACTGCTCTGTGTTCTGTTAATTCATCTCACAGAGTTACATCTTTCCCTTCAAGAAGCCTTTCGCTAAGGCTGTTCTTGTGGAATTGGCAAAGGGATATTTGGAAGCCCAAAGATGGCTACGGTGAAAAAGGAAATATCTTCCGTTCAAAACTGGAAAGAAGCTTTCTGAGAAACTGCTCTGTGTTCTGTTAATTCATCTCACAGAGTTACATCTTTCCCTTCAAGAAGCCTTTCGCTAAGTCTGTTCTTGTGGAATTGGCAAAGGGATATTTGGAAGCCCATAGAGGCCTATGGTGAAAAAGGAAATATCTTCCGTTCAAAACTGGAAAGAAGCTTTCTGAGAAACTGCTCTGTGTTCTGTTAATTCATCTCACAGAGTTACATCTTTCCCTTCAAGAAGCCTTTCGCTAAGGCTGTTCTTGTGGAATTGGCAAAGGGATATTTGGAAGCCCATAGAGGGCTATGGTGAAAAAGGAAATATCTTCCGTTCAAAACTGGAAAGAAGCTTTCTGAGAAACTGCTCTGTGTTCTGTTAATTCATCTCACAGAGTTACATCTTTCCCTTCAAGAAGCCTTTCGCTAAGGCTGTTCTTGTGGAATTGGCAAAGGGATATTTGGAAGCCCATAGAGGGCTATGGTGAAAAAGGAAATATCTTCCGTTCAAAACTGGAAAGAACCTTTCTGAAAACTGCTCTGTGTTCTGTTAATTCATCTCACAGAGTTACATCTTTCCCTTCAAGAAGCCTTTCGCTAAGGCTGTTCTTGTGGAATTGGCAAAGGGATATTTGGAAACCCATAGAGGCCTAAGGTGAAAAAGGAAATATCTTCCGTTCAAAACTGGAAAGAAGCTTTCTGAGAAACTGCTCTGTGTTCTGTTAATTCATCTCACAGAGTTACATCTTTCCCTTCAAGAAGCCTTTCGCTAAGGCTGTTCTTGTGGAATTGGCAAAGGGATATTTGGAAGCCCATAGAGGGCTATGGTGATAAAGGAAATATCTTCCGTTCAAAACTGGAAAGAAGCTTTCTGAGAAACTGCTCTGTGTTCTGTTAATTCATCTCACAGAGTTACATCTTTCCCTTCAAGAAGCCTTTCGCTAAGGCTGTTCTTGTGGAATTGGCAAAGGGATATTTGGAAACCCTTAGAGGCCTATGGTGAAAAAGGAAATATCTTCCGTTCAAAACTGGAAAGAAGCTTTCTGAGAAACTGCTCTGTGTTCTGTTAATTCATCTCACAGAGTTACATCTTTCCCTTCAAGAAGCCTTTCGCTAAGGCTGTTCTTGTGGAATTGGCAAAGGGATATTTGGAAGCCCATAGAGGGCTATGGTGAAAAAGGAAATACCTTCCCTTCAAAACTGGAAAGAAGCTTTCTGAGAAACTGCTCTGTGTTCTGTTAATTCATCTCACAGAGTTACATCTTTCCCTTCAAGAAGCCTTTCGCTAAGGCTGTTCTTGTGGAATTGGCAAAGGGATATTTGGAAGCCCATATAGGCCTATGGTGAAAAAGGAAATATCTTCCGTGCAAAACTGGAAAGAAGCTTTCTGAGAAACTGCTCTGTGTTCTGTTAATTCATCTCACAGAGTTACATCTTTCCCTTCAAGAAGCCTTTCGCTAAGGCTGTTCTTGTGGAATTGGCAAAGGGATATTTGGAAGCCCATAGAGGGCTATGGTGAAAAAGGAAATATCTTCCGTTCAAAACTGGAAAGAAGCTTTCTGAGAAACTGCTCTGTGTTCTGTTAATTCATCTCACAGAGTTACATCTTTCCCTTCAAGAAGCCTTTCGCTAAGGCTGTTCTTGTGGAATTGGCAAAGGGATATTTGGAAGCCCATAGAGGGCTATGGTGAAAAAGGAAATATCTTCCGTTCAAAACTGGAAAGAAGCTTTCTGAGAAACTGCTCTGTGTTCTGTTAATTCATCTCACAGAGTTACATCTTTCCCTTCAAGAAGCCTTTCGGTAAGTCTGTTTTTGGGAATTGGCAAAGGGATATTTGGAAGCCCATAGAGGGCTATGGTGAAAAAGGAAATATCTTCCGTTCAAAACTGGAAAGAAGCTTTCTGAGAAACTGCTCTGTGTTCTGTTAATTCATCTCACAGAGTTACATCTTTCCCTTCAAGAAGCCTTTCGCTAAGGCTGTTCTTGTGGAATTGGCAAAGGGATATTTGGAAGCCCATAGAGGGCTATGGTGAAAAAGGAAATATCTTCAGTTCAAAACTGGAAAGAAGCTTTTGAGAAACTGCTCTGTGTTCTGTTAATTCATCTCACAGAGTTACATCTTTCCCTTCAAGAAGCCTTTCGCTAAGGCTGTTCTTGTGGAATTGGCAAAGGGATATTTGGAAGCCCAAAGAGGGCTACGGTGAAAAAGGAAATATCTTCCGTTCAAAACTGGAAAGAAGCTTTCTGAGAAACTGCTCTGTGTTCTGTTAATTCATCTCACAGAGTTACATATTTCCCTTCAAGAAGCCTTTCGCTAAGGCTGTTCTTGTGGAATTGGCAAAGGGATATTTGGAAGCCCATAGAGGGCTATGGTGAAAAAGGAAATATTTTCCGTTCAAAACTGGAAAGAAGCTTTCTGAGAAACTGCTCTGTGTTCTGTTAATTCATCTCACAGAGTTACATCTTTCCCTTCAAGAAGCCTTTCGCTAAGGCTGTTCTTGTGGAATTGGCAAAGGGATATTTGGAAGCCCATAGAGGCCTATGGTGAAAAAGGAAATATCTTCCGTTCAAAACTGGAAAGAAGCTTTCTGAGAAACTGCTCTGTGTTCTGTTAATTCATCTCACAGAGTTACATCTTTCCCTTCAAGAAGCCTTTCGCTAAGGCTGTTCTTGTGGAATTGGCAAAGGGATATTTGGAAGCCCATAGAGGGCTATGGTGAAAAAGGAAATACCTTCCGTTCAAAACTGGAAAGAAGCTTTCTGAGAAACTGCCCTGTGTTCTATTAATTCATCTCACAGAGTTACATCTTTCCCTTCAAGAAGCCTTTCGCTAAGGCTGTTCTTGTGGAATTGGCCAAGGGATATTTGGAAGCCCATAGAGGGCTATGGTGAAAAAGGAAATATCTTCCGTTCAAAACTGGAAAGAAGCTTTCTGAGAAACTGCTCTGGGTTCTGTTAATTCATCTCACAGAGTTACATCTTTCCCTTCAAGAAGCCTTTCGCTAAGGCTGTTCTTGTGGAATTGGCAAAGGGATATTTGGAAGCCCATAGAGGCCTAAGGTGAAAAAGGAAATATCTTCCGTTCAAAACTGGAAAGAAGCTTTCTGAGAAACTGCTCTGTGTTCTGTTAATTCATCTCACAGAGTTACATCTTTCCCTTCAAGAAGCCTTTCGCTAAGGCTGTTCTTGTGGAATTGGCAAAGGGATATTTGGAAGCCCATAGAGGGCTATGTTGAAAAAGGAAATATCTTCCGTTCAAAACTGGAAAGAAGCTTTCTGAGAAACTGCTCTGTGTTCTGTTAATTCATCTCACAGAGTTACATCTTTCCCTTCAAGAAGCCTTTCGCTAAGGCTGTTCTTGTGGAATTGGCAAAGAGATATTTGGAAGCCCTTAGAGGCCTATGGTGAAAAAGGAAATATCTTCCGTTCAAAACTGGAAAGAAGCTTTCTGAGAAACTGCTCTGTGTTCTATTAATTCATCTCACAGAGTTACATCTTTCCCTTCAAGAAGCCTTTCGCTAAGGCTGTTCTTGTGGAATTGGCAAAGGGATATTTGGAAGCCCATAGAGGGCTATGGTGAAAAAGGAAATATCTTCAGTTCAAAACTGGAAAGAAGCTTTTGAGAAACTGCTCTGTGTTCTGTTAATTCATCTCACAGAGTTACATCTTTCCCTTCAAGAAGCCTTTCGCTAAGGCTGTTCTTGTGGAATTGGCAAAGGGATATTTGGAAGCCCATAGAGGGCTATGGTGAAAAAGGAAATATCTTCCGTTCAAAACTGGAAAGAAGCTTTCTGAGAAACTGCTCTGTGTTCTGTTAATTCATCTCACAGAGTTACATCTTTCCCTTCAAGAAGCCTTTCGCTAAGGCTGTTCTTGTGGAATTGGCAAAGGGATATTTGGAAGCCCATAGAGGCCTATGGTGAAAAAGGAAATATCTTCCGTTCAAAACTGGAAAGAAGCTTTCTGAGAAACTGCTCTGTGTTCTGTTAATTCATCTCACAGAGTTACATCTTTCCCTTCAAGAAGCCTTACGCTAAGGCTGTTCTTGTGGAATTGGCAAAGGGATATTTGGAAGCCCATAGGGGGCTACGGTGAAAAAGGAAATATCTTCCGTTCAAAACTGGAAAGAAGCTTTCTGAGAAACTGCTCTGTGTTCTGTTAATTCATCTCACAGAGTTACATCTTTCCCTTCAAGAAGCCTTTCGCTAAGGCTGTTCTTGTGGAATTGGCAAAGGGATATTTGGAAGCCCATAGAGGGCTATGGTGAAAAAGGAAATATCTTCCGTTCAAAAGTGGAAAGAAGCTTTCTGAGAAACTGCTCTGTGTTCTGTTAATTCATCTCACAGAGTTACATCTTTCCCTTCAAGAAGCCTTTCGCTAAGGCTGTTCTTGTGGAATTGGCAAAGGGATATTTGGAAGCCCATAGAGGCCTATGGTGAAAAAGGAAATATCTTCCGTTCAAAACTGGAAAGAAGCTTTCTGAGAAACTGCTCTGTGTTCTGTTAATTCATCTCACAGAGTTACATCTTTCCCTTCAAGAAGCCTTTCGCTAAGGCTGTTCTTGTGGAATTGGCAAAGGGATATTTGGAAGCCCATAGAGGGCTATGGTGAAAAAGGAAATACCTTCCGTTCAAAACTGGAAAGAAGCTTTCTGAGAAACTGCTCTGTGTTCTGTTAATTCATCTCACAGAGTTACATCTTTCTCTTCAAGAAGCCTTTCGCTAAGGCTGTTCTTGTGGAATTGGCAAAGGGATATTTGGAAGCCCATAGAGGGCTACGGTGAAAAAGGAAATATCTTGCGTTCTAAACTGGAAAGAAGCTTTCTGAGAAACTGCTCTGTGTTCTGTTAATTCATCTCACAGAGTTACATCTTTCCCTTCAAGAAGCCTTTCGCGAAGGCTGTTCTTGTGGAATTGGCAAAGGGATATTTGGAAGCCCATAGAGGGCTATGGTGAAAAAGGAAATATCTTCCGTTCAAAACTGGAAAGAAGCTTTCTGAGAAACTGCTCTGTGTTCTGTTAATTCATCTCACAGAGTTACATCTTTCCTTCAAGAAGCCTTTCGCTAAGGCTGTTCTTGTGGAATTGGCAAAGGGATATTTGGAAGCCCATAGAGGGCTATGGTGAAAAAGGAAATATCTTCCGTTCAAAACTGGAAAGAAGCTTTCTGAGAAACTGCTCTGTGTTCTGTTAATTCATGTCACAGAGTTACATCTTTCCCTTCAAGAAGCCTTTCGCTAAGGCTGTTCTTGTGGAATTGGCAAAGGGATATTTGGAAGCCCATAGAGGGCTATGGTGAAAAAGGAAATACCTTCCGTTCAAAACTGGAAAGAAGCTTTCTGAGAAACTGCTCTGTGTTCTGTTAATTCATCTCACAGAGTTACATCTTTCCCTTCAAGAAGCCTTTCGCTAAGGCTGTTCTTGTGGAATTGGCAAAGGGATATTTGGAAGCCCATAGAGGCCTGTGGTGAAAAAGGAAATATCTTCCGTTCAAAACTGGAAAGAAGCTTTCTGAGAAACTGCTCTGTGTTCTGTTAATTCATCTCACAGAGTTACATCTTTCCCTTCAAGAAGCCTTTCGCTAAGGCTGTTCTTGTGGAATTGGCAAAGGGATATTTGGAAGCCCATATAGGCCTATGGTGAAAAAGGAAATATCTTCCGTGCAAAACTGGAAAGAAGCTTTCTGAGAAACTGCTCTGTGTTCTGTTAATTCATCTCACAGAGTTACATCTTTCCCTTCAAGAAGCCTTTCGCTAAGGCTGTTCTTGTGGAATTGGCAAAGGGATATTTGGAAGCCCATAGAGGGCTATGGTGAAAAAGGAAATATCTTCCGTTCAAAAGTGGAAAGAAGCTTTCTGAGAAACTGCTCTGTGTTCTGTTAATTCATCTCACAGAGTTACATCTTTCCCTTCAAAAAGCCTTTCGGTAAGTCTGTTTTTGGGAATTGGCAAAGGGATATTTGGAAGCCCATAGAGGGCTATGGTGAAAAAGGAAATATCTTCCGTTCAAAACTGGAAAGAAGCTTTCTGAGAAACTGCTCTGTGTTCTGTTAATTCATCTCACAGAGTTACATCTTTCCCTTCAAGAAGCCTTTCGCTAAGGCTGTTCTTGTGGAATTGGCAAAGGGATATTTGGAAGCCCATAGAGGGCTATGGTGAAAAAGGAAATATCTTCAGTTCAAAACTGGAAAGAAGCTTTTGAGAAACTGCTCTGTGTTCTTTTAATTCATCTCACAGAGTTACATCTTTCCCTTCAAGAAGCCTTTCGCTAAGGCTGTTCTTGTGGAATTGGCAAAGGGATATTTGGAAGCCCAAAGAGGGCTACGGTGAAAAAGGAAATATCTTCCGTTCAAAACTGGAAAGAAGCTTTCTGAGAAACTGCTCTGTGTTCTGTTAATTCATCTCACAGAGTTACATATTTCCCTTCAAGAAGCCTTTCGCTAAGGCTGTTCTTGTGGAATTGGCAAAGGGATATTTGGAAGCCCATAGAGGGCTATGGTGAAAAAGGAAATATTTTCCGTTCAAAACTGGAAAGAAGCTTTCTGAGAAACTGCTCTGTGTTCTGTTAATTCATCTCACAGAGTTACATCTTTCCCTTCAAGAAGCCTTTCGCTAAGGCTGTTCTTGTGGAATTGGCAAAGGGATATTTGGAAGCCCATAGAGGCCTATGGTGAAAAAGGAAATATCTTCCGTTCAAAACTGGAAAGAAGCTTTTGAGAAACTGCTCTGTGTTCTGTTAATTCATCTCACAGAGTTACATCTTTCCCTTCAAGAAGCCTTTCGCTAAGGCTGTTCTTGTGGAATTGGCAAAGGGATATTTGGAAGCCCATAGAGGGCTATGGTGAAAAAGGAAATATCTTCCGTTCAAAACTGGAAAGAAGCTTTCTGAGAAACTGCTCTGTGTTCTGTTAATTCATCTCACAGAGTTACATCTTTCCCTTCAAGAAGCCTTTCGCTAAGGCTGTTCTTGTGGAATTGGCAAAGGGATATTTGGAAGCCCATAGAGGCCTATGGTGAAAAAGGAAATATCTTCCGTTCAAAACTGGAAAGAAGCTTTCTGAGAAACTGCTCTGTGTTCTGTTAATTCATCTCACAGAGTTACATCTTTCCCTTCAAGAAGCCTTACGCTAAGGCTGTTCTTGTGGAATTGGCAAAGGGATATTTGGAAGCCCATAGGGGGCTACGGTGAAAAAGGAAATATCTTCCGTTCAAAACTGGAAAGAAGCTTTCTGAGAAACTGCTCTGTGTTCTGTTAATTCATCTCACAGAGTTACATCTTTCCCTTCAAGAAGCCTTTCGCTAAGGCTGTTCTTGTGGAATTGGCAAAGGGATATTTGGAAGCCCATAGAGGGCTATGGTGAAAAAGGAAATATCTTCCGTTCAAAAGTGGAAAGAAGCTTTCTGAGAAACTGCTCTGTGTTCTGTTAATTCATCTCACAGAGTTACATCTTTCCCTTCAAGAAGCCTTTCGCTAAGGCTGTTCTTGTGGAATTGGCAAAGGGATATTTGGAAGCCCATAGAGGCCTATGGTGAAAAAGGAAATATCTTCCGTTCAAAACTGGAAAGAAGCTTTCTGAGAAACTGCTCTGTGTTCTGTTAATTCATCTCACAGAGTTACATCTTTCCCTTCAAGAAGCCTTTCGCTAAGGCTGTTCTTGTGGAATTGGCAAAGGGATATTTGGAAGCCCATAGAGGGCTATGGTGAAAAAGGAAATACCTTCCGTTCAAAACTGGAAAGAAGCTTTCTGAGAAACTGCTCTGTGTTCTGTTAATTCATCTCACAGAGTTACGTCTTTCCCTTCAAGAAGCCTTTCGCTAAGGCTGTTCTTGTGGAATTGGCAAAGGGATATTTGGAAGCCCATAGAGGGCTACGGTGAAAAAGGAAATATCTTCCGTTCTAAACTGGAAAGAAGCTTTCTGAGAAACTGCTCTGTGTTCTGTTAATTCATCTCACAGAGTTACATCTTTCCCTTCAAGAAGCCTTTCGCGAAGGCTGTTCTTGTGGAATTGGCAAAGGGATATTTGGAAGCCCATAGAGGGCTATGGTGAAAAAGGAAATATCTTCCGTTCAAAACAGGAAAGAAGCTTTCTGCGAAACTGCTCTGTGTTCTGTTAATTCATCTCACAGAGTTACATCTTTCCTTCAAGAAGCCTTTCGCTAAGGCTGTTCTTGTGGAATTGGCAAAGGGATATTTGGAAGCCCATAGAGGGCTATGGTGAAAAAGGAAATATCTTCCGTTCAAAACTGGAAAGAAGCTTTCTGAGAAACTGCTCTGTGTTCTGTTAATTCATCTCACAGAGTTACATCTTTCCCTTCAAGAAGCCTTTCGCTAAGGCTGTTCTTGTGGAATTGGCAAAGGGATATTTGGAAGCCCATAGAGGGCTATGGTGAAAAAGGAAATACCTTCCGTTCAAAACTGGAAAGAAGCTTTCTGAGAAACTGCTCTGTGTTCTATTAATTCATCTCACAGAGTTACATCTTTCCCTTCAAGAAGCCTTTCGCTAAGGCTGTTCTTGTGGAATTGGCAAAGGGATATTTGGAAGCCCATAGAGGCCTGTGGTGAAAAAGGAAATATCTTCCGTTCAAAACTGGAAAGAAGCTTTCTGAGAAACTGCTCTGTGTTCTGTTAATTCATCTCACAGAGTTACATCTTTCCCTTCAAGAAGCCTTTCGCTAAGGCTGTTCTTGTGGAATTGGCAAAGGGATATTTGGAAGCCCATAGAGGGCTACGGTGAAAAAGGAAATATCTTCCGTTCTAAACTGGAAAGAAGCTTTCTGAGAAACTGCTCTGTGTTCTGTTAATTCATCTCACAGAGTTACATCTTTCCCTTCAAGAAGCCTTTCGCTAAGGCTGTTCTTGTGGAATTGGCAAAGGGATATTTGGAAGCCCATAGAGGCCTATGGTGAAAAAGGAAATATCTTCCGTTCAAAACTGGAAAGAAGCTTTCTGAGAAACTGCTCTGTGTTCTGTTAATTCATCTCACAGAGTTACATCTTTCCTTCAAGAAGCCTTTCGCTAAGGCTGTTCTTGTGGAATTGGCAAAGGGATATTTGGAAGCCCATAGAGGGCTATGGTGAAAAAGGAAATATCTTCCGTTCAAAACTGGAAAGAAGCTTTCTGAGAAACTGCTCTGTGTTCTGTTAATTCATGTAACAGAGTTACATCTTTCCCTTCAAGAAGCCTTTCGCTAAGGCTGTTCTTGTGGAATTGGCAAAGGGATATTTGGAAGCCCATAGAGGGCTATGGTGAAAAAGGAAATACCTTCCGTTCAAAACTGGAAAGAAGCTTTCTGAGAAACTGCTCTGTGTTGTGTTAATTCATCTCACAGAGTTACATCTTTCCCTTCAAGAAGCCTTTCGCTAAGGCTGTTCTTGTGGAATTGGCAAAGGGATATTTGGAAGCCCATAGAGGCCTATGTTGAAAAAGGAAATATCTTCCGTTCAAAACTGGAAAGAAGCTTTCTGAGAAACTGCTGTGTGTTCTGTTAATTCATCTCACAGAGTTACATCTTTCCCTTCAAGAAGCCTTTCGCTAAGGCTGTTCTTGTGGAATTGGCAAAGGGATATTTGGAAGCCCATAGAGGGCTATGGTGAAAAAGGAAATATCTTCCATTCAAAACTGGAAAGAAGCTTTCTGAGAAACTGCTCTGTGTTCTGTTAATTCATCTCACAGAGTTACATCTTTCCCTTCAAGAAGCCTTTCGCTAAGGCTGTTCTTGTTGGCAAAGGGATATTTGGAAGCCCATAGAGGGCTATGGTGAAAAAGGAAATATCTTCCGTTCAAAACTGGAAAGAAGCTTTCTGAGAAACTGCTCTGTGTTCTGTTAATTCATCTCACAGAGTTACATCTTTCCCTTCAAGAAGCCTTTCGCTAAGGCTGTTCTTGTGGAATTGGCAAAGGGATATTTGGAAACCCATAGAGGCCTAAGGTGAAAAAGGAAATATCTTCCGTTCAAAACTGGAAAGAAGCTTTCTGAGAAACTGCTCTGTGTTCTGTTAATTCATCTCACAGAGTTACATCTTTCCCTTCAAGAAGCCTTTCGCTAAGGCTGTTCTTGTGGAATTGGCAAAGGGATATTTGGAAGCCCATAGAGGGCTACGGTGAAAAAGGAAATATCTTCCGTTCAAAACTGGAAAGAAGCTTTCTGAGAAACTGCTCTGTGTTCTATTAATTCATCTCACAGAGTTACATCTTTCCCTTCAAGAAGCCTTTCGCTAAGGCTGTTCTTGTGGAATTGGCAAAGGGATATTTGGAAGCCCATAGAGGGCTATGGTGAAAAAGGAAATATCTTCCGTTCAAAACTGGAAAGAAGCTTTCTGAGAAACTGCTCTGTGTTCTGTTAATTCATCTCACCGAGTTACATCTTTCCCTTCAAGAAGCCTTTCGCTAAGGCTGTTCTTGTGGAATTGGCAAAGGGATTTTTGGAAGCCCATAGAGGGCTATGGTGAAAAAGGAAATATCTTCCGTTCAAAACTGGAAAGAAGCTTTCTGAGAAACTGCTCTGTGTTCTGTTAATTCATCTCACAGAGTTACATCTTTCCCTTCAAGAAGCCTTTCGCTAAGGCTGTTCTTGTGGAATTGGCAAAGGGATATTTGGAAGCCCATAGAGGGCTATGGTGAAAAAGGAAATATCTTCCGTTCAAAACTGGAAAGAAGCTTTCTGAGAAACTGCTCTGTGTTCTGTTAATTCATCTCACAGAGTTACATCTTTCCCTTCAAGAAGCCTTTCGGTAAGGCTGTTCTTGGGGAATTGGCAAAGGGATATTTGGAAGCCCATAGAGGCCTATGGTGAAAAAGGAAATATCTTCCGTTCAAAACTGGAAAGAAGCTTTCTGAGAAACTGCTCTGTGTTCTGTTAATCCATCTCACAGAGTTACATCTTTCCCTTCAAGAAGTCTTTCGCTAAGGCTGTTCTTGTGGAATTGGCAAAGGGATATTTGGAAGCCCATAGAGGGCTATGGTGAAAAAGGAAATATCTTCCGTTCAAAACTGGAAAGAAGCTTTTGAGAAACTGCTCTGTGTTCTGTTAATTCATCTCACAGAGTTACATCTTTCCCTTCAAGAAGCCTTTCGCTAAGGCTGTTCTTGTGGAATTGGCAAAGGGATATTTGGAAGCCCATAGAGGGCTATGGTGAAAAAGGAAATATCTTCCGTTCAAAACTGGAAAGAAGCTTTCTGAGAAACTGCTCTGTGTTCTGTTAATTCATCTCACAGAGTTACATCTTTCCCTTCAAGAAGCCTTTCGCTAAGGCTGTTCTTGTGGAATTGGCAAAGGGATATTTGGAAGCCCATAGAGGCCTATGGTGAAAAAGGAAATATCTTCCGTTCAAAACTGGAAAGAAGCTTTCTGAGAAACTGCTCTGTGTTCTGTTAATTCATCTCACAGAGTTACATCTTTCCCTTCAAGAAGCCTTTCGCTAAGGCTGTTCTTGTGGAATTGGCAAAGGGATATTTGGAAGCCCATAGGGGGCTACGGTGAAAAAGGAAATATCTTCCGTTCAAAACTGGAAAGAAGCTTTCTGAGAAACTGCTCTGTGTTCTGTTAATTCATCTCACAGAGTTACATCTTTCCCTTCAAGAAGCCTTTCGCTAAGTCTGTTCTTGTGGAATTGGCAAAGGGATATTTGGAAGCCCATAGAGGGCTATGGTGAAAAAGGAAATATCTTCCGTTCAAAACTGGAAAGAAGCTTTCTGAGAAACTGCTCTGTGTTCTGTTAATTCATCTCACAGAGTTACATCTTTCCCTTCAAGAAGCCTTTCGCTAAGGCTGTTCTTGTGGAATTGGCAAAGGGATATTTGGAAGCCCATAGAGGCCTATGGTGAAAAAGGAAATATCTTCCGTTCAAAACTGGAAAGAAGCTTTCTGAGAAACTGCTCTGTGTTCTGTTAATTCATCTCACAGAGTTACATCTTTCCCTTCAAGAAGCCTTTCGCTAAGGCTGTTCTTGTGTAATTGGCAAAGGGATATTTGGAAGCCCATAGAGGGCTAGGGTGAAAAAGGAAATACCTTCCGTTCAAAACTGGAAAGAAGCTTTCTGAGAAACTGCTCTGTGTTCTGTTAATTCATCTCACAGAGTTACATCTTTCCCTTCAAGAAGCCTTTCGCTAAGGCTGTTCTTGTGGAATTGGCAAAGGGATATTTGGAAGCCCATAGAGGCCTATGGTGAAAAAGGAAATATCTTCCGTTCAAAACTGGAAAGAAGCTTTCTGAGAAACTGCTCTGTGTTCTGTTAATTCATCTCACAGAGTTACATCTTTCCCTTCAAGAAGCCTTTCGCTAAGGCTGTTCTTGTGGAATTGGCAAAGGGATATTTGGAAGCCCATAGAGGGCTATGGTGAAAAAGGAAATATCTTCCGTTCAAAACTGGAAAGAAACTTTCTGACAAACTGCTCTGTGTTCTATTAATTCATCTCACAGAGTTACATCTTTCCCTTCAAGAAGCCTTTCGCTAAGGCTGTTCTTGTGGAATTGGCAAAGGGATATTTGGAAGCCCATAGAGGGCTATGGTGAAAAAGGAAATATCTTCCGTTCAAAACTGGAAAGAAGCTTTCTGAGAAACTGCTCTGTGTTCTGTTAATTCATCTCACAGAGTTACATCTTTCACTTCAAGAAGCCTTTCGCTAAGGCTGTTCTTGTGGAATTGGCAAAGGGATATTTGGAAGCCCATAGAGGGCTATGGTGAAAAAGGAAATATCTTCTGTTCAAAACTGGAAAGAAGCTTTCTGAGAAACTGCTCTGTGTTCTGTTAATTCATCTCACAGAGTTACATCTTTCCCTTCAAGAAGCCTTTCGCTAAGGCTGTTGTTGTGGAATTGGCAAAGGGATATTTTGAAGCCCATAGAGGGCTATGGTGAAAAAGGAAATATCTTCCGTTCAAAACTGGAAAGAAGCTTTTGAGAAACTGCTCTGTGTTCTGTTAATTCATCTCACAGAGTTACATCTTTCCCTTCAAGAAGCCTTTCGCTAAGGCTGTTCTTGTGGAATTGGCAAAGGGATATTTGGAAGCCCAAAGAGGGCTACGGTGAAAAAGGAAATATCTTCCGTTCAAAACTGGAAAGAAGCTTTCTGAGAAACTGCTCTGTGTTCTGTTAATTCATCTCACAGAGTTACGTCTTTCCCTTCAAGAAGCCTTTCGCTAAGGCTGCTCTTGTGGAATTGGCAAAGGGATATTTGGAAGCCCATAGAGGCCTATGGTGAAAAAGGAAATATCTTCCGTTCAAAACTGGAAAGAAGCTTTCTGAGAAACTGCTCTGTGTTCTGTTAATTCATCTCACAGAGTTACATCTTTCCCTTCAAGAAGCCTTTCGCTAAGGCTGTTCTTGTGGAATTGGCAAAGGGATATTTGGAAGCCCATAGAGGCCTATGGTGAAAAAGGAAATATCTTCCGTTCAAAACTGGAAAGAAGCTTTCTGAGAAACTGCTCTGTGTTCTGTTAATTCATCTCACAGAGTTACATCTTTCCCTTCAAGAAGCCTTTCGCTAAGGCTGTTCTTGTGGAATTGGCAAAGGGATATTTGGAAGCCTATAGGGGCCTATGGTGAAAAAGGAAATATCTTCCGTGCAAAACTGGAAAGAAGCTTTCTGAGAAACTGCTCTGTGTTCTGTTAATTCATCTCACAGAGTTACATCTTTCCCTTCAAGAAACCTTTCGCTAAGGCTGTTCTTGTGGAATTGGCAAAGGGATATTTGGAAGCCCATAGAGGGCTATGGTGAAAAAGGAAATATCTTCCGTTCAAAACTGGAAAGAAGCTTTCTGAGAAACTGCTCTGTGTTCTGTTAATTCATCTCACAGAGTTACATCTTTCCCTTCAAGAAGCCTTTCGCTAAGGCTGTTCTTGTGGAATTGGCAAAGGGATATTTGGAAGCCCATAGAGGGCTATGGTGAAAAAGGAAATATCTTCCGTTCAAAACTGGAAAGAAGCTTTCTGAGAAACTGCTCTGTGTTCTGTTAATTCATCTCACAGAGTTACATCTTTCCCTTCAAGAAGCCTTTCGGTAAGGCTGTTCTTGGGGAATTGGCAAAGGGATATTTGGAAGCCCATAGAGGGCTATGGTGAAAAAGGAAATATCTTCCGTTCAAAACTGGAAAGAAGCTTTCTGAGAAACTGCTCTGTGTTCTGTTAATTCATCTCACAGAGTTACATCTTTCCCTTCAAGAAGCCTTTCGCTAAGGCTGTTCTTGTGGAATTGGCAAAGGGATATTTGGAAGCCCATAGAGGGCTATGGTGAAAAAGGAAATATCTTCAGTTCAAAACTGGAAAGAAGCTTTCTGAGAAACTGCTCTGTGTTCTGTTAATTCATCTCACAGAGTTACATCTTTCCCTTCAAGAAGCCTTTCGCTAAGGCTGTTCTTGTGGAATTGGCAAAGGGATATTTGGAAGCCCATAGAGGGCTATGGTGAAAAAGGAAATATCTTCCGTTCAATACTGGAAAGAAGCTTTCTGAGAAACTGCTCTGTGTTCTGTTAATTCATCTCACAGAGTTACATCTTTCCCTTCAAGGAGCCTTTCGGTAAGGCTGTTCTTGGGGATTTGGCAAAGGGATATTTGGAAGCCCATAGAGGGCTATGGTGAAAAAGGAAATATCTTCCGTTCAAAACTGGAAAGAAGCTTTCTGAGAAACTGCTCTGTGTTCTGTTAATTCATCTCACAGAGTTACATCTTTCCCTTCAAGAAGCCTTTCGCTAAGGCTGTTCTTGTGGAATTGGCAAAGGGATATTTGGAAGCCCATAGAGGGCTATGGTGAAAAAGGAAATATCTTCCGTTCAAAACTGGAAAGAAGCTTTTGAGAAACTGCTCTGTGTTCTCTTAATTCATCTCACAGAGTTACATCTTTCCCTTCAAGAAGCCTTTCGCTAAGGCTGTTCTTGTGGAATTGGCAAAGGGATATTTGGAAGCCCATAGAGGCCTATGGTGAAAAAGGAAATATCTTCCGTTCAAAACTGGAAAGAAGCTTTCTGAGAAACTGCTCTGTGTTCTGTTAATTCATCTCACAGAGTTACATCTTTCCCTTCAAGAAGCCTTTCGCTAAGGCTGTTCTTGTGGAATTGGCAAAGGGATATTTGGAAGCCCATAGAGGCCTATGGTGAAAAAGGAAATATCTTCCGTTCAAAACTGGAAAGAAGCTTTCTGAGAAACTGCTCTGTGTTCTGTTAATTCATCTCACAGAGTTACATCTTTCCCTTCAAGAAGCCTTTCGCTAAGGCTGTTCTTGTGGAATTGGCAAAGGGATATTTGGAAGCCCACAGGGGGCTACGGTGAAAAAGGAAATATCTTCCGTTCAAAACTGGAAAGAAGCTTTCTGAGAAACTGCTCTGTGTTCTGTCAATTCATCTCACAGAGTTACATCTTTCCCTTCAAGAAGCCTTTCGCTAAGTCTGTTCTTGTGGAATTGGCAAAGGGATATTTGGAAGCCCATAGAGGGCTATGGTGAAAAAGGAAATATCTTCCGTTCAAAACTGGAAAGAAGCTTTCTGAGAAACTGCTCTGTGTTCTGTTAATTCATCTCACAGAGTTACATCTTTCCCTTCAAGAAGCCTTTCGCTAAGGCTGTTCTTGTGGAATTGGCAAAGGGATATTTGGAAGCCCATAGAGGGCTATGGTGAAAAAGGAAATATCTTCCGTTCAAAACTGGAAAGAAACTTTCTGACAAACTGCTCTGTGTTCTATTAATTCATCTCACAGAGTTACATCTTTCCCTTCAAGAAGCCTTTCGCTAAGGCTGTTCTTGTGGAATTGGCAAAGGGATATTTGGAAGCCCATAGAGGGCTATGGTGAAAAAGGAAATATCTTCCGTTCAAAACTGGAAAGAAGCTTTCTGAGAAACTGCTCTGTGTTCTGTTAATTCATCTCACAGAGTTACATCTTTCACTTCAAGAAGCCTTTCGCTAAGGCTGTTCTTGTGGAATTGGCAAAGGGATATTTGGAAGCCCATAGAGGGCTATGGTGAAAAAGGAAATATCTTCTGTTCAAAACTGGAAAGAAGCTTTCTGAGAAACTGCTCTGTGTTCTGTTAATTCATCTCACAGAGTTACATCTTTCCCTTCAAGAAGCCTTTCGCTAAGGCTGTTCTTGTGGAATTGGCAAAGGGATATTTTGAAGCCCATAGAGGGCTATGGTGAAAAAGGAAATATCTTCCGTTCAAAACTGGAAAGAAGCTTTTGAGAAACTGCTCTGTGTTCTGTTAATTCATCTCACAGAGTTACATCTTTCCCTTCAAGAAGCCTTTCGCTAAGGCTGTTCTTGTGGAATTGGCAAAGGGATATTTGGAAGCCCAAAGAGGGCTACGGTGAAAAAGGAAATATCTTCCGTTCAAAACTGGAAAGAAGCTTTCTGAGAAACTGCTCTGTGTTCTGTTAATTCATCTCACAGAGTTACGTCTTTCCCTTCAAGAAGCCTTTCGCTAAGGCTGCTCTTGTGGAATTGGCAAAGGGATATTTGGAAGCCCATAGAGGCCTATGGTGAAAAAGGAAATATCTTCCGTTCAAAACTGGAAAGAAGCTTTCTGAGAAACTGCTCTGTGTTCTGTTAATTCATCTCACAGAGTTACATCTTTCCCTTCAAGAAGCCTTTCGCTAAGGCTGTTCTTGTGGAATTGGCAAAGGGATATTTGGAAGCCCATAGAGGCCTATGGTGAAAAAGGAAATATCTTCCGTTCAAAACTGGAAAGAAGCTTTCTGAGAAACTGCTCTGTGTTCTGTTAATTCATCTCACAGAGTTACATCTTTCCCTTCAAGAAGCCTTTCGCTAAGGCTGTTCTTGTGGAATTGGCAAAGGGATATTTGGAAGCCTATAGGGGCCTATGGTGAAAAAGGAAATATCTTCCGTGCAAAACTGGAAAGAAGCTTTCTGAGAAACTGCTCTGTGTTCTGTTAATTCATCTCACAGAGTTACATCTTTCCCTTCAAGAAACCTTTCGCTAAGGCTGTTCTTGTGGAATTGGCAAAGGGATATTTGGAAGCCCATAGAGGGCTATGGTGAAAAAGGAAATATCTTCCGTTCAAAACTGGAAAGAAGCTTTCTGAGAAACTGCTCTGTGTTCTGTTAATTCATCTCACAGAGTTACATCTTTCCCTTCAAGAAGCCTTTCGCTAAGGCTGTTCTTGTGGAATTGGCAAAGGGATATTTGGAAGCCCATAGAGGGCTATGGTGAAAAAGGAAATATCTTCCGTTCAAAACTGGAAAGAAGCTTTCTGAGAAACTGCTCTGTGTTCTGTTAATTCATCTCACAGAGTTACATCTTTCCCTTCAAGAAGCCTTTCGGTAAGGCTGTTCTTGGGGAATTGGCAAAGGGATATTTGGAAGCCCATAGAGGGCTATGGTGAAAAAGGAAATATCTTCCGTTCAAAACTGGAAAGAAGCTTTCTGAGAAACTGCTCTGTGTTCTGTTAATTCATCTCACAGAGTTACATCTTTCCCTTCAAGAAGCCTTTCGCTAAGGCTGTTCTTGTGGAATTGGCAAAGGGATATTTGGAAGCCCATAGAGGGCTATGGTGAAAAAGGAAATATCTTCAGTTCAAAACTGGAAAGAAGCTTTCTGAGAAACTGCTCTGTGTTCTGTTAATTCATCTCACAGAGTTACATCTTTCCCTTCAAGAAGCCTTTCGCTAAGGCTGTTCTTGTGGAATTGGCAAAGGGATATTTGGAAGCCCATAGAGGGCTATGGTGAAAAAGGAAATATCTTCCGTTCAATACTGGAAAGAAGCTTTCTGAGAAACTGCTCTGTGTTCTGTTAATTCATCTCACAGAGTTACATCTTTCCCTTCAAGGAGCCTTTCGGTAAGGCTGTTCTTGGGGATTTGGCAAAGGGATATTTGGAAGCCCATAGAGGGCTATGGTGAAAAAGGAAATATCTTCCGTTCAAAACTGGAAAGAAGCTTTCTGAGAAACTGCTCTGTGTTCTGTTAATTCATCTCACAGAGTTACATCTTTCCCTTCAAGAAGCCTTTCGCTAAGGCTGTTCTTGTGGAATTGGCAAAGGGATATTTGGAAGCCCATAGAGGGCTATGGTGAAAAAGGAAATATCTTCCGTTCAAAACTGGAAAGAAGCTTTTGAGAAACTGCTCTGTGTTCTCTTAATTCATCTCACAGAGTTACATCTTTCCCTTCAAGAAGCCTTTCGCTAAGGCTGTTCTTGTGGAATTGGCAAAGGGATATTTGGAAGCCCATAGAGGCCTATGGTGAAAAAGGAAATATCTTCCGTTCAAAACTGGAAAGAAGCTTTCTGAGAAACTGCTCTGTGTTCTGTTAATTCATCTCACAGAGTTACATCTTTCCCTTCAAGAAGCCTTTCGCTAAGGCTGTTCTTGTGGAATTGGCAAAGGGATATTTGGAAGCCCATAGAGGCCTATGGTGAAAAAGGAAATATCTTCCGTTCAAAACTGGAAAGAAGCTTTCTGAGAAACTGCTCTGTGTTCTGTTAATTCATCTCACAGAGTTACATCTTTCCCTTCAAGAAGCCTTTCGCTAAGGCTGTTCTTGTGGAATTGGCAAAGGGATATTTGGAAGCCCACAGGGGGCTACGGTGAAAAAGGAAATATCTTCCGTTCAAAACTGGAAAGAAGCTTTCTGAGAAACTGCTCTGTGTTCTGTCAATTCATCTCACAGAGTTACATCTTTCCCTTCAAGAAGCCTTTCGCTAAGTCTGTTCTTGTGGAATTGGCAAAGGGATATTTGGAAGCCCATAGAGGGCTATGGTGAAAAAGGAAATATCTTCCGTTCAAAACTGGAAAGAAGCTTTCTGAGAAACTGCTCTGTGTTCTGTTAATTCATCTCACAGAGTTACATCTTTCCCTTCAAGAAGCCTTTCGCTAAGGCTGTTCTTGTGGAATTGGCAAAGGGATATTTGGAAGCCCATAGAGGGCTACGGTGAAAAAGGAAATATCTTCCGTTCTAAACTGGAAAGAAGCTTTCTGAGAAACTGCTCTGTGTTCTGTTAATTCATCTCACAGAGTTACATCTTTCCCTTCAAGAAGCCTTTCGCTAAGGCTGTTCTTGTGGAATTGGCAAAGGGATATTTGGAAGCCCATAGAGGCCTATGGTGAAAAAGGAAATATCTTCCGTTCAAAACTGGAAAGAAGCTTTCTGAGAAACTGCTCTGTGTTCTGTTAATTCATCTCACAGAGTTACATCTTTCCTTCAAGAAGCCTTTCGCTAAGGCTGTTCTTGTGGAATTGGCAAAGGGATATTTGGAAGCCCATAGAGGGCTATGGTGAAAAAGGAAATATCTTCCGTTCAAAACTGGAAAGAAGCTTTCTGAGAAACTGCTCTGTGTTCTGTTAATTCATGTAACAGAGTTACATCTTTCCCTTCAAGAAGCCTTTCGCTAAGACTGTTCTTGTGGAATTGGCAAAGGGATATTTGGAAGCCCATAGAGGGCTATGGTGAAAAAGGAAATACCTTCCGTTCAAAACTGGAAAGAAGCTTTCTGAGAAACTGCTCTGTGTTGTGTTAATTCATCTCACAGAGTTACATCTTTCCCTTCAAGAAGCCTTTCGCTAAGGCTGTTCTTGTGGAATTGGCAAAGGGATATTTGGAAGCCCATAGAGGCCTATGTTGAAAAAGGAAATATCTTCCGTTCAAAACTGGAAAGAAGCTTTCTGAGAAACTGCTGTGTGTTCTGTTAATTCATCTCACAGAGTTACATCTTTCCCTTCAAGAAGCCTTTCGCTAAGGCTGTTCTTGTGGAATTGGCAAAGGGATATTTCGAAGCCCATAGAGGGCTATGGTGAAAAAGGAAATATCTTCCGTTCAAAACTGGAAAGAAGCTTTCTGAGAAACTGCTCTGTGTTCTGTTAATTCATCTCACAGAGTTACATCTTTCCCTTCAAGAAGCCTTTCGCTAAGGCTGTTCTTGTGGAATTGGCAAAGGGATATTTGGAAGCCCATAGAGGCCTATGGTGAAAAAGGAAATATCTTCCGTTCAAAACTGGAAAGAAGCTTTCTGAGAAACTGCTCTGTGTTCTGTTAATTCATCTCACAGAGTTACATCTTTCCCTTCAAGAAGCCTTTCGCTAAGGCTGTTCTTGTGGAATTGGCAAAGGGATATTTGGAAACCCATAGAGGCCTAAGGTGAAAAAGGAAATATCTTCCGTTCAAAACTGGAAAGAAGCTTTCTGAGAAACTGCTCTGTGTTCTGTTAATTCATCTCACAGAGTTACATCTTTCCCTTCAAGAAGCCTTTCGCTAAGGCTGTTCTTGTGGAATTGGCAAAGGGATATTTGGAAGCCCATAGAGGGCTATGGTGAAAAAGGAAATATCTTCCGTTCAAAACTGGAAAGAAGCTTTCTGAGAAACTGCTCTGTGTTCTGTTAATTCATCTCACAGAGTTACATCTTTTCCTTCAAGAAGCCTTTCGCTAAGGCTGTTCTTGTGGAATTGGCAAAGGGATATTTGGAAGCCCTTAGAGGCCTATGGTGAAAAAGGAAATATCTTCCGTTCAAAACTGGAAAGAAGCTTTCTGAGAAACTGCTCTGTGTTCTGTTAATTCATCTCACAGAGTTACATCTTTCCCTTCAAGAAGCCTTTCGCTAAGGCTGTTCTTGTGGAATTGGCAAAGGGATATTTGGAAGCCCATAGAGGGCTATGGTGAAAAAGGAAATACCTTCCGTTCAAAACTGGAAAGAAGCTTTCTGAGAAACTGCTCTGTGTTCTGTTAATTCATCTCACAGAGTTACATCTTTCCCTTCAAGAAGCCTTTCGCTAAGGCTGTTCTTGTGGAATTGGCAAAGGTATATTTGGAAGCCCATAGAGGGCTATGGTGAAAAAGGAAATATCTTCCGTTCAAAACTGGAAAGAAGCTTTCTGAGAAACTGCTCTGTGTTCTATTAATTCATCTCACAGAGTTACATCTTTCCCTTCAAGAAACCTTTCGCTAAGGCTGTTCTTGTGGAATTGGCAAAGGGATATTTGGAAGCCCATAGAGGGCTATGGTGAAAAAGGAAATATCTTCCGTTCAAAACTGGAAAGAAGCTTTCTGAGAAACTGCTCTGTGTTCTGTTAATTCATCTCACAGAGTTACATCTTTCCCTTCAAGAAGCCTTTCGCTAAGGCTGTTCTTGTGGAATTGGCAAAGGGATATTTGGAAGCCCATAGAGGGCTATGGTGAAAAAGGAAATATCTTCTGTTCAAAACTGGAAAGAAGCTTTCTGAGAAACTGCTCTGTGTTCTGTTAATTCATCTCACAGAGTTACATCTTTCCCTTCAAGAAGCCTTTCGCTAAGGCTGTTCTTGTGGAATTGGCAAAGGGATATTTGGAAGCCCATAGAGGGCTATGGTGAAAAAGGAAATATCTTCCGTTCAAAACTGGAAAGAAGCTTTTGAGAAACTGCTCTGTGTTCTGTTAATTCATCTCACAGAGTTACATCTTTCTCTTCAAGAAGCCTTTCGCTAAGTCTGTTCTTGTGGAATTGGCAAAGGGATATTTGGAAGCCCAAAGAGGGCTACGGTGAAAAAGGAAATATCTTCCGTTCAAAACTGGAAAGAAGCTTTCTGAGAAACTGCTCTGTGTTCTGTTAATTCATCTCACAGAGTTACATCTTTCCCTTCAAGAAGCCTTTCGCTAAGGCTGTTCTTGTGGAATTGGCAAAGGGATATTTGGAAGCCCATAGAGGCCTATGGTGAAAAAGGAAATATCTTCAGTTCAAAACTGGAAAGAAGCTTTCTGAGAAACTGCTCTGTGTTCTGTTAATTCATCTCACAGAGTTACATCTTTCCCTTCAAGAAGCCTTTCGCTAAGGCTGTTCTTGTGGAATTGGCAAAGGGATATTTGGAAGCCCATAGAGGGCTATGGTGAAAAAGGAAATATCTTCCGTTCAAAACTGGAAAGAAGCTTTCTGAGAAACTGCTCTGTGTTCTGTTAATTCATGTCACAGAGTTACATCTTTCCCTTCAAGAAGCCTTTCGCTAAGGCTGTTCTTGTGGAATTGGCAAAGGGATATTTGGAAGCCCATAGAGGGCTATGGTGAAAAAGGAAATACCTTCCGTTCAAAACTGGAAAGAACTTTCTGAGAAACTGCTCTGTGTTCTGTTAATTCATCTCACAGAGTTACATCTTTCCCTTCAAGAAGCCTTTCGCTAAGGCTGTTCTTGTGGAATTGGCAAAGGGATATTTGGAAGCCCATAGAGGCCTATGGTGAAAAAGGAAATATCTTCCGTTCAAAACTGGAAAGAAGCTTTCTGAGAAACTGCTCTGTGTTCTGTTAATTCATCTCACAGAGTTACATCTTTCCCTTCAAGAAGCCTTTCGCTAAGGCTGTTCTTGTGGAATTGGGAAAGGGATATTTGGAAGCCCATAGAGGGCTATGGTGAAAAAGGAAATATCTTCCGTTCAAAACTGGAAAGAAGCTTTCTGAGAAACTGCTCTGTGTTCTGTTAATTCATCTCACAGAGTTACATCTTTCCCTTCAAGAAGCCTTTCGCTAAGGCTGTTCTTGTGGAATTGGCAAAGGGATATTTGGAAGCCCATAGAGGGCTATGGTGAAAAAGGAAATATCTTCCGTTCAAAACTGGAAAGAAGCTTTCTGAAAACTGCTCTGTGTTCTGTTAATTCATCTCACAGAGTTACATCTTTCCCTTCAAGAAGCCTTTCGCTAAGGCTGTTCTTGTGAAATTGGCAAAGGGATATTTGGAAACCCATAGAGGCCTAAGGTGAAAAAGGAAATATCTTCCGTTCAAAACTGGAAGGAAGCTTTCTGAGAAACTGCTCTGTGTTCTGTTAATTCATCTCACAGAGTTACATCTTTCCCTTCAAGAAGCCTTTCGCTAAGGCTGTTCTTGTGGAATTGGCAAAGGGATATTTCGAAGCCCATAGAGGGCTATGGTGAAAAAGGAAATATCTTCCGTTCAAAACTGGAAAGAAGCTTTCTGAGAAACTGCTCTGTGTTCTGTTAATTCATCTCACAGAGTTACATCTTTCCCTTCAAGAAGCCTTTCGCTAAGGCTGTTCTTGTGGAATTGGCAAAGGGATATTTGGAAGCCCATAGAGGGCTATGGTGAAAAAGGAAATATCTTCCGTTCAAAACTGGAAAGAAGCTTTCTGAGAAACTGCTCTGTGTTCTGTTAATTCATCTCACAGAGTTACATCTTTCCCTTCAAGAAGCCTTTCGCTAAGGCTGTTCTTGTGGAATTGGCAAAGGGATATTTGGAAACCCATAGAGGCCTAAGGTGAAAAAGGAAATATCTTCCGTTCAAAACTGGAAAGAAGCTTTCTGAGAAACTGCTCTGTGTTCTGTTAATTCATCTCACAGAGTTACATCTTTCCCTTAAAGAAGCCTTTCCCTACTGCTGTTCTTGTGGAATTGGCAAAGGGATATTTGGAAGCCCATAGAGGGCTATGGTGAAAAAGGAAATATCTTCCGTTCAAAACTGGAAAGAAGCTTTCTGAGAAACTGCTCTGTGTTCTGTTAATTCATCTCACAGAGTTACATCTTTTCCTTCAAGAAGCCTTTCGCTAAGGCTGTTCTTGTGGAATTGGCAAAGGGATATTTGGAAGCCCTTAGAGGCCTATGGTGAAAAAGGAAATATCTTCCGTTCAAAACTGGAAAGAAGCTTTCTGAGAAACTGCTCTGTGTTCTGTTAATTCATCTCACAGAGTTACATCTTGCCCTTCAAGAAGCCTTTCGCTAAGGCTGTTCTTGTGGAATTGGCAAAGGGATATTTGGAAGCCCATAGAGGGCTATGGTGAAAAAGGAAATACCTTCCGTTCAAAACTGGAAAGAAGCTTTCTGAGAAACTGCTCTGTGTTCTGTTAATTCATCTCACAGAGTTACATCTTTCCCTTCAAGAAGCCTTTCGCTAAGGCTGTTCTTGTGGAATTGGCAAAGGGATATTTGGAAGCCCATAGAGGCCTATGGTGAAAAAGGAAATATCTTCCGTTCAAAACTGGAAAGAAGCTTTCTGAGAAACTGCTCTGTGTTCTGTTAATTCATCTCACAGAGTTACATCTTTCCCTTCAAGAAGCCTTTCGCTAAGGCTGTTCTTGTTGAATTGGCAAAGGTATATTTGGAAGCCCATAGAGGGCTATGGTGAAAAAGGAAATATCTTCCGTTCAAAACTGGAAAGAAGCTTTCTGAGAAACTGCTCTGTGTTCTATTAATTCATCTCACAGAGTTACATCTTTCCCTTCAAGAAACCTTTCGCTAAGGCTGTTCTTGTGGAATTGGCAAAGGGATATTTGGAAGCCCATAGAGGGCTATGGTGAAAAAGGAAATATCTTCCGTTCAAAACTGGAAAGAAGCTTTCTGAGAAACTGCTCTGTGTTCTGTTAATTCATCTCACAGAGTTACATCTTTCCCTTCAAGAAGCCTTTCGCTAAGGCTGTTCTTGTGGAATTGGCAAAGGGATATTTGGAAGCCCATAGAGGGCTATGGTGAAAAAGGAAATATCTTCTGTTCAAAACTGGAAAGAAGCTTTCTGAGAAACTGCTCTGTGTTCTGTTAATTCATCTCACAGAGTTACATCTTTCCCTTCAAGAAGCCTTTCGCTAAGGCTGTTCTTGTGGAATTGGCAAAGGGATATTTGGAAGCCCATAGAGGGCTATGGTGAAAAAGGAAATATCTTCCGTTCAAAACTGGAAAGAAGCTTTTGAGAAACTGCTCTGTGTTCTGTTAATTCATCTCACAGAGTTACATCTTTCTCTTCAAGAAGCCTTTCGCTAAGTCTGTTCTTGTGGAATTGGCAAAGGGATATTTGGAAGCCCAAAGAGGGCTACGGTGAAAAAGGAAATATCTTCCGTTCAAAACTGGAAAGAAGCTTTCTGAGAAACTGCTCTGTGTTCTGTTAATTCATCTCACAGAGTTACATCTTTCCCTTCAAGAAGCCTTTCGCTAAGGCTGTTCTTGTGGAATTGGCAAAGGGATATTTGGAAGCCCATAGAGGCCTATGGTGAAAAAGGAAATATCTTCCGTTCAAAACTGGAAAGAAGCTTTCTGAGAAACTGCTCTGTGTTCTGTTAATTCATCTCACAGAGTTACATCTTTCCCTTCAAGAAGCCTTTCGCTAAGGCTGTTCTTGTGGAATTGGCAAAGGGATATTTGGAAGCCCATAGAGGGCTATGGTGAAAAAGGAAATATCTTCCGTTCAAAACTGGAAAGAAGCTTTCTGAGAAACTGCTCTGTGTTCTGTTAATTCATCTCACAGAGTTACATCTTTCCCTTCAAGAAGCCTTTCGCTAAGGCTGTTCTTGTGGAATTGGCAAAGGGATATTTGGAAGCCCATAGAGGGCTATGGTGAAAAAGGAAATACCTTCCGTTCAAAACTGGAAAGAAGCTTTCTGAGAAACTGCTCTGTGTTCTGTTAATTCATCTCACAGAGTTACATCTTTCCCTTCAAGAAGCCTTTCGCTAAGGCTGTTCTTGTGGAATTGGCAAAGGGATATTTGGAAGCCCATAGAGGCCTATGGTGAAAAAGGAAATATCTTCCGTTCAAAACTGGAAAGAAGCTTTCTGAGAAACTGCTCTGTGTTCTGTTAATTCATCTCACAGAGTTACATCTTTCCCTTCAAGAAGCCTTTCGCTAAGGCTGTTCTTGTGGAATTGGCAAAGGGATATTTGGAAGCCCATAGAGGGCTATGGTGAAAAAGGAAATATCTTCCGTTCAAAACTGGAAAGAAGCTTTCTGAGAAACTGCTCTGTGTTCTGTTAATTCATCTCACAGAGTTACATCTTTCCCTTCAAGAAGCCTTTCGCTAAGGCTGTTCTTGTGGAATTGGCAAAGGGATATTTGGAAACCCATAGAGGCCTAAGGTGAAAAAGGAAATATCTTCCGTTCAAAACTGGAAAGAAGCTTTCTGAGAAACTGCTCTGTGTTCTGTTAATTCATCTCACAGAGTTACATCTTTCCCTTCAAGAAGCCTTTCGCTAAGGCTGTTCTTGTGGAATTGGCAAAGGGATATTTGGAAGCCCATAGAGGGCTATGGTGAAAAAGGAAATATCTTCCGTTCAAAACTGGAAAGAAGCTTTCTGAGAAACTGCTCTGTGTTCTGTTAATTCATCTCACAGAGTTACATCTTTTCCTTCAAGAAGCCTTTCGCTAAGGCTGTTCTTGTGGAATTGGCAAAGGGATATTTGGAAGCCCTTAGAGGCCTATGGTGAAAAAGGAAATATCTTCCGTTCAAAAATGGAAAGAAGCTTTCTGAGAAACTGCTCTGTGTTCTGTTAATTCATCTCACAGAGTTACATCTTTCCCTTCAAGAAGCCTTTCGCTAAGGCTGTTCTTGTGGAATTGGCAAAGGGATATTTGGAAGCCCATAGAGGGCTATGGTGAAAAAGGAAATACCTTCCGTTCAAAACTGGAAAGAAGCTTTCTGAGAAACTGCTCTGTGTTCTGTTAATTCATCTCACAGAGTTACATCTTTCCCTTCAAGAAGCCTTTCGCTAAGGCTGTTCTTGTGGAATTGGCAAAGGGATATTTGGAAGCCCATAGAGGGCTATGGTGAAAAAGGAAATATCTTCTGTTCAAAACTGGAAAGAAGCTTTCTGAGAAACTGCTCTGTGTTCTGTTAATTCATCTCACAGAGTTACATCTTTCCCTTCAAGAAGCCTTTCGCTAAGGCTGTTCTTGTGGAATTGGCAAAGGGATATTTGGAAGCCCATAGAGGGCTATGGTGAAAAAGGAAATATCTTCCGTTCAAAACTGGAAAGAAGCTTTTGAGAAACTGCTCTGTGTTCTGTTAATTCATCTCACAGAGTTACATCTTTCTCTTCAAGAAGCCTTTCGCTAAGTCTGTTCTTGTGGAATTGGCAAAGGGATATTTGGAAGCCCAAAGAGGGCTACGGTGAAAAAGGAAATATCTTCCGTTCAAAACTGGAAAGAAGCTTTCTGAGAAACTGCTCTGTGTTCTGTTAATTCATCTCACAGAGTTACATCTTTCCCTTCAAGAAGCCTTTCGCTAAGGCTGTTCTTGTGGAATTGGCAAAGGGATATTTGGAAGCCCATAGAGGCCTATGGTGAAAAAGGAAATATCTTCCGTTCAAAACTGGAAAGAAGCTTTCTGAGAAACTGCTCTGTGTTCTGTTAATTCATCTCACAGAGTTACATCTTTCCCTTCAAGAAGCCTTTCGCTAAGGCTGTTCTTGTGGAATTGGCAAAGGGATATTTGGAAGCCCATAGAGGGCTATGGTGAAAAAGGAAATATCTTCCGTTCAAAACTGGAAAGAAGCTTTCTGAGAAACTGCTCTGTGTTCTGTTAATTCATGTCACAGAGTTACATCTTTCCCTTCAAGAAGCCTTTCGCTAAGGCTGTTCTTGTGGAATTGGCAAAGGGATATTTGGAAGCCCATAGAGGGCTATGGTGAAAAAGGAAATACCTTCCGTTCAAAACTGGAAAGAAGCTTTCTGAGAAACTGCTCTGTGTTCTGTTAATTCATCTCACAGAGTTACATCTTTCCCTTCAAGAAGCCTTTCGCTAAGGCTGTTCTTGTGGAATTGGCAAAGGGATATTTGGAAGCCCATAGAGGCCTATGGTGAAAAAGGAAATATCTTCCGTTCAAAACTGGAAAGAAGCTTTCTGAGAAACTGCTCTGTGTTCTGTTAATTCATCTCACAGAGTTACATCTTTCCCTTCAAGAAGCCTTTCGCTAAGGCTGTTCTTGTGGAATTGGGAAAGGGATATTTGGAAGCCCATAGAGGGCTATGGTGAAAAAGGAAATATCTTCCGTTCAAAACTGGAAAGAAGCTTTCTGAGAAACTGCTCTGTGTTCTGTTAATTCATCTCACAGAGTTACATCTTTCCCTTCAAGAAGCCTTTCGCTAAGGCTGTTCTTGTGGAATTGGCAAAGGGATATTTGGAAGCCCATAGAGGCCTATGGTGAAAAAGGAAATATCTTCCGTTCAAAACTGGAAAGAAGCTTTCTGAAAACTGCTCTGTGTTCTGTTAATTCATCTCACAGAGTTACATCTTTCCCTTCAAGAAGCCTTTCGCTAAGGCTGTTCTTGTGGAATTGGCAAAGGGATATTTGGAAACCCATAGAGGCCTAAGGTGAAAAAGGAAATATCTTCCGTTCAAAACTGGAAGGAAGCTTTCTGAGAAACTGCTCTGTGTTCTGTTAATTCATCTCACAGAGTTACATCTTTCCCTTCAAGAAGCCTTTCGCTAAGGCTGTTCTTGTGGAATTGGCAAAGGGATATTTGGAAGCCCATAGAGGGCTATGGTGAAAAAGGAAATATCTTCCGTTCAAAACTGGAAAGAAGCTTTCTGAGAAACTGCTCTGTGTTCTGTTAATTCATGTCACAGAGTTACATCTTTCCCTTCAAGAAGCCTTTCGCTAAGGCTGTTCTTGTGGAATTGGCAAAGGGATATTTGGAAGCCCATAGAGGGCTATGGTGAAAAAGGAAATACCTTCCGTTCAAAACTGGAAAGAACTTTCTGAGAAACTGCTCTGTGTTCTGTTAATTCATCTCACAGAGTTACATCTTTCCCTTCAAGAAGCCTTTCGCTAAGGCTGTTCTTGTGGAATTGGCAAAGGGATATTTGGAAGCCCATAGAGGCCTATGGTGAAAAAGGAAATATCTTCCGTTCAAAACTGGAAAGAAGCTTTCTGAGAAACTGCTCTGTGTTCTGTTAATTCATCTCACAGAGTTACATCTTTCCCTTCAAGAAGCCTTTCGCTAAGGCTGTTCTTGTGGAATTGGGAAAGGGATATTTGGAAGCCCATAGAGGGCTATGGTGAAAAAGGAAATATCTTCCGTTCAAAACTGGAAAGAAGCTTTCTGAGAAACTGCTCTGTGTTCTGTCAATTCATCTCACAGAGTTACATCTTTCCCTTCAAGAAGCCTTTCGCTAAGGCTGTTCTTGTGGAATTGGCAAAGGGATATTTGGAAGCCCATAGAGGGCTATGGTGAAAAAGGAAATATCTTCCGTTCAAAACTGGAAAGAAGCTTTCTGAAAACTGCTCTGTGTTCTGTTAATTCATCTCACAGAGTTACATCTTTCCCTTCAAGAAGCCTTTCGCTAAGGCTGTTCTTGTGAAATTGGCAAAGGGATATTTGGAAACCCATAGAGGCCTAAGGTGAAAAAGGAAATATCTTCCGTTCAAAACTGGAAGGAAGCTTTCTGAGAAACTGCTCTGTGTTCTGTTAATTCATCTCACAGAGTTACATCTTTCCCTTCAAGAAGCCTTTCGCTAAGGCTGTTCTTGTGGAATTGGCAAAGGGATATTTCGAAGCCCATAGAGGGCTATGGTGAAAAAGGAAATATCTTCCGTTCAAAACTGGAAAGAAGCTTTCTGAGAAACTGCTCTGTGTTCTGTTAATTCATCTCACAGAGTTACATCTTTCCCTTCAAGAAGCCTTTCGCTAAGGCTGTTCTTGTGGAATTGGCAAAGGGATATTTGGAAGCCCATAGAGGGCTATGGTGAAAAAGGAAATATCTTCCGTTCAAAACTGGAAAGAAGCTTTCTGAGAAACTGCTCTGTGTTCTGTTAATTCATCTCACAGAGTTACATCTTTCCCTTCAAGAAGCCTTTCGCTAAGGCTGTTCTTGTGGAATTGGCAAAGGGATATTTGGAAACCCATAGAGGCCTAAGGTGAAAAAGGAAATATCTTCCGTTCAAAACTGGAAAGAAGCTTTCTGAGAAACTGCTCTGTGTTCTGTTAATTCATCTCACAGAGTTACATCTTTCCCTTAAAGAAGCCTTTCGCTACTGCTGTTCTTGTGGAATTGGCAAAGGGATATTTGGAAGCCCATAGAGGGCTATGGTGAAAAAGGAAATATCTTCCGTTCAAAACTGGAAAGAAGCTTTCTGAGAAACTGCTCTGTGTTCTGTTAATTCATCTCACAGAGTTACATCTTTTCCTTCAAGAAGCCTTTCGCTAAGGCTGTTCTTGTGGAATTGGCAAAGGGATATTTGGAAGCCCTTAGAGGCCTATGGTGAAAAAGGAAATATCTTCCGTTCAAAACTGGAAAGAAGCTTTCTGAGAAACTGCTCTGTGTTCTGTTAATTCATCTCACAGAGTTACATCTTGCCCTTCAAGAAGCCTTTCGCTAAGGCTGTTCTTGTGGAATTGGCAAAGGGATATTTGGAAGCCCATAGAGGGCTATGGTGAAAAAGGAAATACCTTCCGTTCAAAACTGGAAAGAAGCTTTCTGAGAAACTGCTCTGTGTTCTGTTAATTCATCTCACAGAGTTACATCTTTCCCTTCAAGAAGCCTTTCGCTAAGGCTGTTCTTGTGGAATTGGCAAAGGGATATTTGGAAGCCCATAGAGGCCTATGGTGAAAAAGGAAATATCTTCCGTTCAAAACTGGAAAGAAGCTTTCTGAGAAACTGCTCTGTGTTCTGTTAATTCATCTCACAGAGTTACATCTTTCCCTTCAAGAAGCCTTTCGCTAAGGCTGTTCTTGTTGAATTGGCAAAGGTATATTTGGAAGCCCATAGAGGGCTATGGTGAAAAAGGAAATATCTTCCGTTCAAAACTGGAAAGAAGCTTTCTGAGAAACTGCTCTGTGTTCTATTAATTCATCTCACAGAGTTACATCTTTCCCTTCAAGAAACCTTTCGCTAAGGCTGTTCTTGTGGAATTGGCAAAGGGATATTTGGAAGCCCATAGAGGGCTATGGTGAAAAAGGAAATATCTTCCGTTCAAAACTGGAAAGAAGCTTTCTGAGAAACTGCTCTGTGTTCTGTTAATTCATCTCACAGAGTTACATCTTTCCCTTCAAGAAGCCTTTCGCTAAGGCTGTTCTTGTGGAATTGGCAAAGGGATATTTGGAAGCCCATAGAGGGCTATGGTGAAAAAGGAAATATCTTCTGTTCAAAACTGGAAAGAAGCTTTCTGAGAAACTGCTCTGTGTTCTGTTAATTCATCTCACAGAGTTACATCTTTCCCTTCAAGAAGCCTTTCGCTAAGGCTGTTCTTGTGGAATTGGCAAAGGGATATTTGGAAGCCCATAGAGGGCTATGGTGAAAAAGGAAATATCTTCCGTTCAAAACTGGAAAGAAGCTTTTGAGAAACTGCTCTGTGTTCTGTTAATTCATCTCACAGAGTTACATCTTTCTCTTCAAGAAGCCTTTCGCTAAGTCTGTTCTTGTGGAATTGGCAAAGGGATATTTGGAAGCCCAAAGAGGGCTACGGTGAAAAAGGAAATATCTTCCGTTCAAAACTGGAAAGAAGCTTTCTGAGAAACTGCTCTGTGTTCTGTTAATTCATCTCACAGAGTTACATCTTTCCCTTCAAGAAGCCTTTCGCTAAGGCTGTTCTTGTGGAATTGGCAAAGGGATATTTGGAAGCCCATAGAGGCCTATGGTGAAAAAGGAAATATCTTCCGTTCAAAACTGGAAAGAAGCTTTCTGAGAAACTGCTCTGTGTTCTGTTAATTCATCTCACAGAGTTACATCTTTCCCTTCAAGAAGCCTTTCGCTAAGGCTGTTCTTGTGGAATTGGCAAGGGATATTTGGAAGCCCATAGAGGGCTATGGTGAAAAAGGAAATATCTTCCGTTCAAAACTGGAAAGAAGCTTTCTGAGAAACTGCTCTGTGTTCTGTTAATTCATCTCACAGAGTTACATCTTTCCCTTCAAGAAGCCTTTCGCTAAGGCTGTTCTTGTGGAATTGGCAAAGGGATATTTGGAAGCCCATAGAGGGCTATGGTGAAAAAGGAAATACCTTCCGTTCAAAACTGGAAAGAAGCTTTCTGAGAAACTGCTCTGTGTTCTGTTAATTCATCTCACAGAGTTACATCTTTCCCTTCAAGAAGCCTTTCGCTAAGGCTGTTCTTGTGGAATTGGCAAAGGGATATTTGGAAGCCCATAGAGGCCTATGGTGAAAAAGGAAATATCTTCCGTTCAAAACTGGAAAGAAGCTTTCTGAGAAACTGCTCTGTGTTCTGTTAATTCATCTCACAGAGTTACATCTTTCCCTTCAAGAAGCCTTTCGCTAAGGCTGTTCTTGTGGAATTGGCAAAGGGATATTTGGAAGCCCATAGAGGGCTATGGTGAAAAAGGAAATATCTTCCGTTCAAAACTGGAAAGAAGCTTTCTGAGAAACTGCTCTGTGTTCTGTTAATTCATCTCACAGAGTTACATCTTTCCCTTCAAGAAGCCTTTCGCTAAGGCTGTTCTTGTGGAATTGGCAAAGGGATATTTGGAAACCCATAGAGGCCTAAGGTGAAAAAGGAAATATCTTCCGTTCAAAACTGGAAAGAAGCTTTCTGAGAAACTGCTCTGTGTTCTGTTAATTCATCTCACAGAGTTACATCTTTCCCTTCAAGAAGCCTTTCGCTAAGGCTGTTCTTGTGGAATTGGCAAAGGGATATTTGGAAGCCCATAGAGGGCTATGGTGAAAAAGGAAATATCTTCCGTTCAAAACTGGAAAGAAGCTTTCTGAGAAACTGCTCTGTGTTCTGTTAATTCATCTCACAGAGTTACATCTTTTCCTTCAAGAAGCCTTTCGCTAAGGCTGTTCTTGTGGAATTGGCAAAGGGATATTTGGAAGCCCTTAGAGGCCTATGGTGAAAAAGGAAATATCTTCCGTTCAAAACTGGAAAGAAGCTTTCTGAGAAACTGCTCTGTGTTCTGTTAATTCATCTCACAGAGTTACATCTTTCCCTTCAAGAAGCCTTTCGCTAAGGCTGTTCTTGTGGAATTGGCAAAGGGATATTTGGAAGCCCATAGAGGGCTATGGTGAAAAAGGAAATACCTTCCGTTCAAAACTGGAAAGAAGCTTTCTGAGAAACTGCTCTGTGTTCTGTTAATTCATCTCACAGAGTTACATCTTTCCCTTCAAGAAGCCTTTCGCTAAGGCTGTTCTTGTGGAATTGGCAAAGGGATATTTGGAAGCCCATAGAGGGCTATGGTGAAAAAGGAAATATCTTCTGTTCAAAACTGGAAAGAAGCTTTCTGAGAAACTGCTCTGTGTTCTGTTAATTCATCTCACAGAGTTACATCTTTCCCTTCAAGAAGCCTTTCGCTAAGGCTGTTCTTGTGGAATTGGCAAAGGGATATTTGGAAGCCCATAGAGGGCTATGGTGAAAAAGGAAATATCTTCCGTTCAAAACTGGAAAGAAGCTTTTGAGAAACTGCTCTGTGTTCTGTTAATTCATCTCACAGAGTTACATCTTTCTCTTCAAGAAGCCTTTCGCTAAGTCTGTTCTTGTGGAATTGGCAAAGGGATATTTGGAAGCCCAAAGAGGGCTACGGTGAAAAAGGAAATATCTTCCGTTCAAAACTGGAAAGAAGCTTTCTGAGAAACTGCTCTGTGTTCTGTTAATTCATCTCACAGAGTTACATCTTTCCCTTCAAGAAGCCTTTCGCTAAGGCTGTTCTTGTGGAATTGGCAAAGGGATATTTGGAAGCCCATAGAGGCCTATGGTGAAAAAGGAAATATCTTCCGTTCAAAACTGGAAAGAAGCTTTCTGAGAAACTGCTCTGTGTTCTGTTAATTCATCTCACAGAGTTACATCTTTCCCTTCAAGAAGCCTTTCGCTAAGGCTGTTCTTGTGGAATTGGCAAAGGGATATTTGGAAGCCCATAGAGGGCTATGGTGAAAAAGGAAATATCTTCCGTTCAAAACTGGAAAGAAGCTTTCTGAGAAACTGCTCTGTGTTCTGTTAATTCATGTCACAGAGTTACATCTTTCCCTTCAAGAAGCCTTTCGCTAAGGCTGTTCTTGTGGAATTGGCAAAGGGATATTTGGAAGCCCATAGAGGGCTATGGTGAAAAAGGAAATACCTTCCGTTCAAAACTGGAAAGAAGCTTTCTGAGAAACTGCTCTGTGTTCTGTTAATTCATCTCACAGAGTTACATCTTTCCCTTCAAGAAGCCTTTCGCTAAGGCTGTTCTTGTGGAATTGGGAAAGGGATATTTGGAAGCCCATAGAGGGCTATGGTGAAAAAGGAAATATCTTCCGTTCAAAACTGGAAAGAAGCTTTCTGAGAAACTGCTCTGTGTTCTGTTAATTCATCTCACAGAGTTACATCTTTCCCTTCAAGAAGCCTTTCGCTAAGGCTGTTCTTGTGGAATTGGCAAAGGGATATTTGGAAGCCCATAGAGGCCTATGGTGAAAAAGGAAATATCTTCCGTTCAAAACTGGAAAGAAGCTTTCTGAAAACTGCTCTGTGTTCTGTTAATTCATCTCACAGAGTTACATCTTTCCCTTCAAGAAGCCTTTCGCTAAGGCTGTTCTTGTGGAATTGGCAAAGGGATATTTGGAAACCCATAGAGGCCTAAGGTGAAAAAGGAAATATCTTCCGTTCAAAACTGGAAGGAAGCTTTCTGAGAAACTGCTCTGTGTTCTGTTAATTCATCTCACAGAGTTACATCTTTCCCTTCAAGAAGCCTTTCGCTAAGGCTGTTCTTGTGGAATTGGCAAAGGGATATTTCGAAGCCCATAGAGGGCTATGGTGAAAAAGGAAATATCTTCCGTTCAAAACTGGAAAGAAGCTTTCTGAGAAACTGCTCTGTGTTCTGTTAATTCATCTCACAGAGTTACATCTTTACCTTCAAGAAGCCTTTCGCTAAGGCTGTTCTTGTGGAATTGGCAAAGGGATATTTGGAAGCCCATAGAGGGCTATGGTGAAAAAGGAAATATCTTCCGTTCAAAACTGGAAAGAAGCTTTCTGAGAAACTGCTCTGTGTTCTGTTAATTCATCTCACAGAGTTACATCTTTCCCTTCAAGAAGCCTTTCGCTAAGGCTGTTCTTGTGGAATTGGCAAAGGGATATTTGGAAACCCATAGAGGCCTAAGGTGAAAAAGGAAATATCTTCCGTTCAAAACTGGAAGGAAGCTTTCTGAGAAACTGCTCTGTGTTCTGTTA